>NC_090436.1:86461074-86765298 GCF_031143425.1 Pleurodeles waltl
CTCCTGGGCCGGTGGAAGATCGGAAGAGGACTGAACCTGCTGTCAAACATCTGAGAAGAGCCTAGAAGACTGGACCTGCTCTCCCACTTGTACACATGACAACGGAGTGGACTCCAAGAGTCATAAGACTACACTCCTGTTAAAGCTACATGGGCACAACAAGCTACAAGAGGCCTTACCTTGCAACTGTTCAGCTGACCAGTGCCAACTGGAGCTTGACTGGGCCCTCCTATGGGTCTCTGCCAGTCACCATATGAGTCTCTAAGTGCCTCCCCTGAGGTCCTGGGGATTTTAGAAGTGAGCACCTGTGGTGGATTGGGACTTCAAAGACTAAACTCAGAAGGTAAAACCTTTGACCGGGATGTACCTTTTTAACATATGCTCACAGTAAGCACCAAATTGTACCTAGGTCAATGAATCAATCAATGTTTTTTAAAGTGCGGTTACTCACCCGTGAGGGTCTCAAGGCGCTAGGGGGGAGGGGCCTCATCCAAAGAGCCATGTCTTGAGGTTCTTCCTGAAGATGGTGAGCGACGTGCTTTGAGGTGCAGGAGGAGGTTAATCCAGCTCTTTGCTGCAGTGTAGGTCATCGTCCAGCAGTGGTTTTGTGGATGCGAGGGACGGTGGCCAGCGCCATCTGGGCGGAGCGGAGGGATCTGGCGGGGTGTGGAAGGAGACGTTGTGGTTCAGGTAGGCTGTTCCTGTGTTGTGTTTGGCCTTGTATGTGTGAGTAAGAAGTTTGAAGGTGTTTTGCTTCTCGACCGGTAGCCAGGGGAGGGACCTCTGGTGTTGTGAGATGTGTTCTCGGCGAGGGAGGTCCAGAATGAGTCTGGTGGCAATGTCCTGGATAAGTTTAGGTTTTTTGATGTTCCTAGTTGAGGTGACAGCGTAGAGGGTGTTGCCGTAGTCCAGCTTGCTAGTGACTAAGGCGTGGGTGACTGTTCTGCGAAAGTCTGCTGGGATCCATCTGAAGATCTTCCGCAGTTTGCAGAGTGTGTGCCAGCAGGAGGAGGCAACAGAGTTTACCTGGCGGGTCATGGATAGGGAGGAGTCGAGGATGATTCCCAAGTTGTGGGCAGGCTCAGTCGGTGCAGGGGAGCGCTGAGGGATGTGGGCCACCAGGAGTTGTCCCAAGCTGAGGTGGCGTTTCCGAAGATGATGAGCTCCGTCTTGTCGGAGTTAAGCTTGAGATAGCTTTCTCTCATCTAGGTGGTGACAGCTTCCATTCCTGAGTGAAAGTTCCTTTTCCGTGTCCGGGTCTTAGGTGAGGGAAATGATGAGTTGCGTGACATCGGCATATGACACGATGTTCATGCCATGGCTTCTGACGATGGCAGCAGAGGGGCCATGTATACGTTGAACAGTCAATGAGGATCCTTGGGGGACTCCGCAGTTGACTCCCATGGGTCTGGAAGTGTAGGGCGGAAGTCTGACCCCCTGCGTCCTCCCAGAGAGGAAAGAGTGGATTCATTCCAGGGCGGATTCCTATGTCGTGGAGTCTGGTACACAGAGTGCGGTGGGAGACCGTGTTGAAAGCTGCTGAGAAGTTGAGGAGTATGAGTGCGGCGGTGTGGCCGTGGTCTAGGAGTAATCGGATGTCGTCGGTGGATGCCAGGAGTGCCGTCTCTGTGCTGTGATTGCTGCAGAAGCCGGACTGGGAGCTGTCCAGGAAGTTGTTGGCCTCAATGAAATTCCGTAGTTGTTCGGTGATTGCTTTCTCTAGTTCTTTGGCGGGGTAGGGTAGCAGCGAGATGGGCTGGAAATTCTTTAGTTCTGATGGGTCGGCCGAAGGTTTCTTCAGCAGAGGTCGTATTTCGGCATTTTTCCAGTCCTCTGGGAAGGGGCCAGTACAATGCAACCATTGACTATTATTGGCACTTTGTACTTCGTGGCACCATTTCTTTTTAAAACTTTTAAAATTCATATCTCCTGTTCCCCATGTTGTATGTTTTTCATTTTGGTGTCAATTTGTTCGTTGAATTTTACTCTATTGTTCTAGATTATCTTAGGAGTTTTATTGTTTTGATTTTGACATTATTACTTTTTTAGTACTGCATAAACACTTTGTACATTGCCTCTAGGTTAAGACTGTCTGTTCTGTGCCTTAGTTACCAAGAGATGGAGCTCAGGTCAATTTAGTGACTTTAAAGGGCCACCCTGACAAGGATTGATTATCACTTGAGTTGGGTTCTCATCCTCTCAACAATGAGCCAGTGCTTATAATACCCAAGTACTGCATTCCTTCACTGACCCATTTCACATTGAACCTGTCTAGTCTAGGTCTCTTGGTTACAAAGGCATCTCGGCATTACTTCACACTCCCCCCTCCCAATTGGCCTTGTATCCAGAGAAGTCCAAATTGGTATCAAGAAGTGAGGTCAATGGGGCGATAGTCATTGTTAATATCTCATCCACACACACTAGAGAGTTTATCAGCCCAGCTCTTGATGAGATGCCCTGAATCTGTGGAGATGACCTAATGACAATAGATAGGAATTCTAAAGAGAATCAAAGGTGAAAGAGGACATATTTCTTGGGTGCCTTGTTTTTATCAGATAGTACAGGGCAGGCGACCTCTGCAATTGATTTGCTCTTTCAGTTCATGATACAGCTGTTTGACTTTGTGAATGAAATTGGGCCCTATGCCCAATTTGTCTATCATCTTGAATAGATAATGCCATTCAACTCAGTTGAAGGCCTTCTCTGCATTTAAGTAGACAACCAAGACCTCCTTCCATGTCTTTAGTTTCCCACAGGAGGTGTGCAAGTGTTCTCATGTCGTTCCAGGAGGAACATCCAAGAACAAAGCCTACCTGGACCTGGAAAATATTGATCAATGAGGGAGTCACGTTGCAAAGCATATTGGCTAATTCCTTTGCCAATATCTCAAAACAACTGTTTATTAGGGACATTGGCCAATAGTTTCCATAGTCTAACAAGTCCTTCCCCTCTTTGGGCAGTACTGTTATGATAGCCTTATTACAGATAAGGCCAAAGGATCCCAATGTTTCTGCCACATCATACAACTGCCCAGGAAATCCATCTACACTTGGGGATTTGCAAGTCAGTACGTTTGTATTGGCTTCTCCAATCTCTTCTAAGGAGATTTCTCCATCTAGTAGATTTCTCCCCTCATCTGATAGAGCTAGAATACTCTTTCTCTTTTTGAGACTGCACCATGGCTTGAATTATATAGGGCCTCATTATGACCCTGGCGGGCGGCGGAGGCCGCCCGCCAGGATCCCGCCCTCCAAATTACCGCGCCGCGGTCAAAAGACCGTGGCGGGTATTACGAGTTTTCCCCTGGGCTGGCGGGCGGTTCCAGTAAAACCGCCCGCCAGCCCAGGGGAAAACGACCTTCCCACGAGGATGCCGGCTCGTAATCGAGCCGGCGGAGTGGGAAGGTGCGACGGGTGCAGTGGCACCCGTCGCGTATTTCAGTGTCTGCAAGGCAGACACTGAAATACTTTTCGGGGCCCTCTTACGGGGGCCCCTGCTGTGCCCATGCCATTGGCATGGGCATGGCAGGGGCCCCAGGGGCCCCGCGACCCCCCCTACCGCCATCCTGTTCATGGCGGCTTTCCCGCCATGAACTGGATGGCGGTAGGGGGGGTCAGAATCCTCATGGCTGCGGAGCGCGCTCCGCAGCCATGGAGGATTCCAAAGAGCAGCGGAAAGTCAGCGGGAGACCGCTGACTTTCCGCTTCTGACCGCGGCTGAACCGCCGCGGTCAGAATGCTCATTGGAGCACCGCCAGCCTGTTGGCGGTGCTCCCGTGGTCGGTGGCCCTGGCGGCCACCGGCCGCCAGGGTCAGAATGACCCTCATAGTGACTTGGAAAAGGAAGCAAATGCCTCTGACATGTCTTCTGGATGTGTGAGAACTTTACTTGGGTGGAGGTTCTAATTGCTGGAACAGCCAAATTTCCCTCCCTCTGCTGTTCTTCGAAGACCAACAGCCATCCTGCTTTCTCATCCTACTCTTAGTGTCACCATTTAAGCTTTACCAGGTCTTTATCTGCTGCAGAGCCGCAGTTTGCTGAAGGCAAATTATTCTGCCCACTATGTGTGATTGGTCTAGTTTAAATAGCAGGCACCTGCCACTTTCCCCTCTTCAGTGGGGGGTAGCTTGCAAAAAGGGGGATAGAGGTGGCTAGAAGAAGAGACGACCCATCATATCCCTGGTCTCTCTGTATTAATCTCTCATCCTTGTCCAGTGGTGTGTTTTCTCACTGATAATCAAGTCACTACTACCAGTTGATCAGCACCCCAGTGTTCTAATGTAAGCAGGAGGTCATGCACACAACCGTCTGCTGGGCCTGGTCACGCATAACCCATCGCAGCAGTGCACTGTATTATCTTATGGTCACTAGTTCATACAACTCGTATCTACAGTCGATGGTGGTACTGGTCTATGAAACAGGCATAGCAGCACACATATCATAAAGCAGCACTCCTCAGGCTGTGGCCCATAAATTTGTCATGCACTGCCAAGTTTAAGTCCCAGGACATTCCTCAGCATCTGTCAGGGCACTGTGTGGGCTTCGACAGTCTCCCCTGCTTTCTCTGTCGTGTCTCTGAAAGGTTCTCCTGCTTTCTTGTCCCAGTCAACTGCTGTACCAGACCTCCTGCCAGGTTTGTTCGATGTTGAGTTGCTGTGGCCCTCTGCGCCTTTTGCAGGTGGAGGCCTGGAAGGATGCTCTAGCTCCTTGCCGCATGGCTGGGTAGGGGAAGGGGAATCCGTCTTTGTACGCCGCAACTCGATGACAGTCCAGTTTCAAGGTACCTCTGTGTTCCGATGTCTCTCCAAACTTCTCTGAACTGTGTTGCGCCCTAAAAAAATTCAGAAGAATAGTCAAGGATTTCTTCGGCAGTCAGTGCTACTCTTGGGACAGCCATCTTGATCCCTGGTGAGTCCCCTCCCCGATAGTGTCCATGCTAATGGATTGCTCCCTGCATCGCTGGAGCAGCGGAGGATATACCAGGTATATACCAGGACTGTGTAAAGCCAACTCCCGCTCACTGAATGACACCAAGGTTATTCTGCTACTCCTGTGTTCACTTCTTAGACCAATGAGCATGGCTGTTTGTATGCCCATTCCTGTAAGTTGAGAGTTATGTGCCACTCCTGGTGGCTCCTCAGTCCATATATAATGCCCATTACTATGGGTGCTCTGCTGACACTTTAGGGGAAGCATCAAAGCAGGCGGTAGGGCTGCTTGCTCAATTCACTCATTACCATGGGTTGCTCTTCTGCAATTCCTGCTTCTGACGCATGACTTCAGGGCACTTCTCGCATAGGCCACACTGCACTCACACTCTAACAATCCAGGCACTAGCACCTTTGAGGCAAAGGAGTGTTATATCTCACTCCATCGCTTCAAATGCACACATTGCCCCAGCAACAAAACCTGATAAGGACAGATTCCTGGTCCTCATGCATGCGGCCAAAACACTACCCAGACAGGTTGCATGACAGACCCGCAGGCTTCCATCCATAGGACACCCATTGTGTAGTGTACTGCCCTTCAGCGCCTTGTCAGGGGTATGAAGCGCTATATAAACCCAACTCCAATACAATATAAGGCAACCCAAGCCTCTGCCATTTCCTCCACTATTAGTCAGTCGACGACTGCTTCACAGTCTCTCAGGCTCTCTGCAAATAACAAGTGCTGGAAAGAAGCAGGCTGTCAGTGACACACAGGGCCTGGTACTCAAATGATTTTGTACTGCTAAAGTCAGTTGCACTAACTTTGTGAAGGCAGTGTCTGGATTTGAAATGTGCAAAAGTGTACTGTCATTTTTATTAGAAATTACAAACATTTTGTGAGTTATAAAGGAAAAATGGCATTCAACAGGTGTTACTGCATCCCTGCGATTCGCAAGGAAATGTAAAAATGCTTTGCATCCATTTTGGCGGTCACAAAGAATTGGAGGGGAAGGGAAAACCTTTCACAAAACGTAGGCTGTCGAAATGTAACTACTTGTTCCCTACGTGTGCTGGTTGGGGCCATCGAGAGAAGCAGACAGTGACTCTCATGGATTCACAACAGCCTCTGCGGCACTGGGACCCTTGGCCCTTTAATCTGGATGTAAACTCTGAGCTCGGAGGGCTGCAGGCCTCGATCCCAGCTCCCGCTTCTTTCCATGAGGCGGGCGGATTGCCACTTTTGTGAAAACGCCTTTTGCTGCGCAAGGGCTTTGAGCATCTCGCAGCACAAAGGGAGATGCTGATCACAGCGCAGTGCAACAATTGTGCTGCAAGCAGTCGCTTTTGAGTATGAGGGCCAGAGAATCTGTGTCCTGCATACAAACAGTGCCCTGTTACAGCATAAAGGCTCCACAGACCTGTGCTTTGAGTTGGATGGTTCGTGCGTTCTTTTGTTGTATCAAAGCTCAATTGGTTAATGTGGTCACTGCCGATGTATATGTGTGTGTGTATAACCAGACAGTCACACAACTGAATCCTAGTTTGGGCACCAGTAAGATAGTGATGTGTATTTGTAGGGCTCTAAGGCCCCAGCCTGTGACTGACAGTACTGTGAATATGCATGTCAATATTTTAAAATAGTATTACCAACAGTATAAGTAAGGCTGCTGCAAATTATGCAAAAGGGATTTTGGTTCAGATTTCCTAACTTTTCACACAAAGCAGTGAAGCAGCCAAAGACGCTGTGTTGCATGAAAGGGAAGGAGCAAAACAGCTCTATATCTACTACGAAATGGGACACTTCAGGCTGACATGAGCCAATGCTCACACACTTGATTCATAGTGCAAGGGTCCCTACTATGAAGCATAGGTTTTGTACTGGAAGGCCACCCTTCCAGTACAAAATGCAAGGTTTAGACATAGGCCCTCATGACAAAGCTGCGGGCACCGAAATACCGCCCTAATACAACTGATCTCTGACTTCTGCCCGAAATTGGGTGGAATTCCGAGACCAGTCATGCTGGCGGTCGGCGGTGCAGAGGCGGTACCGCCACCGGTACTGCCATGCCAAAAAGAGACCGCACAATGTATTATAACCCGTAATACGATGTGGTGGTGTGCAGATGGCGAGATGCTTCCACCAGTGGAAGCACCAGGACCCGTCCCCTCCCGGACGACCTCCTCGACAAATGAGGTAAGTGGATCGTCCGATAGGGGAGGGAGGGTGTGAGTGTGTGAGTGAGTGCATGTGTGAATGTTGTGAATTTGGGGGGAGTGTATGTGTGTACGTGTCTGAGTGTGTGAGTGATTGTGTGTGGACACAGGATGGGGGTGAGTGTTTGTGTGAGTGGATAGGGGAGAGCGGGTGAGTACGTGTATGCAGTGCAAGGGGAGTGTGTGTGAATGTATGTATGCACATGGGGGAGTGAATGCGTGCATTAGTGTGGTGTTTGTGTATGTTGGTTAGTGTGAATAAGTGTGTATGTCGTGTTTCCGTGCGTTAGTGGGGGTGTATTTGTATGTAGAAGTGTGTGAGTACATGTGTGCAGGTATGTGGACATATGTGTGAGTGTATCCTGGTGACAAGAATGCTTATTCCTGTCGCCAGGATGCAAGACCGCCAGCTTTTTCTGGCGGAGCGACCACCAGAAAATGCTGGCGGTCTCCCGCCTCAGGACACCACTAGTGGTATCATGTCACCCGCCCTGCTGGAGGTGCTCACCTCCAGTCCGGCGGAACACAGTAATATGGCAGGATGGGTGGAGGCTCAGCAGTTTGGCTTCAGCAAAACCACCAAACTCCTAATTTTGCGGTATTCACCTCTGGCCCACCAGCGGTGACACCGCCGCAGCAGCCCTGGCGGTCTTTACGTCATGAGGTCCTTAGTTTAGCACTTTTATCACCCTGCATACATGCTACAGTGTACCCACATGCAAAGTTGGAAAAGTATGAAGAGATAAAAACATTTCTACTAGTTATAACCAGCCAAATGAATAGTTTGCAATGGTTTGCGTCACCTTTGTTACCAGGTGCAGATTGTTAGTGAATTTGCCCCCACTTGAGTTGAAAAGGTATGTTTTTAGTAAGTACACAATCAGAATGTTAGGACGCACTCCAGTACACAGTTGATAACACACTTACATTACCTCTCAAAATGAATACAACTTTGTTACCATGAAGCCTCAAATGAATCAATCGATTAAAACCATATACGGACTCCCAAGCAGCATTGAGATTGGCTTGTTAACCAATTGCACTTTCTTTTACATTTGTTTCAGCTATCAGCACCGTGGCGAGAAGGCTTGTTGCTTCTTTTGATGTCTGTCTCGCTCTCATTTGGCTTCACACAACAGGAATGCTCCCCTCATTCTTTCTGCCAGGGGCACCTGAAGGTTCCCATCATGTCTCGTAGAATGTTTTTTGTTTAAATAAAAAGCATGGAAACGGTTATTGTAAACAAAAAAACAAAACAAAAAGATTAGTACTGATATTCGAATAGAGGTTCACCAATGAGGTAATCAAAAAGCCATTTACTGGTAGAGGAAGCTTTGTTTATGTTTACATTGCTTCTCATACCCCATAGTGTTTGTAGGAGGCTGGACTGGCTTGTAGTGAGTACCAAGGGGTACTTACACCTTGCACCAGGCCCAGTTATCCCTTATTAGTGTATAGGGTGTCTAGCAGCTTAGGCTGATAGATAATGGTAGCTTAGCAGAGCAGCTTAGGCTGAACTAGGAGACGTGTGAAGCTACTACAGTACCACCTAGTGTCATATGCACAATATCATAAGAAAACACAATACACAGTTATACTAAAAATAAAGGTACTTTATTTTTATGACAATATGCCAAAGTATCTTAGAGTGTACCCTCAGTGAGAGGATAGGAAATATACACAAGATATATACACACAATAGCAAAAATATGCAGTATAGTCTTAGAAAACAGTGCAAACAATGTATAGTTACAATAGGATGCAATGGGGAAACATAGGGATAGGGGCAACACAAACCATATACTCCAAAAGTGGAATGCGAACCACGAATGGACCCCAAACCTATGTGACCTTGTAGAGGGTCGCTGGGACTATTAGAAAATAGTGAGAGTTAGAAAAATAACCCTCCCCAAGACCCTGAAAAGTGAGTGCAAAGTGCACTAAAGTTCCCCTAAGGACAAAATAGTCGTGTTAGAGGGAAAATGCAAGGAAAACACAAATCAGCAATGCAACAACGATGGATTCCTGACTGAGGGTACCTGTGGAACAAGGGGACCAAGTCCAAAAGTCACAAGCAACTCGGAGATGGGCAGATGCCCAAGAAATGCCAGCGGTTGGTGCAAAGAAGCTCTTACTAGGCTGAAGAACTGTGAATACTGCAGGAACGACAAGGGCTAGAGACTTCCCCTTTGGAGGATGGATCCCCCACGCCTTGGAGAGTTGTGCAGAAGTGTTTTCCCGCCGGATGGACGCCAACAAGCCTTGCTACCCGCAAATCGTGCGTTTGGCGTTTTTGGACGCTGCTGGGGCCCAGGAGGGACCAGGAGGTCGCAAATTGGACCTGCAGAGAGAGGGGACGTCGAGCAAGACAAAGAGCCCTCACTGAAGCAGGTAGCACCCGGAGAAGTGCCAGAAACAGGCACTACGAGGATGCGTGAAACGGTGCTCGCCGAAGTTGCACAAAGGAGTCCCACGTCGCCGGAGACCAACTTAGAAAGTCGTGCAATGCAGGTTAGAGTGCCGTGGACCCAGGCTTGGCTGTGCACGAAGGATTTCCGCCGGAAGTGCACAGGGGCCGGAGTAGCTTGCAAAGTCGCGGTTCCCAGCAATGCAGCCCAGCGAGGTGAGGCAAGGACTTACCTCCACCAAACTTGGGCTGAAGAGTCACTGGACTGTGGGGGTCACTTGGACGGTGTCGCTGGATTCGAGGGACCTCGCTCGTCGTGCTGAGAGGAGACCCAAGGGACCGGTAATGCAGCTTTTTGGTGCCTGCGGTTGCAGGGGGAAGATTCAGTCGACCCACGGGAGATTTCTTCGGAGCTTCTGGTGCAGAGAGGAGGCAGACTACCCCCACAGCATGCACAAGCAGGAAAACAGTCGAGAAGGCGGCAGGATCAGCGTTACAGAGTTGCAGTAGTCGTCTTTGCTACTATGTTGCAGGTTTGCAGGTTTGCAGGCTTCCAGCGCGGTCAGCGGTCGATTCCTTATCAGAAGGTGAAGAGAGAGATGCAGAGGAACTCGGCTGAGCTCATGCATTCGTTATCTAAAGTTTCCCCAGAGACAGAGACCCTAAATAGCCAGAAAAGAGGGTTTGGCTACCTAGGAGAGAGGAAAGGCTACTAACACCTGAAGGAGCCTATCAGCAGGAGTCTCTGACGTCACCTGGTGGCACTGGCCACTCAGAGCAGTCCAGTGTGCCATCAGCACCTCTGTTTCCAAGATGGCAGAGGTCTGGAGCACACTGGAGGAGCTCTGGACACCTCCCAGGGGAGGTGCAGGTCAGGGGAGTGGTCACTCCCCTTTCCTTTGTCCAGTTTCGCGCCAGAGCAGGGGCTAAGGGGTCCCTGAACCGGTGTAGACTGGCTTATGCAGAATTGGGCACATCTGTGCCCAACAAAGCATTTCCAGAGGCTGGGGGAGGCTACTCCTCCCCTGCCTTCACACCATTTTCCAAAGGGAGAGGGTGTCACACCCTCTCTCAGAGGAAGTTCTTTGTTCTGCCATCCTGGGCCAGGCCTGGCTGGACCCCAGGAGGGCAGCTGCCTGTCTGAGGGGTTGGCAGCAGCAGCAGCTGCAGTGAAACCCCAGGAAGGGCAGTCTGGCAGTACCAGGGTCTGTGCTACAGACCACTGGGATCATGGAATTGTACCAACAATGCCAGGATGGCATAGAGGGGGCAATTCCATGATCATAGACATGTTACATGGCCATATTCGGAGTTACCATGGTGAAGCTACATATAGGTAGTGACCTATATGTAGTGCACGCGTGTAATGGTGTCCCTGCACTCACAAAGTTCAGTGAATTGGCTCTGAACAATGTGGGGGCACCTTGGCTAGTGCCAGGGTGCCCTCACACTAAGTAACTTTGCACCTAACCTTTACCAGGTAAAGGTTAGACATATAGGTGACTTATAAGTTACTTAAGTGCAGTGTAAAATGGCTGTGAAATAACGTGGACGTTATTTCACTCAGGCTGCAGTGGCAGGCCTGTGTAAGAATTGTCAGAGCTCCCTATGGGTGGCAAAAGAAATGCTGCAGCCCATAGGGATCTCCTGGAACCCCAATACCCTGGGTACCTCAGTACCATATACTAGGGAATTATAAGGGTGTTCCAGTAAGCCAATGTAAATTGGTAAAAATGGTCACTAGCCTGTCAGTGACAATTTGGAAAGAAATGAGAGAGCATAACCACTGAGGTTCTGATTAGCAGAGCCTCAGTGAGACAGTTAGTCACTACACAGGTAACACATTCAGGCACACTTATGAGCACTGGGGCCCTGGGTTACCAGGGTCCCAGTGACACATACAACTAAAACAACATATATACAGTGAAAAATGGGGGTAACATGCCAGGCAAGATGGTACTTTCCTACACAACCCCCCCCCCAAACGAAGGACAATAAGACTAGCCATTACCTGATGAGTCTTCATTGTCTAAGTGGAAATATCTGGAGAGTCCATCTGCATTGGAGTGGCTACTCCCAGGTCTATGTTCCACTGTATAGTCCATTCCCTGTAGGGATATGGACCACCTCAACAATTTAGGATTTTCACCTTTCATTTGTTTTAGCCAAAGTAGAGGTTTGTGGTCTGTCTGAACAATGAAGTGAGTGCCAAACAGGTATGGCCTCAACTTCTTCAGGGCCCAGACCACAGCAAAGGCCTCCCTCTCAATGGCAGACCAACGCTTTTCTCTAGGGGTCAACCTTCTACTAATAAAAGCAACAGGTTGATCCTGGCCCTCAGAATTAAGTTGTGATAGGACTGCCCCTACTCCTAATTCAGATGCATCAGTTTGGACATAGAATTTTTTAGAGTAACAATGGCTTTTCAGGACAGGTGCAGAGCACATGGCCTGCTTCAGCTCCTCAAAAGCTTTCTGACAGTTTGCTGTCCATAATACCTTTTTAGGCATTTTCTTGGATGTGAGGTCATTAAGAGGGGCTGCAATGGAGCCATAGTTCTTAATGAACCTCCTGTAATACCCAGTGAGGCCTAGGAAGGCTCTCACATGAGTCTGAGTGGTAGGGGGAACCCAATCAATAATAGTTTGGATTTTCCCCTGAAGTGGTGCAATCTGTTCCCCACCAACAAGGTGTCCCAGATAAACCACCTTACCCTGCCCTATCTGGCACTTTGAAGCCTTGATAGTGAGGCCTGCCTTTTGCAGGGCCTCCAAAACTTTTCATAGGTGGACCAGGTGATCATCCCAGCTGGAGCTAAAGACAGCTATATCATCCAAATATGCTGCACTGAAAGCTTCCAGCCCTTGCAGGACTGTGTTCACCAACCTCTGAAAAGTGGCAGGTGCATTTTTCAAACCAAAAGGCATTACAGTAAACTGGTAATGTCCTCCAATGGTAGAAAATGCAGTCTTAGGTTTAGCATCTTCTGACAATTTGATCTGCCAATACCCTGCAGTCAAATCAAAAGTGCTTAGATACTTGGCAGATGCCAGTGTATCTATAAGCTCATCTGCCCTGGGTATAGGGTGAGCATCAGTTTTGGTTACCAAGTTGAGACCTCTATAGTCTACACAAAACCTCATTTCCTTCTTTCCATCTTTAGAATTGGGTTTTGGTACCAGTACCACAGGAGAAGCCCATGGACTGTCAGAGTGCTCAACTACTCCTAGTTCCAACATTTTCTGAACTTCTTGCTTTATGCAGTCCCTGACATGGTCAAGCTGCCTATAGATCTTACTTTTGACATGTAAACTGTCTCCAGTATCTATAGTGTGCTCACACCAAGAAGTGGTGCCTGGCACAATGGAGAAGAGTTCTGAAAATTGTCCTAGGAGATTTATGCAATTATCTTTCTGCTCAGCAGTAAGACAATCAGCCAAAACTGCACCTTCCACAAGAGCATCTTGTTCTGTGGAAGAGAAGAGATCAGGTAGAGGATCCTGTCTTCTTCCTGTCCCTCATCTGTTGCCATGAGCAGGGTGAGATCAGCCCTGTCATAGTAGGGTTTCAGGCGGATGACATGGAGCACCCTAAGGGGACTCCTGGCAGTGCCTAAGTCAACCAAGTAGGTGACTTCACCCTTCTTTTCAACAATTGTGTGGGGTCCACTCCATTTATCTTGAAGTGCTCTTGGGGCCACAGGCTCCAAGACCCACACTTTCTGCCCTGGTTGGTACTGAACCAAAACAGCCTTCTGATCATGCCATTGCTTCTGGAGCTCTTGGCTGGCCTGAAGGTTTTTACTGGCCTTTTTCATGTACTCAGCCATCCTTGATCTGAGGCCAAGTACATAATCCACAATATCTTGCTTAGGAGCTTTTAAAGGTTGTTCCCAACCCTCCTTTACAAGTGTGAGTGGACCCCTAACAGGGTGTCCAAAAAGAAGTTCAAAGGGGCTGAAGCCCACTCCTTTCTGGGGTACCTCCCTGTAGGCAAAAAGGAGGCATGGTAGAAGGATATCCCATCTCCTGCGGAGTTTTTCAGGGAGTCCCATAATCATGCCTTTGAGAGTTTTATTAAATCTCTCCACCAGTCCATTTGTTTGTGGATGATAGGGTGTTGTGAACTTGTAAGTTACACCACACTCCTTCCACATGGCCTTTAAGTATGCAGACATGAAATTGCTTCCCCTGTCTGATACTACTTCCTTTGGGAAGCCCACTCTGGAAAATATTCCCAGGAGGGCCTTTGCCACTGCAGGAGCTGTAGTGGTCCTTAAAGGAATAGCTTCAGGATATCTTGTGGCATGGTCCACTACCACCAAGATAAACCTATTGCCTGAAGCAGTAGGAGGGTCAAGGGGGCCAACTATGTCAACCCCTACCCTTTCAAAGGGAACCCCAACCACAGGCAGTGGAATAAGGGGTGCCTTTGGAGTGCCACCTGTTTTGCCACTGGCTTGACAGGTTTCACAGGACTTACAAAATTCCTTTGTGTCCTCAGACATCCTAGGCCAATGAAACAGGGGAACAAGCCTGTCCCAAGTTTTCATTTGTCCTAGGTGCCCAGCTAAGGGAATGTCATGTGCCAGTGTTAGGAGGAACTTTCTGTACTCCTGAGGAATCACTAATCTCCTGGCAGCTCCAGGTTTAGGATCCCTATGCTCAGTGTACAAGAGGTTGTCCTCCCAGTAAACTCTGTGAGAGTCACTGACATCCCCATTAGCTTGTTTGACAGCTTGCTGTCTGAGACCCTCTAATGTGGGACAGGTTTGCTGTGCCACACTCAGCTCCTCTCTGGCAGGCCCCCCTTCACCCAAAAGCTCAGCAGTGTCTGCTTCCAGCTCCTCTGGTGTAGGTTCTGCACAGGGAGGGAATTCTTCTTCCTCAGAATTAGAATCCACTGTAGAGGGAGGGATAGTAGGAAGTGGTTTGTTTCTACTAGCCCTAGCTTTAGGGAGCACTTGGTCCATTGTTCCAGGATCCAAGCTTCCCTGTCCTTTTTGCTTTTTGGCCTGAGCCCTTGTCAAAGCAAAAATATGCCCTGGGATGCCCAGCATTGCTGCATGGGCCTCCAACTCCACATCTGACCAAGCTGATGTCTCCAAATCATTCCCTAATAGACAGTCTACAGGTAAATCTGAAGCTACCACAACTTTCTTTGGACCAGTTACCCCCCCCCCCAGTTGAGATTTACAACAGCCATGGGGTGGCTTTGTGTTATGTTGTGAGCATCGGTTACTTGGTACTGGTGTCCAAGTATGTGTTGTTCAGGGTGCACCAGTTTCTCAATCACCATTGTGACACTGGCACCTGTGTCCCTGTAGGCCTGGACCTCAACACCATTTATTAGGGTTAGTTGCTTGTACTTCTCCAAGTTATGGGGGCAAGCAACCAAAGTGGCTAAATCAATAGCCCCTTCAGAGACTAAAGTAGCCTCTGTGGTCTCCCTAATCAGACCAACCCCAACTAAATTACCAAAAGTGAGCCCAGCTACTCCCTTGGATTGGCTATTAGTAGGTTTGCTCCCACCACCACTGCTATTAGTAGGGACACTAGGTGTAGCAGTAGGGGTTGTAGTGGTAGGAGCTGTGGTGCCTTTCTTTGGACAACTGGGATCTGTTGTCCAATGGCCTTTTATTTTACATAAATAGCACCATGGTTTCTTTTCCTTGTTCTGATTAAAGGAGTATTTGGGCCCACCACCCCCACCAGAGTGTTTTTGTGGGCCTGATGAAGACTCATTTTTAGATTTGTCCCCACCCTTGTCAGAAGACTTACCATCCTTCTTTTTGTTGCCATCTTTGTCACCCCCTGTATGAACTTTTCTGTTCACTCTTGTTCTGACCCATTTGTCTGCCTTCTTTCCCAATTCTTGGGGAGAGGTCAGATCAGAGTCCACCAAGTACTGGTGCAACAAATCAGACACACAATTATTAAGAATATGCTCTCTCAGGATTAAGTTATACAGGCTGTCATAATCAGTAACTTTACTGCCATGTAACCACCCCTCCAAGGCCTTCACTGCCTGGTCAATGAAATCAACCCAGTCTTGTGAAGACTCCTTTTTGGTATCTCTGAACTTTATCCTGTACTGTTCAGTGGTTAAGCCATAACCATCCAGGAGTGCATTCTTAAGAACTTGGAAATTATTAGCATCATTTTCTTTTACAGTAAGGAGCCTATCCCTACCTTTTCCAGTAAATGATAGCCATAGGATAGCAGCCCACTGCTTTTGAGGGACATCCTGTACAGCACAGGCCCTCTCAAGTGCAGCAAACCACTTGTTAATGTCATCCCCCTCCTTATAAGGGGGAACTATCTTGTGCAGATTCCTGGAATCATGCTCTTTTGCAGGATGACTATGGGGAATACTGCTGCTGCCACCATGGGTTTCTAAACCCAACTTCTGTCTTTCCCTCTCTACTTCTAAAGACTGTCTATCCAAATCCAGCTGTTGCTTCTTGAGCTTCAGTCTGGTTTGTTCCACTCTCAATCTATTGAGCTCCCTTTCTAACAATCTGTCATCAGGGTGGGTGGGAGGGACATTTCTAGATACAGAGGTATGATGGGAATGAACAGAAGGAGACCTGTCCCTTACAGAGGGCACCCTAACAGCTTGGCTACCAGTATAATGTGAGAGCACACCATTAGTATGGTGTGATTCAACCTCTGTACCAACTATGCTAGACTGTCTAGTAATGGGCAGGCTGAGAAGTTTCTTTCCTGAACCTTTTCCTGGGGGAGTCCCTGGATCAGATTGAGAACCATTAGCTACTTTTTCTACAGATTGGGCACTTATGGCCTTATCCTGTACTCTAAGCATATTAATTAACAGTTCTAAAGAAGGATTCTTCCCTACACTCAAACCTCTCTCTATGCAGAGACTCCTTGCTCCTTTCCAGCTAAGGTGATCATATGCAAGTTTGGACAGTTCAACATTTTTTCCTGTGCCAGACATTTTTTTAGAGAGAGTTGAAGTGATAGAAAAAGAGAAAAAAGTTTTCAGAACTTTTTGGAAAGACAGAAAAAAAACTTTTTAAACTTTTAAGAACTTTTTGAAAGTTTAGGAGTACTTTTCAGCACTTAGAAAAGAGTGAAAAGAGGAAATGCAAAACTTTTTGGCTATGTGTATATACACTGACCTTGTTTTGTATATTTTTCTCTTATGAAAAGTACAATGACAAGAGTGGTAAGCAGTCTCAAGCACTTATCCCACCACTGCACAACCAATGTAGGAGGCTGGACTGGCTTGTAGTGAGTACCAAGGGGTACTTACACCTTGCACCAGGCCCAGTTATCCCTTATTAGTGTATAGGGTGTCTAGCAGCTTAGGCTGATAGATAATGGTAGCTTAGCAGAGCAGCTTAGGCTGAACTAGGAGACGTGTGAAGCTACTACAGTACCACCTAGTGTCATATGCACAATATCATAAGAAAACACAATACACAGTTATACTAAAAATAAAGGTACTTTATTTTTATGACAATATGCCAAAGTATCTTAGAGTGTACCCTCAGTGAGAGGATAGGAAATATACACAAGATATATACACACAATAGCAAAAATATGCAGTATAGTCTTAGAAAACAGTGCAAACAATGTATAGTTACAATAGGATGCAATGGGGAAACATAGGGATAGGGGCAACACAAACCATATACTCCAAAAGTGGAATGCGAACCACGAATGGACCCCAAACCTATGTGACCTTGTAGAGGGTCGCTGGGACTATTAGAAAATAGTGAGAGTTAGAAAAATAACCCTCCCCAAGACCCTGAAAAGTGAGTGCAAAGTGCACTAAAGTTCCCCTAAGGACAAAATAGTCGTGTTAGAGGGAAAATGCAAGGAAAACACAAATCAGCAATGCAACAACGATGGATTCCTGACTGAGGGTACCTGTGGAACAAGGGGACCAAGTCCAAAAGTCACAAGCAACTCGGAGATGGGCAGATGCCCAAGAAATGCCAGCGGTTGGTGCAAAGAAGCTCTTACTAGGCTGAAGAACTGTGAATACTGCAGGAACGACAAGGGCTAGAGACTTCCCCTTTGGAGGATGGATCCCCCACGCCTTGGAGAGTCGTGCAGAAGTGTTTTCCCGCCGGATGGACGCCAACAAGCCTTGCTACCCGCAAATCGTGCGTTTGGCGTTTTTGGACGCTGCTGGGGCCCAGGAGGGACCAGGAGGTCGCAAATTGGACCTGCAGAGAGAGGGGACGTCGAGCAAGACAAAGAGCCCTCACTGAAGCAGGTAGCACCCGGAGAAGTGCCAGAAACAGGCACTACGAGGATGCGTGAAACGGTGCTCACCGAAGTTGCACAAAGGAGTCCCACGTCGCCGGAGACCAACTTAGAAAGTCGTGCAATGCAGGTTAGAGTGCCGTGGACCCAGGCTTGGCTGTGCACGAAGGATTTCCGCCGGAAGTGCACAGGGGCCGGAGTAGCTTGCAAAGTCGCGGTTCCCAGCAATGCAGCCCAGCGAGGTGAGGCAAGGACTTACCTCCACCAAACTTGGGCTGAAGAGTCACTGGACTGTGGGGGTCACTTGGACGGTGTCGCTGGATTCGAGGGACCTCGCTCGTCGTGCTGAGAGGAGACCCAAGGGACCGGTAATGCAGCTTTTTGGTGCCTGCGGTTGCAGGGGGAAGATTCCGTCGACCCACGGGAGATTTCTTCGGAGCTTCTGGTGCAGAGAGGAGGCAGACTACCCCCACAGCATGCACAAGCAGGAAAACAGTCGAGAAGGCGGCAGGATCAGCGTTACAGAGTTGCAGTAGTCGTCTTTGCTACTATGTTGCAGGTTTGCAGGCTTCCAGCGCGGTCAGCGGTCGATTCCTTATCAGAAGGTGAAGAGAGAGATGCAGAGGAACTCGGCTGAGCTCATGCATTCGTTATCTAAAGTTTCCCGAGAGACAGAGACCCTAAATAGCCAGAAAAGAGGGTTTGGCTACCTAGGAGAGAGGAAAGGCTACTAACACCTGAAGGAGCCTATCAGCAGGAGTCTCTGACGTCACCTGGTGGCACTGGCCACTCAGAGCAGTCCAGTGTGCCAGCAGCACCTCTGTTTCCAAGATGGCAGAGGTCTGGAGCACACTGGAGGAGCTCTGGACACCTCCCAGGGGAGGTGCAGGTCAGGGGAGTGGTCACTCCCCTTTCCTTTGTCCATTTTCGCGCCAGAGCAGGGGCTAAGGGGTCCCTGAACCGGTGTAGACTGGCTTATGCAGAATTGGGCACATCTGTGCCCAACAAAGCATTTCCAGAGGCTGGGGGAGGCTACTCCTCCCCTGCCTTCACACCATTTTCCAAAGGGAGAGGGTGTCACACCCTCTCTCAGAGGAAGTTCTTTGTTCTGCCATCCTGGGCCAGGCCTGGCTGGACCCCAGGAGGGCAGCTGCCTGTCTGAGGGGTTGGCAGCAGCAGCAGCTGCAGTGAAACCCCAGGAAGGGCAGTCTGGCAGTACCAGGGTCTGTGCTACAGACCACTGGGATCATGGAATTGTACCAACAATGCCAGGATGGCATAGAGGGGGCAATTCCATGATCATAGACATGTTACATGGCCATATTCGGAGTTACCATGGTGAAGCTACATATAGGTAGTGACCTATATGTAGTGCACGCGTGTAATGGTGTCCCCGCACTCACAAAGTTCAGTGAATTGGCTCTGAACAATGTGGGGGCACCTTGGCTAGTGCCAGGGTGCCCTCACACTAAGTAACTTTGCACCTAACCTTTACCAGGTAAAGGTTAGACATATAGGTGACTTATAAGTTACTTAAGTGCAGTGTAAAATGGCTGTGAAATAACGTGGACGTTATTTCACTCAGGCTGCAGTGGCAGGCCTGTGTAAGAATTGTCAGAGCTCCCTATGGGTGGCAAAAGAAATGCTGCAGCCCATAGGGATCTCCTGGAACCCCAATACCCTGGGTACCTCAGTACCATATACTAGGGAATTATAAGGGTGTTCCAGTAAGCCAATGTAAATTGGTAAAAATGGTCACTAGCCTGTCAGTGACAATTTGGAAAGAAATGAGAGAGCATAACCACTGAGGTTCTGATTAGCAGAGCCTCAGTGAGACAGTTAGTCACTACACAGGTAACACATTCAGGCACACTTATGAGCACTGGGGCCCTGGGTTACCAGGGTCCCAGTGACACATACAACTAAAACAACATATATACAGTGAAAAATGGGGGTAACATGCCAGGCAAGATGGTACTTTCCTACAGTGTTGCATTCTCCTTGCCCAATCAGCCCACTTGCAAGTTGGCTATTAAAGACATGGAACTGACTGGGAATCGTGAAGAGCACAATTCCTGTGTGGAATTCTGTCCCACACAATTATAAGAGATTCAGTGATTCAGCGTTACTGGATTTATTGGCTGTGAGAACCACAAACCCAATTTTATCGACCGGAAAATCCAGCAAGTAAAATCACTGTAGGAAAAGGCTGCTTTGTAGCCCACACCTCCTCCATGACCCCTGACGAAATATCAAACAAGGCATGCTGAGCATTATATGCAAAATATTATATTACAAGAAATTATATTATATAGCCCCTTGTACATCTTTACCACAGCCCCATACACACTTTCATCACATGCTCAAGGCAGGTGGCAAATGTGTGTAAAAGCCCGCCATGCAGAACATCACCTGGTAAAACTGGGTCCATGAAGTAATTCCCCATTCAGTGGGATTTAACTCATGGTACTGGTGATTACTGATGTGGAGTTTGCACTCCACCAGTACAGTGCCACTTGTAATAAAGGCCATGATGGCCTACTTAAAGTGCCAGGGGATTTATTAAAGGGATTGAAAAGCCCAGTTAGCACATCCTACCACAGCCACAAAAACACAACAGGGGTACTTGACCACACTTTAACTCTGACCAAAGAAAAAGAATGCACGGTTCTGCCACAAAGGATCTTGAAGAAAATATTTTTTCTCTGAGCCACTGAAAGCTTGTATTGTTAAAGCTGCCATTATCATCATTTATAGACTGATCAATGCCAGATTTTGCTTGCTTTGTTCTTCCTGAGTCAGCTATTTACAAGATTCAAGGTGCTCAGAATATGACATCAGGACTTGACATGAATGTTCAGGACATTTGATAGGTTCTCTGAGACTCACTGAAAGCTGCACTGCTAACCTTTTTCTAGCAGGATCCAATATATGGCCCTGTGCTTTGGCCAAAGAGCCTATTATGAAACAGGCACCATGCTGCTTATGTGTTTGCTTTGTCGTTGAAGGAAGGTTTTCATTCTGGCTCTCCCCTCCTGCTACCAGTCACTAATTTTAGAAAATACTTGATAGGTAGAGGGGGATGTTCCTTCTCTTTTGTTGCTTCCTTTTTGTTAGAATGCACTGGGTTTCTGATGTTAGTCAGTTCAGCGCCAATATGCCTTAGGAAATTTTTTGCACTTTATAGGTAACAACTCAGTTCAGCTCATATCTCGGACATATAGTTTTTCAATATATTTAGTGGGTGCCCTAAGACATTAAACATAGGGCTAGACCAGAGGTCTTCAAACTGGGGGGCGGGCCCCCCTAGGGGGGCCTGAAGTGATCCCAGGGGGGGCCGCAGACTCTGGCCAAAATAAATATTATACAGATAACAGGCTTTTGTTTTAAGCAGAAGCATGTTATTGCAGTTTTAAAAAGGTAACAGTACTTAACTGCAATGTTTAAATAGGTTTAGACATATTTAAACAGTGCCATGTTTATAGAATAATTGTGAAAAATTCTGAGGGGGGCCCAATGATTTTTATTTTTCAACTGGGGGGGCGTGGCATTAAAAAGTTTGGAGACCTCTGGGCTAGACGCACATTTTACAAAAAACTGAGCAGAAATAGTGGGTTCACTCGTCTTTTGAAGATGTATCATTGTCACTTGAGGGATAGCTCAGGTTTCTGACATTTGGCCTAGTGAAGCTAAACATATACTTTATTTCTAACCAGAGGCCTACCTCTGCCTCATAAAGCAAACACCTCTATGATCTGTTTCTTAGGTTGCATTGTAAGACAGGTATAGAATTAGCTTTAACTTTTGCCTTATGTTTTTTTCTCTTGGATGTTGTCTATGGTCCTGTCTAATCCAGTTAGTGTAATGTGTCAGCAAAACACTTGAGAAACACTAGTCTGCAGCTAAACTAAGCCTAGATCTGTCAAAAAAACATAATTCTGATATTGTGTATAATAGGTTACCAATGCAAAAGCATAGCACATGAAATCTCTACTTTAAGCACAACTAGTTCCAGTGTTACAATGAAAAACTGGTTACATGCTGCCTGCGTTGTGTCTCTCTCGTAGTCCATTCAAGTTTGTCCCTACCGCTACCCCTGCCAGGCTAGTTACAATAAGTACTGTAGACAGTTAGGAACAGCCATCTCAGAGAATATGGTAATTTGCCTCAAAGGAAGTCTTGACAAACTATTAACAAATGTTGCATTTCATAATGTACATTTGCCCTGCAGGATTTAAGCATTTCTGATGTCATGTGCTGGGGTCTCAGAACAAAATTGAAAGCAAGGTTGGTATTATAATAACATACAGTATGAAATAGCACTGTTTTTGTTTCTATCGGAGTGGCCTCTTTGCAGAACATTGCACATCAGCCACACATTCCTTGTGTTCTGGAGCTTTAAGGAATAATTGTGCCCTTTGCATGCTAGAACTCCAATTGCTGTGAAGTTATTTCAAGATAACTCCCTTTTTGCCAGTTCTTTAGGGCTGGTGCCATCCTGCATTTATGTAGATCAGTCATCGCATATGAGAACTGCTCAATGTGGCGTGCTAACAACATTTTTTTATTTTTTTATTTGGAACAGCATAGTATTCTGGCAGAGTAATTAACAGGTAATTTCCAGCTAATTGGCACTCACTCAAATTCAGGAGAAACTAAAGATGCATTAGGAATCAAGCCAAAGACTTGCCAGTCACACATCCCTGAATTAGGTGCATTAACCCACTAAACTCAATATTCTGAGACCTGTGCATGTGTGCGGCCTCAAACAAGCATATACTACACTGCCCCATTGAGCAGATTGAAAGCACACCTTTGATCAACAGTCAGGCAGGAGCATCTTTCTGTAGATGCAATAAAAAATATTTAATGAGTTTGTCGTTTCATCAAAGTAATTTTTCAGAAATTGGCAAATACTTGGCAAAAACTGAATTTAAAGCGCTTTGCAATGAAATCTGTAGCCGCTGCTTTTTGGTTGTGAAATCACTGGTTCCTCTTTTTTATAGATCTGTCAGTCACCTATAAACATAGTCAAATCCACTGTAATTGTATACGGTTTGACCAGTATGTTTTATATGTACGATTTATCACTCTGTTTTCTTGTATTGGCTCTAAGGCCTGTTATGCCCCATTGTTTGTGCTAACCTCGCTTCCATTGGTTGATAGTCTCCACTTCCAACCTGGTAGGGACCAATTTCATTTTTTTATAACACATTTTATTGTTTTCACATTTGCAAAACAAAACACAGTAAACAGCAATCTCAGGCCTGCAAAGCTCACAATAAAAGTGGCAATCAGTACACACATAGCAAGCAGAGTTACACACATCAGAAGGTATAGTGCCCATCTCAAGTCCAGTAGTAGGCAGAATCACAGTTCAGTTAAAAGTGTCCTGCACCTGTCCGCAGCCTCCATCAATTTGGTCCCTGTCTCTGGTCCACACCTCCCATATTCATTCATATTTCTGAGGGGTGCCCTGCACATTATACACCAGCGTTTCCATTACTGCGCAGGAGTCCATTCCTCTGACCGATTCGTGTATAGGTAGCACATGTACATCCCTCCAATGCCTAATCAAGTCTCTCTTGGCCACCATGTACACCGTGGCAGTTACGGAACGTGTGGTTCTAGAATCTCCTATTGTGTTCATAAACCCCCAGTAAGATAATCTAGGGATGGAGAGCCACGGGTATTCCCACCACCTGCCCAATTTGATTATTGACAGCTTTCCAATTCGCTTGTGCCCCTGGGCAGGTCCAGAGTATATGGTAGAGGGAACCCGGACATGCAGGGTCTCGAGTTCGCCCCATGCGCCAGAGACGCTCGAAGAATAGTAAATTCGATGAAAGTACCTGAACTGAATCAGGCAGAAGTGCATGGATATAGCAAGTGTCCTCAAGGCCATTCTCACCTCGGTCCACTCCTTGTCTTCTAGGGCCCCCACGTCCTCCTCCCACCTTGCTCTCAGTGTCCCAAGGGACACTGCCTGGACATTATGGGTCAGATTTACCAGAAAGTGGCTCATCAGTCGGTCCCGATGCGCTACTTTACTTGCGTCGCCCCTGCCCCACCGCACAACACCATGGCTGCGATATATTTACAATATGCTGCCCCGTGGCGGTCATTTCCACAATAGCATCATAATTCATGACGCTATTGTCGTGCTTTGCTGGATTAGCGCCATAAATTATGGCGCTAGTGCAGCAAAGCACTAGGGAGGCCCATAGGTTACTAATGTTAAAAATTATGGAAAAAATGTTGCATAATGCCATTTTTTGCGGCCTCCCTGCGTGGAAACACCCACCTTGCATATGTTATGTCTGGTGCAGGCATAATGTGGCGCAGGGGGTTACAAAGTGGCGCAATGAAAGCATGTAAATTTGGCGTGGGGAACTGACCTCCTTAACGCCACATTAGCATAAAAAACAATGACGCTAGCGTGGTGCAAGGAGGTGCAAGAGCCTCGTAAATCTGTCTGTATATTTATTGAGTGAAACACCTCATCTAGATCCTCCCCAAGAGCATGCTTGGACTAATAGGCTTTGCTGCCACCTGAAAGCAGGAGCACTAAGGAGAGGTGCTGGGCTCTTCAGTGAGCTTGCAGTGGGAACCGGTTCCCGAGTTCCCAGGGACAACAGCAATATCTGTCCTGGTTTGTACATACGAGTGGCTCCTTCTGCTTGAGGCCTTCTTAACTGAATGTTATGTTATGTTATTGAGACTTATATAGCGCCAGCTACCGGGAGGCCTCGTAGCGCTGTCTCGAATGCCGAATCGTGGCATTAAAGCTACTGCTTTTAGCCAGATGGCAATCTTATTTTACAACATGATGAATTGTGTTGAGTAAAAGAAGCTGTGGAGGGTGCAATGGAGTCTAGGGCAAGTGAAGAAAATGTGACCCGTGGCCCATGGCTGGGCTGTAAAAGAGGCCATAAATGGGGTGCAGTGTGCCCCTACAGCTCTGAGCCCCGGTGTCACTGTATCTGATGCACCTTTGATACCTAAGGCCCTTCTTTTGAAGGTTTAGCCCTGTACCAGAGTGTGATCTGTATCCACTGTTTACCCCTGGTCTCTTCTTGGCCTCTATGTGCATCTTGGCTCTGTGCATACCCCTGGCGGGGCATATGGTATTTTCTGTACATTTTGTGAGCGCGTGGGAGATGTGCCCTTCCTGCTTATCATTCATAATCAGACCCAACCACACCTGGCATTACTCAGGGGAGGGCGCTGCTCCCTGCACAACTCTGGGTGGGGCAGGCATCATTAAATGGCCTCCCAGGTTTCTAGTATAGTGACTCAAGGCACGACAAACACCTGCCTGGACTGGGAGACTGTGAGGTCGCAGTCAGATGTGGTTTACGTACACTGTGAGCAACCAAGCATCTCGAAACCGGAAGAGCCACTTCCTACGGAGGGCTTGACGGCCACTCCTGGCCTGCCGTGTGTAAGCCTGAGAGAGTTTATAGCACCTCCTGGCCTGGCGTGTGTGAGACTGAGAGAGTTTATAGCACCTCCTGGCCTGGCGTGTGTGAGACTGAGAGAGTTTATAGCACCTCCTGGCCTGGCGTGTGTGAGACTGAGAGAGTTTATAGCACCTCCTGGCCTGGCGTGTGTGAGACTGAGAGGGTATAATGGCCTCTCCTGGCCTGGTGTGTGTGAGACTGAGAGAGTGTACGGCCAGTCCTGGCCTGGCGTGTGTAAGACTGAGAGAGTGTATGGCCTCTCCTGGCCTGGCGTGTGTAAGACTGAGAGAGTTTACGGCATCTTCTGGCCTTGTGTGTGTGAGACCGAGAGGGTATAATGGCCTCTCCTGGCCTGGAGTGTGTGAGACTGAGAGGGTATAATGGCCTCTTCTGGCCTGGTGTGTGTGGGACTGAGAGAGTTTATGTCCTCTCCTGGCCTGCCGTGTGTAAGCCTGAGAGAGTTTATAGCACCTCGTGGCCTAGCCTGTGTGAGAATGAAAGATTTTACAGCCTTTCCTGACCTCGTGTGTGTGAGACTGAGAGAGTATATGTCCTCTCCTGGCCTGGGGTGTGTGAGACTGAGAGAGTTTAAAGCATCTCTTGGCCTGGTGTGTGTGAGACTGAGAGAGTTTAAAGCATCTCCTGGCCTGGCGTGTGTGAGACTGAGAGATTTTATGGCCTCTCCTGGCCTGGGGTGTGTGAGACTGAGAGGGTACAATGGCTTCTCCTGGCCTGGAGTGTGTGAGACTGAGAGGGTATAATGGCCTCTCCTGGCTTGGGTGTGTGAGACTGAGAGGGTACAATGGCCTCTCCTGGCCTGCTGTGTGTAAGACTGAGAGAGTGTACGGCCAGTCCTGGCCTGTTGTGTGTAAGACTGAGAGAGTGTATGGCCTCTCCTGGCCTCTCGTGTGTAAGACTGAGAGGGTACACTAGCCTCTTCAGACTTTGGGTGGGTGCCAGGCTCTAAAGTGGGGAGGGTCCACCCAGTGCTCAGCCAAGGCAGTAATTAAAGACTGACCTTGAAAGGGATCCCTGCCTTGCCATATAGTCTTGTCCTTAACTTCAGAGGGTTTTTAAGGCATGGACAAGTGAGCTCTGGTTTTTCAAGGGGCTCCAAGGTTAGCTTTTTGTGACACTCCTAGACCTTATAGTTTTTAGAATAACCAGTTTGTTTACTTGCTTTCTCTTGGAGACCGGCCCAGGGTGCCCATCCATTCCGGCTTCTACCCAAGACATATTGATAAATTCAGCAAGCGTTTAACATTTGAAAATGCATAGATACAGTCCCGCTGCACCAGCCTTTGCCAGTATGCAGCCTGTGCCACTCACTGTGCAGTAAAGATTGGCATTGCATGCTCCCACTGTCTCTGCAGCGCTCTTTTGGAGCTACTGCCAGACTGGCGCCATCACAGATTAATGTCACCGGACCATGAATATAAGTCCCACAGTGCAGAGGCAGTGCAGTAAGCAGAATCACCCATTAGCACTGTGGGGCATATTTATACTCCGTTTGCGCCGGAATTGCGTCGTTTCGACGCAAAACTAACTCCATATTTATACTTTGGCGTTAGACGCGTCTAGCGCCAAAGTCCATGGAGTTAGCGTCATTTTTTAGCGTGGACACCTACTTTGCGTTAATGAGATGCAAGGTAGGCGTTCCCGTCTAAAAAATCGACTCCGAGGCATGTGCGTCGGATTTATACTCCCGGTCAAAAATCACGCCCGGGAGTGGGCGGGTCAAAAAAAATGACGTACGGCCGCTTTTGCGCCGTTTTTTAGCGCCTGGAAAAGGCAGGCGTTAAGGGACCTGTGGGCTCTGAAGGAGCCCAGAGGTGCCCTCCCATGCCCCCAGGGACACCCCCTGTCACCCTTGCCCACCCCAGGAGGACACCCAAGGCTGGAGGGACCCATCCCAGGGACATTAAGGTGAGTTCAGGTAAGTATTTTTTTTATTTTTTTTTGTGGCATAGGGGGGCCTGATTTGTGCCCCCCTACATGCCACTATGCCCAATGACCATGCCCAGGGGACAGAAGTCCCCTGGGCATGGCCATTGGGCAAGGGGGCATGACTCCTGTCTTTGCTAAGACAGGAGTCATTTCTATGGGGGTTGGGAGTGAAAAAAAAATGGCGCAAATCAGGTTGAGGCACAAAAATTGCCTCAACCTGACTTGCCCCATTTCTTGACGCCCAAGCTCCATTTTCCCCTACGCTGGCGCTGCCTGGTGTACGTCGTTTTTTTTAACGCACACCAGACGGCGACGGCGGCTAACGTCATTCAATAAATACGGCGCCCGCATGGCGCTTCAGAATGGCGTTAGCCGGCGCAAATTTTTTTGACGCAAAACTGCGTTGGCGCAGTTTTGCGTCAAAAAGTATAAATATGGGCCTGTATGTCTGAATGATGCTGACAGACAAATAACACCACATATTGTGGTAGGAGGCTTTGTTGGACCACTCATTTTTCTTCTTTTCTAGCACAGTCCAGCTGGAGACTGTTTGCGCCAATGTAAGGCCTCA
This sequence comes from Pleurodeles waltl, assembly GCF_031143425.1. Lineage (NCBI taxonomy): Eukaryota > Metazoa > Chordata > Amphibia > Caudata > Salamandridae > Pleurodeles > Pleurodeles waltl. The sequence continues at coordinate 86,488,845 of NC_090436.1, forward strand.
GGGCAGACCGCGATGGTAGACCACATGTCAATGTGCAGTGCAGTGTAGGGCAACATGTGCTCAATGCTTTACTCCAACGTGCATGTGGAGCTGCTACTGGGACAATGCAATCACATTATAGTGACAACTGACTCAGAATCCATGCTCCTTGCACACCTAAACAAAAATGCACCATCCATATATACAGGCCAAGAAGATAAGACACCACTGTACCACATCCAGAAGGCTTATTCACACCACTAGTCTTTCAGCTTTTCTGTTGCTGACCAGCTAGAGAGAAACTATTTGTTGCGGGATTGTGCCCATCCTACAGGCAAAAGGAAAATCTGACATTTAAATGGGCCCCTATGAGAGGCGTGGCTAGCAGGCAAGATGGCGAGCTCATAATTCAGAGATCCCCCACCGGCCATCGTAAAACACTGCTTAACTTGATGCTGTGACCCTATCCACGGGAGCGAAGATGCTGGCACTAGTTCTAGTCTGCTCCAGGGGGCCATATTTGGCCTATACTCAAGGATCAGCAGCCGCACACCATGTTGAGGAGGAGGAGCCCAACCAGGCTGCAAGTCATGTTGGAGTAAGCGGCCAAGGTGGTTGGTGGCTAGCAGGACCACAAGGAGAGCTTCAGCCTGTGGTAGCCATGGTGCAGGCAGACCAGTGCTGCAAGGCTATTGCTTCATGCCTAGGGGCTGTGGGTAAAATAAATAAATAAATTTCGTACTTGTATAGCGCACTACTCACCCATTAGGGTCTCAAGGCGCTGTACCCATACCGCTGTGGAACCCCTCCTGGCTTTTCCCTGTGAGGTGCCCACTCCTGGGCAACCTCCAAGGTGAAGCCAGGCATCCCAGCGCTGTTGGGGCCATTGTGGAGATTAAGCAAGCTATTGCCCAGAGTTACAGAGTGGGACCCATGAATTAGATTAGGCACTGATGCGAGAATTATCAGGTCCGAGGAAATTGAGTCCAAGACCCGCCGAGGCGGGAATTGAACCCTGGTCCCGAGCCAGATTTCTGCATCAGGGTCTGCCGCTCTAACCATTGAGCCACACTTCTCCCACCTGGGAGCTGCACCAGAGGGAGCAACAGTGGTGCTCTGAGCCTGGGGTAGCGACTGATACTGGGGCAGCCACTGCTGATTGGAAGCCATCGGCAGGCCCTGGAGGCCTGGGGTCTATACCCAGTCAGCTTGAGCTGGGACACCAACCCCAAACTAGCTTGGAGTGCGGCCCCACAGCCATCAACAATGAGGAACCTGACATTGTGTGGTGCAGGCCAGTACAGGCCCTGCATTAGGCCTCTGGATCCAGCTGTATCACTGTGCTGAGAGGCTATACACCTACTATTCCCCCTCAATGGCACGTTTTCCTGTCTTGATTACTTCTTCTTCCACTCCTCAGACACTGGGTTTGTTAGCCAGTCCCATATCCTTCTCGGAGCACTCCTGGACCACTCCCTAGTGTTGGTGGTTGTAGGGGGAGCCAACGGGGTGAGAGAGAGCTGGGGTGTTTGAACACATGGTGGTTACATGATGGAGACTTTGCAGATGAAATCAGGCTCATCATTATGAAATATTTTGAATTTAATAAGAGTTCTATTGCCTCTCGGTGACTCTTTGGGAGGCACTTAAGATGGTCCTCACAGGATGGGCTTTCTCGTCTACAAGTGAGTGCATGAGACGTCGGGAGAAGGAGCTGCTGCATTTGGAGGATGAAATTGCCAACCTTTAACATTCAGCTGAGGCATCCCCACACAGACTGTGCAGCACCAGCTCGCCCAGGCACGCCTGGACCTTCGTCACAAGCTCTCAGACACAGCGAAATTCAGCTGACTTCACTCCCAAGGCCATGTGTATGAAATGGTGGACAAGGCAAACAAACTAATCTACTGGCTGGCGATGACTAACCACCCTGGTGTCTGAACTGTGGATGGCAGAGGGTGAGATTTTGACTGAGCCAGATAGTTTGGCATGTGGTTTCACTTCCCATTTCCGGGACCTGTACAGCACTTGGAAGCCCCTTTCAAGGGAGCGGATAGGCCCTTAATCCCAGATCTGACAGTGCAGAAACTATTGGCTATGGAGAGTGGGAACCATCACGAGCCACTCAGCGCAGAGGAGATCCAACAGGCGATATCAGCAGTACCTTCAGGGAAAGCCCCAGGCCCTAATGGGTTTTCACTGGAACTCTACAAATGCTAAACTTCCCTGTTAATTCCCCATATGCTGGTGCTCTATGAGGGGTATTCACTGGAGGAAGACTCCCGAAAAACCTTAGTGATTGTATTGTATTGTATTGTAATAGTATTTATATAGCGCTTTACTACCCCTGACGAGGCGTCTAGGAGCTTTTCGGCGAGTAACACCCTACTCCGGAACCCAGACGGAATTAGTGGTGGATTAGTATAGGGAAATATGAGTACAGTTTTAGTAGTATTATTATGAGTTAATTTGAGCCGCAAATATGTGAGTTTGTTAGTTAGATTGACTGGAGTAAGGGAGGAGTAGAGGAGGGAAGAATATAGAAGTGTTAATTGGGAGTTTATAGTAATAGGATGTAAGCTTGGGATAAGTAAAGGGGGGATGGAGGAGGGAAGAGTCTTTGGAAAGGGTTAGGGAGATCATAGTAGCAGGAGGGGTTTTGGATGAGTCAATGGTGAGATAAATGAGAGAGAATTTAGTAGGGTTGTTTGGGAGATCATGGTAGTTAACTGAGGTTTGGGTGAGTTATATGTGGAAGAGGAGGGAAGAGCTTAGGTAAGGTTATTTAGGAGATGAAAGTAGTAGAATGGATTTGGGATGAATCAGATTGGGAATGGAGGATAGATTGATAGACATGACATATGGTGATGGGTAGACAAAGTAAAGCTTACAAGAGAGTAAAAATATAATGTTTTTTATTTATAATTTTATTTAATATATATATATATATATGCACACATTGTTTGATCATTATTTGTATTTAATTTATTTATTCATATTTAATTATTAATATATTTTTCTACATTTATTTATAATTTGAATTTTATTTATAGATTTTATTTTATTTTTATTTTTTCTCTAGTGCAGGAGGACTAGAATAAATAAATAGATATGTAAATACATAGTAAGGGAATATATGTCCAAGAATATAATAATGGGTACAATATGAGAATAAAAGTAGTATTGTATAAACACAGACTTTCAAGATTTGTAATATTTGAAGTTAATTAATAAGTGTACTTTTCTAACATTTATTTATCTTTACTAAATTTTTGAATAGCCAAATGCCTATGATAATAAACATTCGATCAGTGTGATATAAAATGAGAGCAGGGATTCATAAGTATCTAATATAACAACTTATCTAGGAGCTATGCAATGACCTATGAACATGTTAAGCACAGAATAACACACACACATATATATATATATATATATAAATATATATATATATATATATTCACACACACATACATACACACATGAATACACACACATATACGCACATATATGTACATACATATACATATTTAAACCGTGAGTAAATATATATTTGTTAAACAGGTTTAAAGAGTATGTATGTAATTTATTGTTATGACATAGTAAAGATACATATTTCTTAAAGAACTATACATATCTAGAATATACACATGTACACAGGCATATGCAGCCCATAGCTGTTTGAAATATGGTGGTTGTAAGGAAATGCCTCCTTGGCATGGTTACCCCCTGACTTTTTGCCTTTGCTGATGCTAAGTTTTGATTTGAAAGTGTGCTGAGGCCTGCTAACCAGGCCTCAGCACCAGTGTTCTTTCCCTAACCTGTACTTTTGTTTCCACAATTGGCACACCCTGGCATCCAGGTAAGTCCCTTGTAACTGGTACCCCTGGTACCAAGGGCCCTGATGCCAGGGAAGGTCTCTAAGGGATGCAGCATGTCTTATGCCACCCTGGGGACCCCTCACTCAGCACAGACACACTGCTTGCCAGCTTGTGTGTGCTGGTGAGGACAAAACGAGCAAGTCGACATGGCACTCCCCTCAGGGTGCCATGCCAACCTCACACTGCCTATGCAGTATAGATAAGTCACCCCTCTAGCAGGCCTTACAGCCCTAAGGCAGGATGCACTATACCATAGGTGAGGGCACCAGTGCATGAGCACTGTGCCCCTACAGTGTCTAAGCAAAACCTTAGACATTGTAAGTGCAGGGTAGCCATAAGAGTATATGGTCTGGGAGTCTGTCAAACACGAACTCCACAGCACCATAATGGCTACACTGAAAACTGGGAAGTTTGGTATCAAACTTCTCAGCACAATAAATGCACACTGATGCCAGTGTACATTTTGTTGTAACATACACCCCAGAGGGCACCTTAGAGGTGCCCCCTGAAACCTTAACCAACTACCTGTGTAGGCTGACTGGTTTTAGAAGCCTGCCACACTCGAGACATGTTGCTGGCCACATGGGGAGAGTGCCTTTGTCACTCTGTGGCTAGTAACAAATCCTGTACTGGGTGGAGGTGCTTCACACCTCCCACCTGCAGGAACTGTAACACCTGGCGGTGAGCGTCAAAGGCTCACCCCCTTTGTTACAGCACCACAGGGCACTCCAGCTAGTGGAGTTGCCCGCCCCCTCTGGCCACAGCCCCACTTTTGGCGGCAAGGCCGGAGGAGACAATGAGAATAACAAGGACGTGTCACTGGCCAGTCAGGACAGCCCCTAAGGTGTCCTGAGCTGAGGTGACTCCGACTTTTAGAAATCCTCCTTCCCCCAATAGGGATAGGAATGTGACCCCCTCCCCTTGAGAGGAGGCACAAAGAGGGTGTACCCACCCTCAGGGCTAGTAGCCATTGGCTACTAACCCCCCAGACCTAAACACACCCTTAGATTTAGTATTTAAGGGCTCCCCAGAACCTAGGAACTCAGATTCCTGCAACCTAAGAAGAAGAGGACTGCTAAGCTGAAAAACCCTGCAGAGAAGACGGAGACACCAACTGCTTTGGCCCCAGCTCTACCGGCCTGTCTCCCCCACTTCTAAAGACACTGCTCCAGCGACGCTTTCCCCAGGGACCAGCGACCTCTGAATCCTCAGAGGACTGCCCTGCTCTAAAAGGACCAAGAACTCCTGAGGACAGAGGCTCTGTTCATCCAAGACTGCAACTTTGTTTCCAAAGGAGCAACTTTAAAACAACTGCGTTTCCCGCCGGAAGCGTGAGACTTGCTACTCTGCACCCGACGCCCCGGCTCGACTTGTGGAGAACAAACACTTCAGGGAGGACTCCCCGGCGACTGCGAGACCGTGAGCCAGAATTGCCCCCCTGAACCCCCACAGCGACGCCTGCAGAGGGAATCCCGAGGCTCCCTCTGACCGCGACTGCCTGGCTCCCAGATCCCGACGCCTGGTAAAGACTCTGCACCCGCAGCCCCCAGGACCTGAAAGATCGGAACTCCAGTGCAGGAGTGACCCCCAGGAGGCCCTCTCCCTTGCCCAGGTGGTGGCTACCCCGAGGAGCCCCCCCCTTGCCTGCCTGCATCGCTGAAGAGACCCCTTGGTCTCCCATTGATTTCTATTGCTAACCCGACGCTTGTTTGCACACTGCACCCGGCTGCCCCCGTGCTGCTGAGGGTGTACTTTCTGTGCTGACTTGTGTCCCCCCGGTGCCCTACAAAGCCCCCCTGGTCTGCCCTCCGAAGACGCGGGTACTTACCTGCTGGCAGACTAGAACCGGGGCACCCCCTTCTCCATTGAAGCCTATGCGTTTTGGGTACCACTTTGAACTCTGCACCTGACCGGCCCTGAGCTGCTGGTGTGGTAACTTTGGGGTTGCTCTGAACCCCCAACGATGGGCTACCTTGGACCCAAACTTGAACCCCGTAGGTGGTTTACTTACCGGCAAGAACTAACAAACTCTTACTCCCCCTAGGAACTGTGAAAATTGCACTGTGTCCAGTTTTAAAATAGCTATATGTGATTTATGTGAAAAGTGTATATGCTATTTTGATTATTCAAAGTTCCTAAAGTACCTACCCGCAATACCTTTCATTTGAAGTATTACATGTAAATCTTGAACCTATGGTTCTTAAAATAAACTAAGAAAATATATTTTTCTATACAAAAACCTATTGGCCTGGAATTGTCTTTGAGTGTGTGTTCCTCATTTATTGCTTGTGTATGTACAACAAATGCTTAACACTACTCCTTTGATAAGCCTACTGCCCGACCACACTACCACAAAATAGAGCATTAGTATTATCTCTTTTTGCCACTATCTTACCTCTAAGGGGAACCCTTGGACTCTGTGCATACTGTTCCTTACTTTGAAATAGTGCATACAGAGCCAACTTCCTACAGTGGTTATGAAGGAAAGAGCCAACTCTTGAGTAGTCTTCTGAAGACAAGATAGTTATCTGTGGATCTTATATTTGGGAGTAATGAATTCCATAGTTTGGCTGCTTGAACAGAGAAGGATGTACCACCTGTAGTCCTTTTCTTGAATGGTGGTGTTCTAAGGCAGGGTGCCAATCTTGAGTGGAGGTTTCTTTGTTGAATGTATTTGGTTATTTTGTTTCTGATAAAAAGCGGTCCTGTTCCATGTGGGTGATACAAAGCAGCTTGCTCTTAAGGCAGGGGAGGTGTGGGCTTGTGGCTTTACATGTAATAGTAGCCTGTCAGCGGAGTTCTGAATACGTTGTAGCTTTTTCATAATAGATAGAGATGATCCATGGTAGAGGCCATTGGCTTAATCCAGCGTGGATAGTACAAGCAAGATAGTAGCCTGCACGTTATGTGGAAATCCGAGGTGGGGAAAATGCGTCGTAGAGTCTTCAAGGTGATGAAGCTTGTTTGTGCTAATTTGTCCACATGGGCATTCATTGTTAACTTGGAGTCCATCGTGATTCCAAGGTTTTTAACTTCCTTGGATAATTGAGGAGGGGGTCCGAGATCGTCAGGCCAGGTGCACATTGTGGAAGGAGTATGGGTTAGTGGTGGTAGAGAAGCATGTGGATCATGATGTAAGGCTCTACATTGTCCAATGGATGAGAGGCGGGTGAATGAATGTTGCTGTGTTGGGGTGCTTGTGGTAGATGTTTGTGAAGAGTGAGAATGTAGGGGTAAAGATTGGACAAGATTTGTATTCTTTGTGTAGTCATGAGGGTGGGAGTGGGTGTGTCGATAAGTATATTGAAAGTTTGTGTTGATTTGATGTGCTGATGTGTGTGGTCTGTATTGGTTTTGTGGAATAGTGAGAAGGGATATTGATGTAGTGGTTTTCTGTGAGGGATTTGTATGCGAGTTAGTGCTGGTGTGTGGAATTAGAGTATTACAGAGGGTGTTGATGTGTTTTGGAGATGAATGTATGAGGTGTGTAAGAGGGGATGGATGTGTCAGTTGTGATGAGGTAATATGTGTGGTGGAGTGGAGTGCGAGTCTTGTATGGTTGTGTGTAATTGGTGAAGAGAGGGGAAGGGCATTTATAGATCGTGTGTTGGAAGGCTGGGTTTATGAATTGTCATGATGAAAGGGGGTCTGTGTGGAGCAAATAGAGGATAGTGTTGTTGGTTTGTATGAACAGGGAATGTGTATCTGGATGGTTGAAAGTAATGTATAATGTTGTTTTGTGTTGTGTGGGCGATGGCAGGTTGTGTTTGTGGGAGTGGACAGAGTAGTGTTTGCTGTGGGAATGAAGGTGTTTTACTGTTGTGGTTGTGGTGGATATGTGTATAGGTGTTGTATGTGGGGTATTGTGTTGGATGATGAGACACTGCAATCTGTATGAGGTCAGTTTGTGATGCAGGAGTTGGATGTCTTTGCAGATAATGTGTTTGCATGTTGATCGATGTGTAGGGAGTAAGTTCCTTTCTGATAAATGGAAAATTGGGCAGCATTTCTGGCACTAGGCCCGATCAGTCCCGAACAGGCCCAAACAGGCAGCTGCCCTTGTCCTCTCCGCCCTCAGCCTCGACGCCCGGGCTGAGCCACCCTGAGCCCTAAGCTTAAATAGCCCTACTAGCCAATAGAAACCTAGTCCTACCCCTAACCAATCAGATTTGTAACCCTAAATCTCACAACCAATAGTAGACCCAACCCTAATTAGCAATCATACCCCTAATTCAGAGAACCAATCACAAGCCCGACCCTAAAAACCAGGCGCCAATCGGAATCTCAACCCTACTACTAATCACAAACCCAACCCTAAAAACCAGGAGCCAATCAGAGTCTCAACCCTACTACCAATCACAAGGCCAACCCTAAAAACCAGGAACCAATAGCAATCTCAACCCTACTACCAATCATAAGCCCAACCCTAAAAAACAGGAACCAGTAGAAATCTCAATCCTACTACCAATCACAAGCCCAACCCTAAAAACCAGGCACCAATAGGAATCTCAACCCTACTACCAACCACAAGCCCAACCCTAAAAACAAGGAACCAATAGGAATCTCAACCCTACTACCAATCACAAACCCAACTCTAATCCCTAAGCCAATAGAAAGACCAGCACCCAACAACCTAGCATAACACCATATGCAACAACCAATAAAAACGTATATAAGGGTCAAGTTAACTGAAGCCCAGTCCATATGGGAAGGGAGGAGAGAGCTGCTGCTCTATTCAGAATCTCCTTGGATACAAACAGGCTGAATCCACATTTCCAAGCTAGCAGAGTCTACTTTCCAGGTAAGGGAGAGATTGCAAAAAAACACTGAAATACTGCTTGTGGCGCACTCTGAAATGTGGCTTTTTAAGGCAAACACAGGGGATGCAAACAGTTTCTAAACACAATTTAAATCACAGAAACAGATTAATAAGTCTCCTAAACACACTCTGATAGACACTGATATATATGTAGCTTTTTTACTTACTAAAAAGGGGGGGCTTAATGTAGTCTTGTGCCACAAACTAGGAGGGAACTTTAAAACAGTCATGGCTGAAAAACAGCACTTTAAAAGGTCAAGCTGCCTGAAACACAGAGAGTCTACAGTAAACAGGCACGCGTAGCAGTTAAAACACTTTTAAACAAATAATAAGATTTCACAGAAAAGTCTAGGGCTCCTTACCTATGTCTTTTAGGAATCCTTGATCACTGGGCTGTATTAGGGCACAGGGAAAATGCTGGGCTCACAAAATGCAACCATCATAGTTATCCTGAAGCTGGAAAAGCCCCAGAGGAATGTGGGATATATCAACCTATTTCTCTAATCAATTTGGAGGTGAAGGTCCTGGCGAAGCTGTTAGTCAGGTGTCTATGCTGATCAGAATGGTTTTATGCCAAGCAGGGGCACACACCATTGTCTGCATTGTTTGCATCTGAAACTTGCCCAAATAGAGGAGCTGTAAGGAGATGCAGTGCTCCTCCTAGCTGATATTGAGTGGGCCTTTGATACAGTTTATTGGTCCTGTCTCCGGGCGGTCCTTCACAAAATGGGGTTTGGACCCTGCTTCCGATGGTGGGTTTCATTATTGGTTACAGATCTGTGGGCTCAGGTCAGAGTCAACAGGGCCTTCTCAGTGTTGCCCCTTGTCTCCATTATTATTCACTCTGGAGCCCCTGGCAGAGCTTATTCGAATTGACGCCAGACTCAGCAGCTTTGACTGGGGTTTGGGACCATATACTGAGACTTTAACTTAATCCTGCTGGTGGTTCGGGTACGGAGAGACATGGATGAGTGGTGGAGGCTTCCACTTTGGATCGCAGGCTATGCAGCGCTTTTCCAAATGATGTCTCCTCCTTGCTTCTTGTATTTGCTGCATACATACTACCGCCTACATTCTTTACTGAACCGCAGGTGCATATCTCTACTTTTCTCTAGGCAGGAAAGACCTCTAGGGTATCCTTCAAAAAGTGCTGTTTCTCCCACTTTGACGCAGGTTTGGGATGGGCCGTCATTCGGTTATATTACTGGGCCTCACAACTGATCAATATTAATGACTGGTTCTGGGCGGATAGGGGAGACCTGGCTCACAGACTAGAATTAACTTTGCTTCATCCGTATGGACTACTTTCTTTATTTTACAGTTGAGTACCCTCTGCACTTCCTGTCATCAATTATGCAAGCCCTAATCCATTGTTGGTACGCGCCACTCTGCCATATGAAAAGGTCTGGCACCCTCACAAAGTCAACCCCTTTCTGCCATAGGGTGTGGCTGGCCGAAACCGCAGGCCTGGTGGGGTTTCGTCTGTGGGATTTGATTGGTCTTTCCAAGCTGGGAGATGTCTGGAGGGATGGCATTTGCGATCTTTCCTGTACCTAACAGTGGAGTTCAACCTACACTACACTCATTTCTATTGATATCACCAATTCTGGCATGCTTTGGAGCCATACAGGGGTAGGCTGGTGGATCTCCTGAATTCAACCTGATTGAATGCAAATTGGTTACTGACGAGCTGGGTGGAAGGGGCATATCCAGACTGCATAAATCTCCTGGGGAACCTTCCTGCACAAAAACAACCCAGAGAGGCATTTTCCTCTTTATATGTGTGCTGCAGAATGCATGGAAAGAGGAAAAAATGAGAAGAAATAAAAATATTTCTCCTCGTTACGCTCACCTAAGGAGGTGTAAGGTTTTGGCGCATCCTCAGGTTTACATGGTTTTGCAAATCTGGGGAAGCATCAAAATCAATGGGTGTTGCATGGGAACACCCATCGTAATGCCATGGAATGCCTCCCGAGTGCAGAGTAAGGCAAAGCAGCGATTTGCCTTACTGCATATCTATGAGGCCGTTCAAGACCATGCAAGGTGGCTTTGTGTGGCCTCATAGATATGATTTTATAGGTCGCGCTGCTGGAGCGTCACTAAAAGTGACACTACAGCGGTGCGTGCTGCTCATAAACATGCCTCTAGGTGCTTAGCCACTGTGGCATAAAAATAGGGGACCCTTTATGTGAGCTACCACCATGAACCTACTGGGTTGCAATCCCAGACAGCTACTGCTTTCATCACAGGCGGAACTCCTTATTGCTGGGAGAAATTTTAAGAAAGAAACAGCTCCTGGGATAAACTTTTCAAACACTGGGGAAGGTGAACAAACCCATATAAAGTTGTTACAAGTTGTTGTGTCAGCCTACAATCTATTGTGTCAGGCCCTCAAAACAAATGAATGCTAAATTGTACTCAATCCATTAACTACAAATGTGTACAGGGAACTGCTGGAAAAGATTTAATAATCCAGACCCTGGCGCATGATTAAAAACAAAATCACATGTTCTGACGGGAACCACACTGTGTTGTTCACGCAAGTGGAACTACGCTTGCCTGAACAACGCAGGCCTTTTTCTCTGCCTTAACCACCCATGTGCTTAAGGCAGAGAAAAAGGAAGATTCATCAGGAGAGGACGCAGTCAGGTAAGTGGGGCTGGGGCAGGGTGGGGGGTAGTTTTTAGGGGTGGGGGCAGGGGGTGAAGGGGTTTGGGTAGTTAGGTTATTATTATTTTTAAGGGTGTGGGGGGTCGCTACTGTGGTTTTTAGGGTGGGTGTAGGGGGTCGGGGTAGTTTTATATTTAGGGGTGGGAGTTGGGTTTATTGAGGGGCAGGGCGTCGGGGTAATTTTGTATTTAGGGCGGGTGGGGGGTTGGGTTTTAGGGTCAGGGTGGGGAGTTTGGGTAATTTTGTATTGTATTTGGGGGGCTGAGGTAATTATGTTTTTAGGGTGGGTGGGGGTGCGGGTTTTTAGGGGTGGGGGTCAGGGTAATTTTGTATTTAGGGCGGGTGGGGGTTGGGTTTTTAGGGGCTGGGGTGGGGAGTTTGGGTAATTTTGTATTTATGGCAGGTGGGGCGGGTTATTCAGAGTAGGGGTGGGGGATTTGGGGTAATTTTGTATTTAGGGTGCGGGCGGGTTTTTAGGGATGGGGTCGGGGTAATTTTGTATTTAGGGCGGGTTGGGGGTTGGATTTTTAGGGGTGGGAAGTTGGGGTAATTTTGTATTCAGGGCAGGCTGGGGGCTCGACTTTTTAGGGGTGGGGTAGGGGGGTTGGGGTGATTTTGTTTTAGGGGTTGTTTTTTTTTATTTTTGGGTGGGGGTCGGTTTTCGGGCTCAGGGTGGGTGGGGGTTATATCGTGGTTGTTTTTGAAGGTAAAGGGTCGGGGTACTTCTGTTTTTAGGGCGGGGTGGGGGTCGGGGTAATTTTGTTTTTAGGGGTTGGGCTGTTTTAGTTTTGGGGTGGGGTCGGTTTTAGGGCTCAGGGTGGGTGGGGTTTCGGGGTAGTTTTTAACTGTAGGGGGGTCGGGGTTCTTCTGCTTTTAGGTTGGGGGTGGCATGAAACAACAACGAATGCCGTTTCCACACATGCCCTTACTAGGCATGCCTTTACAACCCAAAAATCGTTGTAAAGGCATGCGTGGTAAAGGCACGTTTATCTTTGCCACAGTGCCTAATTTGTAAATAAAAACGTGCCGGTGCCCTAAGCCTTCCTCTTAAACACATGGCTGCTCAAATTAAATGTGCGAACACAGAATACTGAGGCAGTGTAATTCTGAAGCCATCTTGGGCCTCTTTAATCCATATAAAGCCACTCCCTGCCCCTTCACCTCACTTTTGCAGCTTTCTCCCATTGTGACGATTTTTCGTTTTTCTCTTCCTCCCTCTTTGCCATGTGTGTCTTTTGCTCGCAGTAAATGCTTGAGGCAGAAAATAAGTGCCGGCCTCAAAAATAAGTGCCAGTGCTCTGCACTGGAAACAATAAGCACAAATTAACCACTGCTTTGCTACCTAAGACAACATCACATTTTGTGAGCTCAACACACCAAGGAGAAGAACGCTTGTAGTTTGCCAGCTACAAGAAAATGGAGTGGGAGCTGGGAGGGGGAGCATGGATTCTACCCAAAACTGGCTCGTGCTGTTTCTTAGAGTCTAGTTGAAATTCACTACAAAGTGTGTCCAGATTGAAGGGCCTCATCGTTTAGACCTCACGGGATTTTTCAAAACGTAAAGCTTCCCTCCCATTCTGGATCCCAACAGAAAGCCAGATCAAGAAAACAACAGCCTACAAAGCAGTTAGCTTTACAACAACCCCCACTGTTGACTACAATGAGCCTGTAATTCCTGGCTGGAGACCAGTGAAAAAATCATATAGACCCCAACATCAGCTTTCCTCCTTACCAATGGTTCCTACAGCTCCAACTCTCTACACCAGGGAGTCCACTTGGGGCCATACACGCTCCCTGTGAATATTGCTGGTCACTTTGCCAGCAGGTAGGCAACTAGACCGGTGCAGGTGAATGTGCCATTTTGGAAGTAGTCCAAGTGGCTGTAATACTGGCAAACCTTACACCATCTTGAAAGCATCAACACAGCCACAGATGGGGTTGAGGAGCAGCAAAAACTATCTAGAACATACCTGTGTCAGTGCGCCAGGCGGCCTAATGCTGGTGAACACTCAAATTGACAAGATAAATATGAAAAGTGCTGTGAAACCATATATTTGTGGGGCAAAGTTTCTTACATACACTCAAGCTCTAACAAACCTTCAAAACAATGTTTCAAAAAAATTAAGATCCTTCGATCTGGTATAGCAAGTCACCCGATCAAATGTTATAAGAGGGGCACAAGAACTGGGGAATGAACATCCTCAAATAGTAAGTTCACATGGGCCCTGGAAAATAAGGATCTAATCTTATGGCATACTGTGACATCAATGAGGCCATATTTATCAGTCTACTCAGAAAAAAATAATCATGTCACCTTCCTCGCAAGAGCCACCTCTGCTTCATCCAGCCCCTGGTCCAGCGTCTCTAGTACTGTCCATTCAAACAAAATTCGTCCATGCCTGGCATCTTTAAATGTTGGACCAACTTGGTTGTATATGTCCCAGCTTTCAAAGTACTTATATGATTCTGCCATGTGTATCTTAACCTTTCTGGTGGTCAAACCAATGTAGACAAGGTGGCAGGGACACATTAATGTATAGAGAAAGTACAAAAATTGCAATGTATTAGTTTGTTTGGAAATCACACCCTTCCTCCACGCAGGGTCACGTCTTCCGTGGGTCTTGTCAGTGTACACACACTACATCCAACACATGGGAAGTGTTCTTTTGCTGAAGGTAGATGGTTTGCCAACTTCTTTGCTACTGCCCTGGCTCGAGTGTGTACTAGCTTGTTCTTAAGATTTGCTGACCTCTGAAAAGCAAACCAAGGTCAGAGATCAGCGTTAGAACTCACATTCAGAATGAGTATTTAGGTAAAAGGAATGCGAATTAGTGATAACAACATGCTTGAGTGCGGTTAACACACAGCTCTCAGCTAGGTTTTTTAAGTTATTCACTGAAGACTTTAATATGAATATGAGCTTTTGTGTCCCGATAAAGTTGCAAAATTCCCTTTCATTTCTAGTATTAGATCAAGAATAGTCAACAACAGTCCCTGCTGCTTACTCCACAGTGCAATTTACTTATCTGTTTTAAGGCTTGTTGTTCGTTAATTAAGATTATAGAAACAAATGAATTTAAACTGGAGATTATCCTTAGCAACTTTGTAGAGTTGTTGAGTATCAAAGGGTGTAAGGTGGCTGGAGCCCTAAATATTAGATTAAAATGCCAATGCTGTGTTGATACTGTAATGTCATGAACTCAGCAAATACTTAAAGCATAATACACTTAACCTAGCTGCACCCAAGTGCTGATGTGCAATGGCTAGTAGTTAGAACATGATACTATTCTCCAAATATTTTTTTCCTGCATTGCAATTTTAGAAGTGGTCAAAAATGTTTGAAACATAATGCACTTTACTTGTATATGCAATTAGGTATGCAATGTTAGGAATTTCACAAATATTTTCTTGATGAGCTGTTAAATAGCAAACTATGCCCTAGCTGTTTTGCTCATAGTATGATTTTAAGAAGTGTTTTAATATTCAAAACACAATCCATTTCACCTCGCTGAATACGGAGCTGGTCCTTAGTAAGGAATCTCTCTGATGTAGAAGTTGTTGATTGATGGTTGTAGTACATGTCTCCAAGAATAGTTCAATTGTATGGACTGGACAAATGTGATTTTTATCACAGTTTTTCTTGGTTATAATGATATTTTATGTTGGCTTCGATACATTGTTATGGTTTCAAACATCTGGAAACAATACATTTTTACTTACTTACCCACATTTAGAATGTGGCAGTTTTTCTGATAACATTTCGCGACTTGCCAGAGGATCATGTTGTTACCACCGTGGAACAGCCTAAACTGCAATGGGTTTACGGGGTTTCTCTAGCACAGTTCTAGGATTATCCGAGCTCTTTTTTCTTTTCATTGACAATATGTCTGGGATAGGCCCATTGGACAAGACAGTCCTTTAAGCCCTCAATTGAATATACGTCGGAACTACGCATGCTGGAACCATGCATGCCTGAATAATGTGGTCAAAACAACGACCGCGTTCTTACCACTAATACCTTTACCACGAATGCCTTAACAACGAATTTTCGTTGTAAAGGCATGCCTGGTAAAGGAATGCGTGGAACGGCTTGCATGGTTCCAGCATGTGACCCCCCCTGACACCCACCCCGCCCCTAAAACTACCCCGCCCCTAAAACCTAAACTACCCCAACCGCACACGCCCACCCCTAAAAGTACACCGACCCCCCCACCCCGCCCCTAAAACCTAAAACTACCCAGACCACCACCCCCAAAAACTAAAATTACCCTGACCCCCCACCCGGCCCCTAAAACTACAGCACCCCCCACCCCGCCCCTAAAACCTAAACTACCCCAACCCCACACCCCACCCCTAAAACTACCCCGACCCCCCACTCCTGCCCCTAAAACTACCGTGACGCCCCACCCCCAAAACCTAAACTACCCCGACCCCACACTCCCGCCCCTAAAACTACCCCAACCCCCCACCCTGCCCCTAAAACCTAAAACTACCCCGACCCCCTACCCCATCCCTAAAAACTAAAATTACCCTGACCCACCACCCCGCCCCTAAAACTACTGCAACCTCCCACCCCGCATCTAAAACGTAAAACTACCCCGACTCCCTGCCCCTAAGACCTAAAACTACCCAATCCTCCACCACACCCCTAAAACCTAAAAATACCCTGACCCCCACCCTGCCCCTAAAACTACCGCAACCCGTACCCCAAAAACCTAAACTACCACGACCCCACACCCCCTCCCCTAGAACTACCCCCACCCCCTACCCTGCCCCTAAAACCTAAACCTAAAACTACCTCGACCTCCTACCTCCACCCCTAAAAACTAAAATTACAAGACCCATCACCACCGCCCCTAAAACTACCGCGACCCCCCTCCCCCGCCCCTAAAACCTAAAAATCCCCGACCGCCGTTCTTAAAACCCTAAACTACCCAACCACCCACCCCTGCCCCTAAAACTACCCCAACCTCCCACCCCGCCCCTGTGAGAAAGTAGCCTCTTTCTAGCCTTGTTACCCCCACTTTTGGCCTGTTTGTGAGTGTATGTCAGGGTGTTTTCACTGTCTCACTGGGATCCTGCTAGCCAGGGCCCAGTGCTCATAGTGAAAACCCTATGTTTTCAGTATGTTTGTTATGTGTCACTGGGACCCTGCTAGTCAGGACCCCAGTGCTCATAAGTTTGTGGCCTATATGTATGTGTTCCCTGTGTGGTGCCTAACTGTCTCACTGAGGCTCTGCTAACCAGAACCTCAGTGGTTATGCTCTCTCATTTCTTTCCAAATTGTCACTAACAGGCTAGTGACCAATTTTACCAATTTACTGGTTACTGGAACACCCTTATAATTCCCTAGTATATGGTACTGAGGTACCCAGGGTATTGGGGTTCCAGGAGATCCCTATGGGCTGCAGCATTTCTTGTGCCACCCATAGGGAGCTCTGACAATTCTTACACAGGCCTGCCACTGCAGCCTGAGTGAAATAACGTCCACGTTATTTCACAGCCATTTTACACTGCACTTAAGTAACTTATAAGTCACCTATATGTCTAACCTTTACCTGGTAAAGGTTAGGTGCAAAGTTACTTAGTGTGAGGGCACCCTGGCACTAGCCAAGGTGCCCCCACATTGTTCAGGGCCAATTCCCTGAACTTTGTGAGTGCGGGGACACCATTACACACGTGCACTACATATAGGTCACTACCTATATGTAGCTTCACAATGGTAACTCCGAATATGGCCATGTAACATGTCTATGATCATGGAATTGCCCCCTCTATGCCATCCTGGCATAGTTGGCACAATCCCATGATCCCAGTGGTCTGTAGCACAGACCCTGGTACTGCCAAACTGCCCTTCCTGGGGTTTCACTGCAGCTGCTGCTGCTGCCAACCCCTCAGACAGGCATCTGCCCTCCTGGGGTCCAGCCAGGCCTGGCAAGGATGGCAGAACAAAGAACTTCCTCTGAGAGAGGGTGTGACACCATCTCCCTTTGGAAAATGGTGTGAAGGCAGGGGAGGAGTAGCCTCCCCCAGCCTCTAGAAATGCTTTGTTGGGCACAGATGTGCCCAATTCTGCATAAGCCAGTCTACACCGGTTCAGGGGACCCCTTAGCCCTGCTCTGGCGCGAAACTGGACAAAGGAAAGGGGAGTGACCACTCCCCTGACCTGCACCTCCCCTGGGAGGTGTCCAGAGCTCCTCCAGTGTGCTCCAGACCTCTGCCATCTTGGAAACAGAGGTGCTGCTGGCACACTGGACTGCTCTGAGTGGCCAGTGCCACCAAGTGACGTCAGAGACTCCTTGTGATAGGCTCCTTCAGGTGTTGCTAGCCTATCCTCTCTCCTAGGTAGCCAAACCCTCTTTTCTGGCTATTTAGGGTCTCTGTCTCTGGGGAAACTTTAGATAACGAATGCAAGAGCTCAGCCGAGTTCCTCTGCATCTCTCTCTTCACCTTCTGATAAGGAATCGACTGCTGACCGCGCTGGAAGCCTGCAAAACTGCAACAAAGTAGCTAAGACGACTACTGCAACTCTGTAACGCTGATCCTGCCGCCTTCTCGACTGTTTTCCTGTTTGTGCATGCTGTGGGGGTAGTCTGCCTCCTCTCTGCACCAGAAGCTCCGAAGAAATCTCCCGTGGGTCGACGGAATCTTCCCCCTGCAACCGCAGGCACCAAAAAGCTGCATTACCGGTCCCTTGGGTCTCCTCTCAGCACGACGAGCGAGGTCCCTCGAATCCAGCAACTCTGTCCAAGTGACTCCCACAGTCCAGTGACTCTTCAGTCCAAGTTTGGTGGAGGTAAGTCCTTGCCTCACCTCGCTAGACTGCATTGCTGGGAACCGCGACTTTTGCAGCTACTCCGGCCTCCGTGCACTTCCGGCGGAAATCCTTTGTGCACAGTCCAGCCTGGGTCCACGGCACTCTAACCTGCATTGCACGACCTCCTAAGTTGTTCTCCAGCGACGTGGGACTTCTTTGTGCGACTTCGGGTGAGCACCGTTTCACGCATCCTCGTAGTGCCTGTTTCTGGCACTTCTCTGGGTGCTACCTGCTGCTGAGAGGGCTCCTTGTCTTGATTGACGTCCCCTCTCTCTCCTGGTCCAATTTGCGACCTCCTGGTCCCTCCAGGGCCACAGCAGCGTCCAAAAACGCTAACCGCACGATTTGCAGCTAGCAAGGCTTGTTGGCGTTCTTTCGGCGGGAAAACACTTCTGCACGACTCTCCACGGCGAGAGGGATCCGTCCACCAAAGGGGAAGTCTCTAGCCCTTTTCGTTCCTGCAGAAACCGCAGCTTCTTCTGTCCAGTAGAAGCTTCTTTGCACCCGCAGCTGGCATTTACTGGGCATCTGCCCATCTCCGACTTGCTTGTGACTTTTGGACTTGGTCCCCTTGTTCCACAGGTACCCTAGATTGGAATTCCACAGTTGTTGCATTGTTGGTTTGTGTCTTTCCTGCATTATTCCTCTAACACGACTTCTTTGTCCTTAGGGGAACTTTAGTGCACTTTGCACTCACTTTTCAGGGTCTTGGGGAGGGTTATTTTTCTAACTCTCACTACTTTCTAATAGTCCCAGCGACCCTCTACAAGGTCACATAGGTTTGGGGTCCATTCGTGGTTCGCATTCCACTTTTGGAGTATATGGTTTGTGCTGCCCCTATCCCTATGTTTCCCCATTGCATCCTATTGTAACTATACATTGTTTGCACTGTTTTCTAAGACTATACTACATATTTTTGCTATTGTGTATATATATCTTGTGTATATTTCCTATCCTCTCACTGAGGGTACACTCTAAGATACTTTGGCATATTGTCATAAAAATAAAGTACCTTTATTTTTAGTATAACTGTGTATTGTGTTTTCTTATGATATTGTGCATATGACACTAAGTGGTACTGTAGTAGCTTCACACGTCTCCTAGTTCAGCCTAAGCTGCTCTGCTAAGCTACCATTATCTATCAGCCTAAGCTGCTAGACACCCTATACACTAATAAGTGATAACTGGGCCTGGTGCAAGGTGCAAGTACCCCTTGGTACTCACTACAAGCCAGTCCAGCCTCCTACATTGGTTGTGCAGCGGTGGGATAAGTGCTTTGAGACTACTTACCACTCTTGTCATTGTACTTTTCATAAGAGAAAAATATACAAAACAAGTTCAGTGTGTATACACATAACTAAAAAGTTTTACATTTCCTCTTTTCACTCTTTTCTAAAGTGCTGAAAAGTACTTCTAAACTTTCAAAAAGTTCTAAAAAGTTTATAAAGTTTTTTTCTCTGTCTTTCTAAAAAGCTCTGACAAACTTTTTTCTCTTTTTCTATCACTTTAACTCTCTCTAAAAATGTCTGGCACAGGCCAAAATGTTGATCTGTCCAAACTTGCATATGATCACCTTAGCTGGAAAGGAGCAAGGAGTCTCTGCATAGAGAGAGGTTTGAGTGTAGGGAAGAATCCTTCCTTTGAACTGTTACTTAACATGCTTAGAGAACAAGATAAGGCTATAGGTGCCCCATCTGTTGAAAAAGTACCTAATAGTGCCCAATCTGATTCAGGGACTCCCCCAGGAAAAGATTCAGGAAAGAAACTTCCTAGCCTACCCATTACTAGACAGTCTAGCATAGTTGGTAATGATGATGAGCCACACCATACAAATAGTGTTGTCTCACATCATAGCAAAAGCATTTATTCTCACCATACTGGTAGTAATGTTTCTGTTAGCCAAGCTGTTAGGGTGGCTTCTGTAAGGGACAGGTCTCCTTCTGTTCATTCCCATCATACCTCTGTATCTAGGAATGTCCCTCCCACCAACCCTGATGACAGAATGTTAGAGAGGGAACTCAATAAGTTGAGGGTGGAACAAACCAGACTGAAGCTTAAAAAGCAACAGCTGGATTTGGATAGACAGTCTTTTGAACTAGAGAAGGAAAGACAGAAGTTGGGTTTAGAAACCCATGGTGGCAGCAGCAGTATTCCCCATAGTCATCCTGCAAAAGAGCATGATTCCAGGAATCTGCACAAGATAGTTCCCCCTTATAAGGAGGGGGATGACATTAACAAGTGGTTTGCTGCACTTGAGAGGGCCTGTGTTGTATAGGATGTCCCTCAAAGGCAGTGGGCTGCTATCCTATGGCTATCATTTAGTGGAAAAGGTAGGGATAGGCTCCTTACTGTGAAAGAAAATGATGCTAATAATTACAAAGTTCTTAAGAATGCACTCCTGGATGGTTATGGCTTAACCACTGAACAATACAGGATAAAGTTCAGAGAAACCAAAAAGGAGTCTTCACAAGACTGGGTTGATTTCATTGACCATTCAGTGAAGGCCTTGGAGGGGTGGTTACATGGCAGTAAAGTTACTGATTATGACAGCCTGTATAACTTGATCCTGAGAGAGCATATTCTTAATAATTGTGTGTCTGATTTGTTGCACCAGTACCTGGTAGACTCTGATCTGACCTCTCCCCAAGAATTGGGAAAGAAGGCAGACAAATGGGTCAGAACAAGGGTGAACAGAAAAGTTCATACAGGGGGTGACAAAGATGGCAATAAGAAGAAAGATGGAGAAAAATCTCAAGATAAGCATGGGGATAAGGGTAA
This sequence comes from Pleurodeles waltl, assembly GCF_031143425.1. Lineage (NCBI taxonomy): Eukaryota > Metazoa > Chordata > Amphibia > Caudata > Salamandridae > Pleurodeles > Pleurodeles waltl. The sequence continues at coordinate 86,509,789 of NC_090436.1, forward strand.
AACCAAAGATCCCACTTCAAATCTTAAACACTCTTCAGAGGGTGGGGATAAAACTAATTCTTCCTCTTCTTCTCAACCTGCACACATTAAAAAGCCTTGGTGCTTTGTGTGTAAAAACAGAGGCCATAGGCCAGGGGATAAGTCCTGTCCAGGTAAACCCCCTGAGCCTACCACCACTAATACATCAAGCTCTAGTGCCCCTAGCAGTAGTGGTACTAGTGGTGGGACTGCTGGCAACAGTCAAGCAAAGGGTGTAGTTGGGTTCACTTATGGGTCCATCATAGAAACTGGGGTAGTCAGTCCCAAGACAGTTTCTGTCACACCTAGTGGCATTGGCCTTGCCACACTGGCTGCTTGTCCCCTTACAATGGATAAGTACAGGCAGACAGTTTCAATAAATGGTGTTGAGGCCTTGGCCTACAGGGACACAGGTGCCAGTATCACTTTGGTGACTGAAAACCTGGTGGCTCCTGAACAACACATCATTGGACAACAGTATAAAATTATTGATGTCCATAACTCCACTAAGTTTCTTCCCTTAGCTATAATTCAGAGTTGGGGTGGAGTTACTGGCCCTAAGCAGGTGGTGGTATCACCTAGCTTACCTGTAGACTGTCTCTTAGGTAATGACCTAGAGGCCTCAGGTTGGGCTGATGTAGAGTTTTATGCCCATGCAGCCATGCTGGGCATCCCAGAGGAATTGTTCCCTCTCATTTCTACTGAAATGAAAAAGCAAAGGAGAGAAGGCCTGAAAACTCAGGATCCCTCTCCATCAACAGGTAAAAAGGGTATCACAGTATCCCCTAACCACCCTACCATTCAGGATACCATTCCTGTGGTGGGAGAAACCTCTCCTGGGGTGGCACCTGTTCCAAGGGAAACATCAGCTGGCAAAGCTGTACTCCCTGAGGTAGAAGTACCTCTCTGTGGGATAACTAACATTGGTGACAAAAAGAGCACCATTTTAGTTAACATGGAGCATCCCTCCAACCCTCCCAGAGAAACTTTAGTGCAGAAACTCTGCACTGCCTCACAACACTTAGGACAGCATCCCTGCCCTAGTGAGGAGCTCATAGGACAGCATCCCTGCCCTGCTCCAACCCAAGAGAAACAGCATCCCTGTTCTCTCTTCCAGCCATATGGACAAAGTTTTTGCCCAGCTATGGCTTTACTGAGACAGCATCCCTGTCTGGCATTTCCATCATTACAAATAGGTTCAGTGGACAATTCCCACTGCTCTAAACTAAAACTTACTGATAGAAACTCTGAAAATGCATCTTCACATTGTTGCTTAGCTAAAAAACTTCAAACAGGGTGGTTTACATCCCCACAGGGAAGTAACCATATAGTGGATGATAAAGGGAGTAACCAGTCTATTGCAGAACTACTCTCTACTTATCACCACTTAGACAATAAAGTCTCAACTGGCCAAGGTTAGCCTTATTGTCCTTCGTTTGGGGGGGGGGGTTGTGTGAGAAAGTAGCCTCTTTCTAGCCTTGTTACCCCCACTTTTGGCCTGTTTGTGAGTGTATGTCAGGGTGTTTTAACTGTCTCACTGGGATCCTGCTAGCCAGGGCCCAGTGCTCATAGTGAAAACCCTATGTTTTCAGTATGTTTGTTATGTGTCACTGGGACCCTGCTAGTCAGGACCCCAGTGCTCATAAGTTTGTGGCCTATATGTATGTGTTCCCTGTGTGGTGCCTAACTGTCTCACTAAGGCTCTGCTAACCAGAACCTCAGTGGTTATGCTCTCTCATTTCTTTCCAAATTGTCACTAACAGGCTAGTGACCAATTTTACCAATTTACATTGGCTTACTGGAACACCCTTATAATTCCCTAGTATATGGTACTGAGGTACCCAGGGTATTGGGGTTCCAGGAGATCCCTATGGGCTGCAGCATTTCTTGTGCCACCCATAGGGAGCTCTGACAATTCTTACACAGGCCTGCCACTGCAGCCTGAGTGAAATAACGTCCACGTTATTTCACAGCCATTTTACACTGCACTTAAGTAACTTATAAGTCACCTATATGTCTAACCTTTACCTGGTAAAGGTTAGGTGCAAAGTTACTTAGTGTGAGGGCACCCTGGCACTAGCCAAGGTGCCCCCACATTGTTCAGGGCCAATTCCCTGAACTTTGTGAGTGCGGGGACACCATTACACGCGTGCACTACATATAGGTCACTACCTATATGTAGCTTCACAATGGTAACTCCGAATATGGCCATGTAACATGTCTATGATCATGGAATTGCCCCCTCTATGCCATCCTGGCATAGTTGGCACAATCCCATGATCCCAGTGGTCTGTAGCACAGACCTTGGTACTGCCAAACTGCCCTTCCTGGGGTTTCACTGCAGCTGCTGCTGCTGCCAACCCCTCAGACAGGCATCTGCCCTCCTGGGGTCCAGCCAGGCCTGGCCCAGGATGGCAGAACAAAGAACTTCCTCTGAGAGAGGGTTTGACACCCTCTCCCTTTGGAAAATGGTGTGAAGGCAGGGGAGGAGTAGCCTCCCCCAGCCTCTGGAAATGCTTTGTTGGGTACAGATGTGCCCAATTCTGCATAAGCCAGTCTACACCGGTTCAGGGGACCCCTTAGCCCTGCTCTGGCGCGAAACTGGACAAAGGAAAGGGGAGTGACCACTCCCCTGACCTGCACCTCCCCTGGGAGGTGTCCAGAGCTCCTCCAGTGTGCTCCAGACCTCTGCCATCTTGGAAACAGAGGTGCTGCTGGCACACTGGACTGCTCTGAGTGGCCAGTGCCACCAAGTGACGTTCATTCCCATCATACCTCTGTATCTAGGAATGTCCCTCCCACCAACCCTGATGACAGAATGTTAGAGAGGGAACTCAATAAGTTGAGGGTGGAACAAACCAGACTGAAGCTTAAAAAGCAACAGCTGGATTTGGATAGACAGTCTTTTGAACTAGAGAAGGAAAGACAGAAGTTGGGTTTAGAAACCCATGGTGGCAGCAGCAGTATTCCCCATAGTCATCCTGCAAAAGAGCATGATTCCAGGAATCTGCACAAGATAGTTCCCCCTTATAAGGAGGGGGATGACATTAACAAGTGGTTTGCTGCACTTGAGAGGGCCTGTGTTGTATAGGATGTCCCTCAAAGGCAGTGGGCTGCTATCCTATGGCTATCATTTAGTGGAAAAGGTAGGGATAGGCTCCTTACTGTGAAAGAAAATGATGCTAATAATTACAAAGTTCTTAAGAATGCACTCCTGGATGGTTATGGCTTAACCACTGAACAATACAGGATAAAGTTCAGAGAAACCAAAAAGGAGTCTTCACAAGACTGGGTTGATTTCATTGACCATTCAGTGAAGGCCTTGGAGGGGTGGTTACATGGCAGTAAAGTTACTGATTATGACAGCCTGTATAACTTGATCCTGAGAGAGCATATTCTTAATAATTGTGTGTCTGATTTGTTGCACCAGTACCTGGTAGACTCTGATCTGACCTCTCCCCAAGAATTGGGAAAGAAGGCAGACAAATGGGTCAGAACAAGGGTGAACAGAAAAGTTCATACAGGGGGTGACAAAGATGGCAATAAGAAGAAAGATGGAGAAAAATCTCAAGATAAGCATGGGGATAAGGGTAAAACCAAAGATCCCACTTCAAATCTTAAACACTCTTCAGAGGGTGGGGATAAAACTAATTCTTCCTCTTCTTCTCAACCTGCACACATTAAAAAGCCTTGGTGCTTTGTGTGTAAAAACAGAGGCCATAGGCCAGGGGATAAGTCCTGTCCAGGTAAACCCCCTGAGCCTACCACCACTAATACATCAAGCTCTAGTGCCCCTAGCAGTAGTGGTACTAGTGGTGGGACTGCTGGCAACAGTCAAGCAAAGGGTGTAGTTGGGTTCACTTATGGGTCCATCATAGAAACTGGGGTAGTCAGTCCCAAGACAGTTTCTGTCACACCTAGTGGCATTGGCCTTGCCACACTGGCTGCTTGTCCCCTTACAATGGATAAGTACAGGCAGACAGTTTCAATAAATGGTGTTGAGGCCTTGGCCTACAGGGACACAGGTGCCAGTATCACTTTGGTGACTGAAAACCTGGTGGCTCCTGAACAACACATCATTGGACAACAGTATAAAATTATTGATGTCCATAACTCCACTAAGTTTCTTCCCTTAGCTATAATTCAGAGTTGGGGTGGAGTTACTGGCCCTAAGCAGGTGGTGGTATCACCTAGCTTACCTGTAGACTGTCTCTTAGGTAATGACCTAGAGGCCTCAGGTTGGGCTGATGTAGAGTTTTATGCCCATGCAGCCATGCTGGGCATCCCAGAGGAATTGTTCCCTCTCATTTCTACTGAAATGAAAAAGCAAAGGAGAGAAGGCCTGAAAACTCAGGATCCCTCTCCATCAACAGGTAAAAAGGGTATCACAGTATCCCCTAACCACCCTACCATTCAGGATACCATTCCTGTGGTGGGAGAAACCTCTCCTGGGGTGGCACCTGTTCCAAGGGAAACATCAGCTGGCAAAGCTGTACTCCCTGAGGTAGAAGTACCTCTCTGTGGGATAACTAACATTGGTGACAAAAAGAGCACCATTTTAGTTAACATGGAGCATCCCTCCAACCCTCCCAGAGAAACTTTAGTGCAGAAACTCTGCACTGCCTCACAACACTTAGGACAGCATCCCTGCCCTAGTGAGGAGCTCATAGGACAGCATCCCTGCCCTGCTCCAACCCAAGAGAAACAGCATCCCTGTTCTCTCTTCCAGCCATATGGACAAAGTTTTTGCCCAGCTATGGCTTTACTGAGACAGCATCCCTGTCTGGCATTTCCATCATTACAAATAGGTTCAGTGGACAATTCCCACTGCTCTAAACTAAAACTTACTGATAGAAACTCTGAAAATGCATCTTCACATTGTTGCTTAGCTAAAAAACTTCAAACAGGGTGGTTTACATCCCCACAGGGAAGTAACCATATAGTGGATGATAAAGGGAGTAACCAGTCTATTGCAGAACTACTCTCTACTTATCACCACTTAGACAATAAAGTCTCAACTGGCCAAGGTTAGCCTTATTGTCCTTCGTTTGGGGGGGGGGGTTGTGTGAGAAAGTAGCCTCTTTCTAGCCTTGTTACCCCCACTTTTGGCCTGTTTGTGAGTGTATGTCAGGGTGTTTTAACTGTCTCACTGGGATCCTGCTAGCCAGGGCCCAGTGCTCATAGTGAAAACCCTATGTTTTCAGTATGTTTGTTATGTGTCACTGGGACCCTGCTAGTCAGGACCCCAGTGCTCATAAGTTTGTGGCCTATATGTATGTGTTCCCTGTGTGGTGCCTAACTGTCTCACTAAGGCTCTGCTAACCAGAACCTCAGTGGTTATGCTCTCTCATTTCTTTCCAAATTGTCACTAACAGGCTAGTGACCAATTTTACCAATTTACATTGGCTTACTGGAACACCCTTATAATTCCCTAGTATATGGTACTGAGGTACCCAGGGTATTGGGGTTCCAGGAGATCCCTATGGGCTGCAGCATTTCTTGTGCCACCCATAGGGAGCTCTGACAATTCTTACACAGGCCTGCCACTGCAGCCTGAGTGAAATAACGTCCACGTTATTTCACAGCCATTTTACACTGCACTTAAGTAACTTATAAGTCACCTATATGTCTAACCTTTACCTGGTAAAGGTTAGGTGCAAAGTTACTTAGTGTGAGGGCACCCTGGCACTAGCCAAGGTGCCCCCACATTGTTCAGGGCCAATTCCCTGAACTTTGTGAGTGCGGGGACACCATTACACGCGTGCACTACATATAGGTCACTACCTATATGTAGCTTCACAATGGTAACTCCGAATATGGCCATGTAACATGTCTATGATCATGGAATTGCCCCCTCTATGCCATCCTGGCATAGTTGGCACAATCCCATGATCCCAGTGGTCTGTAGCACAGACCTTGGTACTGCCAAACTGCCCTTCCTGGGGTTTCACTGCAGCTGCTGCTGCTGCCAACCCCTCAGACAGGCATCTGCCCTCCTGGGGTCCAGCCAGGCCTGGCCCAGGATGGCAGAACAAAGAACTTCCTCTGAGAGAGGGTTTGACACCCTCTCCCTTTGGAAAATGGTGTGAAGGCAGGGGAGGAGTAGCCTCCCCCAGCCTCTGGAAATGCTTTGTTGGGTACAGATGTGCCCAATTCTGCATAAGCCAGTCTACACCGGTTCAGGGGACCCCTTAGCCCTGCTCTGGCGCGAAACTGGACAAAGGAAAGGGGAGTGACCACTCCCCTGACCTGCACCTCCCCTGGGAGGTGTCCAGAGCTCCTCCAGTGTGCTCCAGACCTCTGCCATCTTGGAAACAGAGGTGCTGCTGGCACACTGGACTGCTCTGAGTGGCCAGTGCCACCAGGTGACGTCAGAGACTCCTTGTGATAGGCTCCTTCAGGTGTTGCTAGCCTATCCTCTCTCCTAGGTAGCCAAACCCTCTTTTCTGGCTATTTAGGGTCTCTGTCTCTGGGGAAACTTTAGATAACGAATGCAAGAGCTCAGCCGAGTTCCTCTGCATCTCTCTCTTCACCTTCTGATAAGGAATCGACTGCTGACCGCGCTGGAAGCCTGCAAAACTGCAACAAAGTAGCTAAGACGACTACTGCAACTCTGTAACGCTGATCCTGCCGCCTTCTCGACTGTTTTCCTGTTTGTGCATGCTGTAGAGGTAGTCTGCCTCCTCTCTGCACCAGAAGCTCCGAAGAAATCTCCCGTGGGTCGACGGAATCTTCCCCCTGCAACCGCAGGCACCAAAAAGCTGCATTACCGGTCCCTTGGGTCTCCTCTCAGCACGACGAGCGAGGTCCCTCGAATCCAGCAACTCTGTCCAAGTGACTCCCACAGTCCAGTGACTCTTCAGTCCAAGTTTGGTGGAGGTAAGTCCTTGCCTCACCTCGCTAGACTGCATTGCTGGGAACCGCGACTTTTGCAGCTACTCCGGCCTCCGTGCACTTCCGGCGGAAATCCTTTGTGCACAGTCCAGCCTGGGTCCACGGCACTCTAACCTGCATTGCACGACCTCCTAAGTTGTTCTCCGGCGACGTGGGACTTCTTTGTGCGACTTCGGGTGAGCACCGTTTCACGCATCCTCGTAGTGCCTGTTTCTGGCACTTCTCCGGGTGCTACCTGCTGCTGAGAGGGCTCCTTTTCTTGATCGACGTCCCCTCTCTCTCCTGGTCCAATTTGCGACCTCCTGGTCCCTCCAGGGCCACAGCAGCGTCCAAAAACGCTAACCGCACGATTTGCAGCTAGCAAGGCTTGTTGGCGTTCTTTCGGCGGGAAAACACTTCTGCACGACTCTCCACGGCGAGAGGGATCCGTCCACCAAAGGGGAAGTCTCTAGCCCTTTTCGTTCCTGCAGAAACCGCAGCTTCTTCTGTCCAGTAGAAGCTTCTTTGCACCTGTAGCTGGCATTTCCTGGGCATCTGCCCATCTCCGACTTGCTTGTGACTTTTGGACTTGGTCCCCTTGTTCCACAGGTACCCTAGATTGGAATTCCACAGTTGTTGCATTGTTGGTTTGTGTCTTTCCTGCATTATTCCTCTAACACGACTTCTTTGTCCTTAGGGGAACTTTAGTGCACTTTGCACTCACTTTTCAGGGTCTTGGGGAGGGTTATTTTTCTAACTCTCACTATTTTCTAATAGTCCCAGCGATCCTCTACAAGGTCACATAGGTTTGGGGTCCATTCGTGGTTCGCATTCCACTTTTGGAGTATATGGTTTGTGTTGCCCCTATCCCTATGTTTCCCCATTGCATCCTATTGTAACTATACATGGTTTGCACTGTTTTCTAAGACTATACTGCATATTTTTGCTATTGTGTATATATATCTTGTGTATATTTCCTATCCTCTCATTGAGGGTACACTCTAAGATACTTTGGCATATTGTCATAAAAATAAAGTACCTTTATTTTTAGTATAACTGTGTATTGTGTTTTCTTATGATATTGTGCATATGACACTAAGTGGTACTGTAGTAGCTTCACACGTCTCCTAGTTCAGCCTAAGCTGCTCTGCTAAGCTACCATTATCTATCAGCCTAAGCTGCTAGACACCCTATACACTAATAAGGGATAACTGGGCCTGGTGCAAGGTGCAAGTACCCCTTGGTACTCACTACAAGCCAGTCCAGCCTCCTACATCTAAAACTACCCGCCCCTAAAAATCCTGCAACCCCCCCACTCCTGCCCCTAAAACCTAAAACTACTCTGACCCCCACCCCCTAAAACTACTGCAACCCCCACCCTTAAAAACTAAAACTACCCCCACCCTGCCTCTAAAACTACCCCCACCCAATCCCAGCCCCACTTACCTGACCGCGTCTTCTCCGATCCAGAGTCTGTTTTCCTCTGTCTTACCCACGCATGTTCGTTGTTCCGGACATGTGTGGTTAAGGCAGAGAATTACAGGGTCGTTGTTCAGGAAATTGTTGTTCCGCTTTTGTGGACAACACACCTTGTTGTTCCGCTGTCGTTATTTAGGCTGCTTCCCCTCAATTTGTTCCAAAAACATGGTTTTCTGTATAGTTGTACCAATACCAAAATAACAGGCTGACAGGGAGGTTATCCCTCAATGTTCTTAGGTGGAAAGAGGTATAGTGCACTATGGTGTTACTATCTGCTGGCTTTTGGTGCAATGTTGGTACTATATGAGGGCCTATAGCCTCAATATCCAAGGCTAGACACGTAATCGAGTGATGGCTGGCTGTCCAGATGAAATATGGACATGTGTCAAGGCCATTCAGCCAACCCAGAAAAGCATTCAGTTCAGCCTCTGTTCCAGTCCAAATGTACAGCGCAACATATCATCTCCATAGAGTTACCTCTGATCCATATGGATTTGAGTCATTTAATATATAGTGAGACTCAAATATTGCCACATAGACGAGTGCTTTACTGTGAGCAACAGTTGCCTCCATCGAAATCCCTGATACTTGGAGGTATAGTTAATCTACATATTGAAACATAATTGCCAGTGCTAGCTCAATGCACTGTAGAGCAAAGTCTGAGTGTATCATAAAACCATTCCTGTGCAGCCAAAGATCTTGTTACTGCTCCCAAGGTGGCGTCCTGAGGAATGTTCGTAAACAGGGACTCAACATCTAAGGTTACCATGAATTACTTGGTGCAATCAAATTTCATATCAAATTCCATATGCTTCAATTACTATAGGACAATCAATTGTGTCCTTCATATAGTTTGGTTGACAGACAATGCTTTCTCGAAAGAACAAACTGGCAAACTGGGACAATAGCTTCAGGGGCAATTTATTTCCAGAAACAATGGGCCTCCCTGCTGGTGGATTCTGGGGCTTGTGCATTTTAGGGAGAATGTAGAACGCCTGGATGTGAGGGCCCCCGTTTATTAAAGAATCCGACTCATTTTTTTAGATCCACTGTATTTCCACAGCGCCTTTCACCATTTATTCGATCATTTCCTTGAATTCTGTGGTAGATCCTCATCAATCGGACATAATTCTGTCTCATTCCCAATAGGTGGTTTACTTCTGCATCATTATCGGTGGTATCCATGATCACAAACGTACAACCGGCCGGTACAACAAAAAAATGTTAATTAGACTGTAGACTTTTGATCGCCACCTTTTCTTCCCTTGTGGTATTTTGAAAACACCTGGTATTTAAATTTTCCAAAGCAGTCACTCTTCCAATACCTTTTGCTCAAACATTGTTATGTCCAACAGATGGTGTGGGAGGTACAAAAGTAGTTTTTCGAAGATCTGATAAGAAAAACAAAGGCAGATCTCCTCAAAACTTAAAAGGGTCATGTGTTGACATGGGGACTTAATTGAAGGCCCTTATTCAGAACTTTTTCTCGATAGGAGAAAGACTGTAAGTGGGCAAATTCACTATGTTTGATAAGGTGAGGCCAACTGTGCATGTTCCTTTTACGTTTCAATGTGAATTTCATGAGACCATGAGAAAGGTTAATCTGAATACATATTTCATGACAAACCAAGAAATCTGCAATTTCAGGACAGGTAAAGGGAACGCAAACACCATTCAAGGGTCGAGGACCTGAGGGGAAGTCATCCCTTGAGGGTTAGGACTCACTCCAGCAGAGGCCAGCAGAAGGGTCCAGGATAGGCCCAATTGGTTCTGGTCAGTTGGGCAGTTGCAGCAAAAGAGCCTCTGGAAGCTTGTTCCGTGCCTGTAGTTCAAACAGGAGGTCAGCCATCTGTCCCTTGTAGTCACTTCTGGGGCCGTCGGCTCAAGGCAAGCAGGTCCAGTATTTCTTCAGGATCTTCAGAATGAAGGCCAGTGCTTCTTATGACTCTACAATTCCAGGAGTGTTCTTAGGAGAGGTCCGTCATGACAAGCACTAGCCTGCGAGTGGAAGGCAAGTTTTTCTTTACCCCCTTAACCATTTCTGGTCAGTTCCTCTTCCTCCACTTGGTTTGGTGCCATTGTGACTAAAGAGAGAAGAGGGAGGCGGCCAGTGACAAGGCAGGCATCCCCTGAGGCTCGGAAAGGGGCTTAGCACAGCAGCTCAGGCCACCCTGTCAAGGGAGGAGTCACCTTCCCCACTCCCAGGGCCCGTTGTCCACTGTCTGGGAGCAATATACATCTCACCATAGGGCAGCCATCAGGGGTCAGATGACAGCTATAAAAGGCAGGAAATCCCCTGGTTTCAGACAGGGAAATGACAACTTTCTAAAAATGTTGTTTCCAAAATGGTAATATAACTGTTAAGTTTTAGTTTAAAATGAGCCCGTGAAGCATTTTTCTTTCTGCTCCTAAAATTAATTTAGCACTTATTAAAGGTAATAGTGTAAACAAGTGAGAGAACCAGCCTTGCCACAGTGAAAGACAGCTTTGTAGGTTTTTCAATGCCAGGATAAATAAAACATGAAGTATACATGTCCTACTTTTTAAATACCATGCACTATTCTCCAGGGGCATTCAGGACCTACCTTGGAGGTGATTTCTGAGTGTACAAAAATGAAGGCCTGGCAAATAGTTTACTTTGCTAGGTCGAAGTGACATGTTTAAAATTGCACACCCAGGCTGCAGTGGTACTGTGCTACTATAGTGTCTGGCACAAAGAGTTATGCAGCCCACTAGAAGCATTTGACACACAGCCTGCAGGTAAATGTAGTACCATTATGTTGTGTTGTAGAATTCTCGACAGGCACGCGCGTGTCGAGAATTCTACATTCCATGGGAGGACGGTTAGAGCTGATGGTTAAGACGGAGGTGGGCGAGGGATCGTTTCTTTGTCGCGGCTATGTTTAATCAATAAACATATTATTATAAACTCCTTATCGGAGCAACGACATTCAAAATGGTTGACAGTGAAGTTTATGAAGGAGATCACTACCAGAGCAACTATTAACACAATGCAGGAGATTTTTCATGAAGAAGGTTATCCAACTAAACTCATTACGGATAATGGGACACAGTTAGTTTCCCATGAGATGGAGCAATTTCTTAAACATGCAGGGATACATCATTCACGTACTGCATTGTACAATCCTCAGGCTAATGGCATGGTTGAGAGGTGCAATAGGATGGTAAAAGGGGTTATCAACATGGCTATAAGGAATGCCAAAAATGTACGTACCATGGTTGATGATCTTGTGTGGGCATATCGCACCACTGTGCACAGTGTTACGGGTAGAATTCCTTTTGAGGTGATGAGAGGCAGGAAAGCATGTACAAGAGTTTACCCATCATGGTTGGTGTCAGTGTTAGAGGAAGGAGATTTGATCCAAAAGAGTGCAGGGACATCACGATCAGTTTCAGAAAAGGATATTAATAAAGGAGATTTGGTGAAAATTAGAGTGGTGAATACTGGAAATAGCTTTATGAAATTTAGAGGGCCCTACTTAGTTAAAGATGTACGTGAATTTCATGTTGTTTTAGAAAATGGTGAACGGTGGAATAAGAGGAGGGTAGCCTTGTATTGCAGAGGTAATGGAAATGGAAAGAGGAAGATATGCTCTCAGAGATGGGTTCCAGACGGGAATAGTGGTTATCTGTTTATGAGTGATGAAGAATTGTTGGATAAAGGAAGAGTGGATGTACAGGAGAGGGACAATGTGCGAAACGGGAATCAACATGAAACAGAGATGAGAACACTTATAGGTATGAATAAAGGGAATGTTCAAACTAAACGAATAGGGTCAAGACTTCGTAAACCTCCAGAATATTTACGAGATTACGTTGAGTGAAGTTTATTCTATATTATTCTACATATTGTGTATCTGGTAAAACTTTGAGTATAGTTTTAAGATATATGTGGTTGTGAAATTCCAAGTTATTGTAACCCCAATGAATGTTATTGCCGATGGTTTTAATGCAATTTGTATTTATTTTTTTGTTTTTTTTGTTTTTATGGTCTATTATTGGTTTCAATATATTATTGTGTTATTCATTGTTTGTAAAGGGGGTGGATATGTTGTGTTGTAGAATTCTCGACAGGCACGCGCGTGTCGAGAATTCTACATTCCATGGGAGGACGGTTAGAGCTGATGGTGAAGACGGAGGTGGGCGAGGGATCGTTTCTTTTTCGCGGCTATGTTTAATCAATAAACATATTATTATAAACTCCTTATCGGAGCAACGAGATTTACTACACATATACTAGGAGCTAATAAATGAATTAAATCTGACAATTAGGTATATGCCAATTTCCACCATTTTTAAAAGAGGGAACACAAGCACTTTAACATTGGTTAGCAGGAGTAAGGCATGCATAGTGCTATGACCAACAAAAGGGGTTTGGGAAAGAAGGCAAAAATCTAGGGTAATGCCACTGAAAAGATGGCCACTTCCAACAATTAGCATAATTAGCTGAGTACGGAAGGTCGTGTGCAGAAATGTTGGGAGGGAAAGGAAGAAAGGATAGCTGAAGAGGCAGTGCTCAACGTGGACAGTATGTGTTTCAGGGAGTGCGTCAAACATTTGTGCTGACGACAAACTACTCGTTACTCAATGTTCTTGTGGCTGTGAGGGCAATCATGCTATTTTTTGTTTTTTCCCTTTTGCTTTCTGCCTTTCGATGACATACATGAAAATAACAAGCAGAGATAACACAGAACTAACTAACAATCCAAGAAGTCTCGGTGAGGTTAAATACGCAAGCAGTTAAAAGAAAGCAGAAAGCAAGAGTGGCATATGTGTGGGTTTTAAATAGTAGAGTGAAATTGTACACAATAGATGTCTAATAAGTTAGTCATGGCTATGAGTCATTTAGTTAGGAGCAAATGGGGAAATGTGTGCATGGATGCCAATGTTTTCAAGCTGGGAAGTGGTAGTTTAAAATAAAATAAATCGGGGGCTGTAGGTGGCGGCACCACGATGGATCTGCCAGACAGTGGAGGAGTTGTGCCTATGCCAAAGGCAGGTACACGACCCAGAGCATGTGCTTGGTCGAGGAGAGCAGAGCTGTGGGGAAATTTAAGATAAACACAGACTGAATCAAGGAGGAAGTTATCAAAAACAATTCTGAGACAGAACTAGATATAAAGTGCTATAAGGGCTGCTGAAACTGACAAAGGACTACTGCACTTGTGGTATTTGTGGGAGCCAAACCTCAATCATTTTTCTGAACTTCAAGATTTTATGCACCCTGTTGGAATTGGCCCTTTTTGAAGGGTTATCCACAAACCTTTTTCTTCTGACCTCCTGTTTTTTCACCTGTGCTGAATTTTGTTTTTGCTGGCTTTAGGACTCTGGCACTTTACCACGGATGACAAGTGCTAAAGTGCAAGTGTTCTTTGTCTAAATTGTATTGGCCATTAGTTTGTCCATGATTGGCATTTTTGATTTACTAGTATGTCCCTAGTATAGTGCACCATATGTGCTCAGGGCCCGTAAATCAAATGCTACTAGTGTGCCTGCAGCACTGTGTGCCACCCACATGAGCAGCCCTTTTAACAGGTCTTAGACCTGCCACTGCAGTGTCTGTGTGTGCAGTTTTAAATTGCCGTTTCGACCTGGCAAGTGCACTCACTTTCCAGGCCTAACCCTTCCTTTTATTACATATACATCACCCCTAAGGTAGGCCCCAGGACAGCCCACGGGGCAAGGTGCAGTGTATTTAAAGGGTAGGACAATTACTGGTGTGTTTTACAAGTCCTGAAAGTGAAATACTGCTAAATTTGGTTTGCACTATTGCAAGGATTATCTCTCCCTTAGGGTAACATGGGGATTGCCTTGAAATATCTGTTAAGTGTAATGTTCCATTGGAAGTAGACAGAGATATGGAGTTTGGGGTCTCTGAACTCACAATTCAAAAACACATCTTTTGGTGAAGTCGTTTTTAAAATTTTAAGTTTGAAAATGCCACTTTTAGAATGTGGGCATTTCTTGCTTAACCATTCCGTGCCTCTGCCTGTCTGTGGAATACATGTCTGGGGCAGGATGACAGCTGGGCTGTTTGTGAATTCACTCTAGACAGACACACAGAGGATCCAACACGTGTTTCGTCAGGGGTGTACCTCATGACTTCCTCAGGGCTGTTGAATCTTTCTATTAATTCTCATGAATTCCTTATTAATTGTATTTATGGCTCCACATTAACGCGTCTTCTATCTTTGGTGAGTACACTTGCATAGCTATCTCGAGGTACACCCCTGACGAAACACGTGTTTGGTTTTTGCCGAGTTCTGGCAGCAACTGACAAGTGACGGCTGGAAATTGAAGAACTGAAGAATAAAGACATGAATATTGCTTTTTGAATTGAAGAATAAAGACATGAATATTGATTTCTAATGGACTTTACTTTGGATGTGTGGCTTATATAAATCAATATTGTTATCAGTGATTTTTATCACTGAGGGTAAGGAGTAAGGGGTGATCTTCTTTTAAGTGCACCATCAGTATTAATCAGAAAACATTTGATTATTGACAAGCAGCGCCACATACTCCCCATGTTCACCCATTATCATTACACTTACTCAAGTGTGAAATGAAAACAGTGAATCGAAAAGGCTTGCAGCGGGTCTCTGATTGGTAGAGGGGAATGAACAGGAAGAGCAAGATGAGCAAACCATCAGAAACCTTGTCCATTCAAATGGAGTATTACACAAAAACACTTAACCAACCTTATGGAACTGTTTCAAGTGCATTAGCACTATTTCACCTGTTACGACCATATGTATTATTAAAATCACTAATTCTTACAAGTAAAATGTCTACAAAATTTGCACATACAAAAAACTTCAACAATAGCATAAACACGGTGTCTTTTACACACATGCCCACATCACCTTTTCACTTGCACAAACACAATACTGTCTTCCTTCTTTATACCCTGTTTTTTTTATTTATCCTTCTTTCTCTCCAGCCTCATTTGTCTCCCCCTTTCTCCTTTTTTTACCCATCGTTCAACTTTCCTTTTCAATATCTATCCATCCACCCTGTTCACCTATAAGCCTTTCTCATTCCATCCATCCATTCATCCATTAATCCTCCATCCTCTGATCTATACTTCCTTCTCTGCATCCTTCTTTGTCTTCTTCCTTCCTTCTTCAATCAAACTCAAAGGAATCAAAAGCAAAAGTTTAAATGTTTCATGGTACACAGAACTGCTAAGTGGCATCCCTGTGACAACGCACTTGATCACAAGGATGGGAACAGACTGTCCAGAGCAGAAGTTGAAAACAAGCAAAACTCCCCATGGCAATAACCTCAAAACGAGCCTACAATACAATCACTGTAGGAAACTTGGCAAGATCTATGCTCCAAACATTGCCACCGGCAAGGGAAAAGCCCTATGATCAGTAACAAAAAGGGTCTTGTGGCTGCAGCCTTTGTGGCTTTTGTTGTGCGGATATTAGGCCAAGGTCGGTGGGGCCTAGAGAGAGCTAGGCCCTGCCGCTAGGTTGCACCAATAAACTAAACACATGCTCGGTATTGTAGTGGGTGAAAGACCAAATGCAGTCTCTGCCCATTTATTATATACCCTGACCAGAGGATGTGCATATTCCATATCCTGGGTAGCATGCTACCTCGGGTGGGCCCAGGTAGCTCACTACATCCCTTACCAACTTGATGTCAAAGTTTATCCTTTGACTTGGCATACAAAGTCTTTGAGCTGCTGGCTCGGTGGAGGATTTGGGTGGAGATCATAATGCTGATGATGCGAGCGGCTGTCTGTCCTGTGAGGGTCTTGGTCATTTCTCTGGTGTGAGGTTAGCAGGAGGTGACTCACAGATTACTCCTTCAGCGAGGGGATGGTCGGGAGCGCTATGCTCCTCACCCATGCTCTGTTCTATTGACTCGGGGAGATCGACCTTACGAAACTCTAAGATGTTCCTGGTTACTTGTTCACTCCCTTTCTGGGTGGTGATCATAGTGCCTGCCACACTGAGCACTGTCCATATCCCTGGCTTGAAGGGTAGTCCTTTATGATCACTTTGTTGTTTTGCCTGACATGACATTTCAGACTTGTGCGTGAATTGTTCTGTATGCGTCAGACTTGAGTGCTGTCAGGATCTTAGGGTGGTGGTGACCAATCTGGGTGGACTGGAGTTGTGTCTCTTCTGGGTCCAGTTAGCATCAGTGACCAGGGCAGGTGCTGTGTGGTGCAGTGTGGGGTTTCCTGCTACTTCCGTAAGAATTGTTGGAGGCTGAGTTTGGGATCTGCGCTCTCAACTGTGGCAATCCGGAGTGCTTTGCTGAGAGTGCGCATTAAGTGCTCCACTACCCCATTCACCTGTGGCCATTGGGGTGTGATGTGGCGGTGTTGTATCCCCAGATGTTTTAGTAGGTCTCCAAATTCCAATCCCTGGAATGGTGGCCCATTGTCAGTCTTGTTTTCTTCTGGAAGGCCGAACAATACAAATATTTTCTTGAGCACCAGGGCCACATTGGCAAAAGCTGTAGAATCAATCACTTCAACAATGGAGTACTTTGAGTAGCCATCTACAAGGACGACTGTGGTCCTTCTATCTGGGATGCTCCCAAAGTCTAGGCTTACTTTGGACCAGGGTTTGGTGCAGGGCTCTTCTGTTATGGTGGGTGCCAGGACTTCTTGAGAGCTGGTGAGTTTGTATGCTGGGCATTGATTTACCAGTTCATCCACCATGGCTTAGAGGTGTGGAAACCAAACTTTCTCTTTGAGACCCACTTTCATTTTAGCAGCATCTTCATGCCCTCCGTGGGCTAACATGGTCATTTGATGATGGAGACCTTCGGGTATTACTAGCCTGTGTCTTCGCAATAGGAGGACATCTTGTGTGGCACTGAGTTTGCCCTGCACTCTTTGGTAAATCTCTTTGTCTGGTCCCAGCCACCTGTTTGCATTGTGTAGGAAACCTTACCATGAGCCCTTTTGTATGTGACTTTTACTTTCATGAGCACTGTGTCTGTAGAGGTGGCTTCCTTGCTTTCGCACAGGTACAGTATTCTTGAGCAAGCTCCTTGTGTCACTATGTGGACACACTGTTCTGTGTCTTCGGCGCTGCCTGTGTTTTCCTCTGTTGATTGGGGTGGGTGTCATGATACAAAGTCCACAGAGTTCTTGGCGTGGCGGCAGTAGACTATTTCCATGCAATAATGCTGTAATTGGATAGCCCAGTATTTAATACGTGGTGGGGGTGTGATGCCATGCCTCTACATAAAGAGACAAGTGGTTTGTGGTCCATCACTACTCTAAATGGCCTACTGCAAAGGTAAAGATGAAAATACCACATGCCTGTTTTGATGGCAAGTGCCTCACTCTCAATTTGGGCATATTGTGTTTTGATTGTTGTGAGGCTGAATATAAACCTGCCGTAGTAGGTGGCCATCCTGAGGAAACTGCATATCTCAGAGACAGTAGTGGGTGCTAGAGCTTGTTTAATTGCTTGTGACTTGCATGAAGCAATTTGTACTCCCTGTTTAAAGACATATCAACTGATGTTTGGAAAATAGCATTTCTCTGTGTGGAGGGTGACACCATGTTCCCAGAGCTGCTTGAGGGTGGCTTGGAGATGTTAACGTGGGGTCGCAGAGTAGATCAGAATGCCATCGCTCACATTCATCACTCCTTGAAGCCTAGACAGAGTCTCTTGTATTGCGTCCTAAAACACTTCTGCTGTTGAGGAAATGCTGCAATTTAGCCTTTTGTATCTACAAATCCCAAGGTGCATAGAGAAAGTTGTAATGTACCTGGCACTCTTCAGTGAGGCGCAGCTGGTGGAACTCAGCGTTGAGGTCTAATTTGGAGAACCATCTCGACCCACTGAGATCAGCAATTACGTCATCCACTGTGTCTCGTTTTATCGCCTGATTCGGGAGGCATATGTCAATGCATAGCCGTATCTTTCCAGGCTGTCTTGGCTTCTCTGTGATTACCATGGTGGATACCCATGGCATTGGGCCTGATACTTTTTCTATTACACCTTGGTTTTCCAGTTTGTCAGGTTCCTGCTCGACTAGTGCCCTTAGGTGGGATGGTATTCATCAATGACATAGGGTGATGGGCTTCACTGATTTGTTGATATTCAGTTTGATTGGGGGAGTTTCTGGGCAAATCCCATCCACTGAATAGTTCCAGGAACTGGTTTAGTACCTCATCAACCTGGAAAGCCTTCACATTCTTCGCGAATGACACTGGCCATAGGTCTTCAACAGAGTGACTTCCTAGGAGTGTGTCAGCCTCTGTGTTGACCACATGGAATATGGTTTGGATCTCCTGGTCAGTGGAGTGTATGCTCAGGGTCATGCGTCCTTTCAGTGGCAGTGGGAACAAGCTTCCATATGTGGACATTTTGGTGGGGATGGTTTAGTGCAGGCCTTGGCTGGAGGCTCCGGTATTGTTGAATGCCTATTACATTTACTGATGCACCTGTGTCCATTAGGGCCTTGACTTCTGACCCGGCAAACTCCACTAGGCATGTGGGTGGGGGTCGTCAGCACTGTTTAAGGTAATTGGTGAACAAGATGAGAAATACTTCTTCCTTGTCTTCTGCTGAGGAGTCCTCAGGGCACTATCTGTATCTTTGCTGTTGTTTGGCAAGTCTTTGTGGTTCTGATTCATCTAGTGGCAGTTGTTTACGGTCCTGATTGGGGCTCATCTTTCTCGGATTCCTCTTCTTCTGGTTCTGCCTCGGCATACTGTAGCAAAGTGATTCAGCTTGCCCTGGGTCGGGCAGTCATTTGGTGCATGTTCTTCCCGGCCACAATAGTTGCAACAGAGTCTTTTTTGTGTGGGGGCTGGGGTCTTGGGCTTCTCTGGTTGCATCAGCTCGTTCTGTTTTTATCACTGGTGCCTTTTCTGAGTTTTGAGTGATTGCAATGTCCTTTGGTGGCTCTTGCGGTTGAGAGGTCATGTGGCCTAGCCATAATGAGTATGTCGTACAGGCTGATGTTTGGTTGTCCAGGATGTGGCCTCTGAGTGGTTTGTTTCAGCACCCCTGGATAATCTGAGCTCATATTTCCTTTGCCAGTGCACTTGCCGGCTAATTCTCTAAGGTATGGAAAGAAAATGTCTATGGACTCCCCTTACTGTTGGTGAGCTTGTCTGAGTTTAAAGTGTCCAAAGTCCGATTTTAACAGTGGATCAAGTGTGCATTTTAGTTGCCTGTCGCACCTGTAAATCTCATCTCCTGCATAGTGGGGTAGGAGCAACTGTTTTAGGGCACAGTTGTTTTCACAAGTGGCTATGAAATAATTGTTTAGTTTCTCAATCCATGTCTTCCAGCGAGGTGATGCTTTTGCAGGATCCATTAGCCCCCTGAATGGTTGCAGTACCCCCACTAGTGATTGTTGAGTGGGAATTGCCTTTGTGGTGGTGCCTGAGTTGGGGCTACATTGGCATTGCCCATCATACTTGGGCGTGGAGCAGGGCCTGTGGGGTAGTTCGTGACACCTTCATCATATGAACTCTCTGTGGTTTTGTGGCAGCTGTGTGACTTGTGATGGCCTCTGTTGGTGCAAGCAGAGTCTCATTCAAGTATTCTGTGGCCTTGTTTTTGTTAAAGCGGGGTGCAGGCAATGGGCAAGGCTGTGGCAAAGCGTGATGCCCTCCGGACGGGGATCCGTTACTTGTATCTCCCTGGTTAGCTTACTTTCTCATTTTCCTTTTAAGTTTCCTTTTTAGAGTCTCATGCAATTATTCTGTGGCCTTGTTTCAGTGCAAGGGGCCACTGTCAAGCGGGGGCTGAGGGGATGTGGCCACAAGAGCTCCTGGAGCCAGGTGCGCAGGGAGGCAGGCAGGAGGTGCGCCATGTCATCCCTCCATGTGGGCATCTCCTCTACAGCAGGCAGGAGCACAGCAAGCTTCTTGAAGCAGGGTGACTCGCCAGTTGCAATGCAGGGTAGGTGGTGTCACTGGCAGAGCGGAGCGCTAGAGACTGGTGTGGCAGCCTGCAGCAGGTCGTAGAGCCGGGAGTCCATGTGGTGGCAATGTATGTCCGCTGGATGAGCAGGTTGCCACGCCCTCAATGTGGGCATGCTGGAGCAGACTCAGCATTGTCGCTGGGGCGGGTGGACTCATCAGAGGGCCTCCTCATTGCCAGTGTTGTGCAGGGATTAGCCCAATGTCGATGGGGCCTAGAGAGTGCTAGTCCCATGCTAGGTCGCAGCAATAAACCACACACACACACTGCATTGTAGTGGGTGAAAGACCACATGCAGCCTCTGCCCATTTATTGTATAGCCTCTGGCCACGCCTGGCCAGAGGATGTGCATGTCCCATTTCAGGGGTATCATGCTACCTCAGGTGAGCCCGGGGGGCACACTATGCTTTCAACATCCCTGAACATGTGCAGCCAGTGTTTCTAACCTGAACCAGAAGAAGGAAGCTGTGCTTCCAGTGAAGTGGGAATTATTTATTATTAGTGATGGGGGTAGGAGGCGAGAGCATGATTGAAAGTGTTCTCATGGAAAGGTGATCAATGCTCAGTATGGGCATACTACTCGTATGAAGAACTGCCACTCCATTAGATTTTGGTCTCAACAGCCCATCCACAGTATGATGTACATTTTCTAGGTCGGAAATTGTAAACAAGCACATCTCCCTTCAAAATAAGTCCAAAACAAGCCACAGCCATCCACAGCCTAGGGGGATGCATTGTGTCCCCACAGTAGAGTATTAGTTGCAAGGCATTGGAGCTGAGATTGTGTTTTAAAGTGCAAGGGTGAGATGGTGACCAAAGCTCATTATGGGAATAAAATTATTTATTAATACCTTCTGTTTCTTCGGGGTTTGGCCATATAAAACTGTGCCCTGATGGGACATGGGATGTACATTGTGCAGGTCAGTATGTCTTAATACAATGCATACATGAGGCAATTGCACGTTATGACTAGATGTACTTTTCAGAGGTAGAATAGTATCATCCGCGTCATGGTGGAGACAGAAGGAGTCACTTAAACAGCCAATGGGAAACAAGGTTGAAACAGTGCTGTGAGCTGGCCTAAAGTCTGGTTTATAATGTCTCAATCCAATGACTGAAGTAACCTGAGTCACAGAAGCCAAAGACTGTAGTAGACTGTGTGCATAGTATAGTACTGAATACACTTTGATCGCCATGATTAGAAAATGCCCCAATGCGGTAAGCAAGTTAGTCTACTGTTGCCAGGAGTATTAGGAAAAATGCACGGGAGGATACTTACTCATGCATGGCAAAAAACATTGCGAGACATCAGAAGGTAAGCCCACCAGAAGGACAACGTGAGACAAAACCCATCTTTTTTTGGTAACCAGTGAAAACCAGTCAAGGCTAGATAAAAGGAAAACCTCGCAATTAAATCCAAGCCTCAGCTCGTTCCAGATGACTAACACGTGAAGATGCAATGAAGGCCCCTGGCTTCACTGCACCTGAGCCTCCTAGCAAAACACACTCCTGTAGGTTACATTAATTCGTCACCAGGATTCCCCGGAAGTTCCTCCCACATTGAAACAACTAGAATGCGCATCTGAAATCAAAACTCTCTTCGGAGTCAACCAGAAGTAACCACGCGCTACCTTCTCATATTATTTAACGGCACTTCAATATTAAGCTCACAGGACGAAGCTGCTTACTGCCAACTCCTCTTTCACTCCAGTTACTAACTCCCATCACCAAACCAGTGCACCCCTTCATCCCCACCTACTCTGAGTCTATTTTCGCTCAATTGAATGTAATTGTTTTTGCAAAATGTCTCTCACAATTAGAATGTCAGAAGGGGCAAGCACGCGGCTTCACAAGATGGACCTAGGTGATAGAAAAACAACATAAACCTTTTAATGGTACTTTTTGGAATATGAGCTAACGAAGGCACTGGAGGAAATGGATGCATGATAAAGGACGATTTACCACAAATTGTCAACAACCTCAATAGTAACAGGCTTTCTTAGGGCTTCTACCATGAGTCCCAAGTCTTCATCCTCCAGACTGTCTCAGATTCTGCGAAAACTAGAGGGAGATGTTTACATGCAAATTATTGCAGGTTTGAAATTACCCTGGGGCAGTCATACTACCACATTAAAAACAAGTAACCTTAAAAAATTAGGAGGTCTCAGGCAAGGCATATTTTGAGTCCCTCTTTTAAGGCACAATTTGTGTATTTTATTTTATTAACCATTTTATTAACTATTTTGAGATGGCATGATGCCAAACAATATTGAATTATACGTGAAACTTTCCGAAACAGAGTCACACAAAAACACCTGCAGTATGTTAGTTCCTAAAATCCCAAATACGACACTGGGTAAAAAGGGCCAGAGTCAAAGGAGATGGGAGAGTTTGAGACAGAGAAGTAGAAAGAAGTGAGAAAGAAAGAGAACAAAAATCACCTTCCAAGGACGGACCCTCTAAGGTTGGGACCCTGGACAATTGCCCCCTTTGTCCATGTCTTCAAGGGTTTCTGCTGAGGCTACAAAGCAGTAACACTAAAGTATAGGGATAATTGCTTCATTAGGTTGTGCTGGGTTTTTGATGAACATTACCAGTATATGAAAAAAAGAAGCAGGATTGGCCCACTAGGTCAGGCGCTGCAACATGCAGTATCAAAAAATGCTTAATGTTTCGTAAAAAACATGCTTCACTCAGGGGACGATAAATAGTAAAAGATCTAAGGGCCACATGTATAAATGTCAAGTTTTGCGACTCGCAAATTGCGAGATTTTGCGACTCACAATTTGTGAGTCGCAAAACCTGGTGTACAACAGTGTCTCAGGCATTGTTTGTAATTCGCAAATGGGTCGCAAGGGACCTGCCTCATTAATATTTATGAGGCAAGTCGCAATGTGTGACCCATTTGGGAATGGCCGCACTCACAGGGATGGTGGCCTGCTGGGGTCAGCAAACCGCCATGTCTGTGACTGCTTTTTAAATAAACCATTTTTTTTAATGCAGCCCATTTTCCTTAAAGGAAAACGGGATGCATTACAAAAAAAAATCAAAAGTTTCCTTTTCATTTTTTCAGAGTAGACAGTGGTCCATGGGACCACTACCTGTCCTGAAATTTTTTGGCGCCCCCATTCACAAAGGGGAAGGGGTCCCTTCAGGACCCCTTCCCTTTTGGAAATGGGTTACCACCAATTTGAAATTGGTGGTAACTGTGATTGTTTTTCGACCGCATTCCCGGTAGAAAGCAATCATAAAACCATTGCGAGTTGCTATTAGGAAGGGACGCCCTCAGCACACCCCCTTCCTAATAGCAAGTCGCAAACCCATTTTGCGATTCGGTAATAGGTAACCAAATTGCAAAATAGGGCTTTGTACATAGGAACTTTTTTTTTTTGCCCCAAATGGCCTGATTCTGTGAATCAGGCCGTTTGTGACCAAAAATAAGCTATGTACATGTGGCCTCAATTCCTGCAATCTAAAATCACTAGATACTTCCAAGCTCAGAACATATGTTCCAAGCTGACATAGCATCTATTATTTCAACTTTCAGGAAAAAACCTATCAATGTCGCTACTTTCTCCGTTAAAGACGTCAAATTATGGAATTCTCTACCTGTAAATATTAGAGCCACTGAGAATAACTAGGGATTCAGGAGAACGGTTAAAAGTTGGTTACTCCTGGAATGATCAATCAGAGAATGTCTGTATGACCTTGTACCCAAGGACGAATGTCAGTACAAAATGTTGGCCTCTCTGAGCATCAACAGATTCTCTTGCACAACTGTATAAGGCTAAGGGAGAATCCATTTAATTCTGTGGCTTAACAAACATATCACTTGAGCTTTTATTTCAAACAGGAACATAGTGGAAAGATCAATTGAAATTGCAAAGATGGTCCTCTCCTCAAAGGTTTACTGGTCAAAATTCAAGGGACAACCAATCGGACAGCATTACATGATACCACAAATTACAAAGATGCAGAAAATGAAGTTGAGCAGTACGGGACTGATCTTACAATATTATCTATCAAAGAATGGAGCTCAAGACCTTTGATACTCAAACTGACTACATAAGATGTTACAACAGATAGCACCTTCATTCTTATGTCTGTGCATGAAAATGACTTTAATGTGTGTGTACAGGGGTGTAGCTTGGTCAGTAAGATTGGGGGGGTTTGAGCTTCAGATTTCCCAACAATCACGCTGGCACATAATGTTAAAATACATTATACAACAAGCAGAGTGCACAAGAGATGCTTAAGGAGCAGCGAAAGGGAGAAAAATGCTGATTGGTAGGTTTATGAAGTGAGAGAAAGCACTGTATTTTGTGAAATAATCAACATTTATGATGTCATTTCAAACAGAGAGATGGAGAGAGTGTGTTGTAGTAAGTTGTTATTCTTAGGTCTAGTGCTAAGATCTATAACCAAGTTTGTTGGTAATGCAGTCATGTCTGCATGATTGTTATGTATATGTCTTCCTCTTTGGTTCATATTTGTATGTACTTTCAGTTTACATTTTAAGTTCTAAGAGGTTAGAGAAGGCAGTTGCTGTTGGTGTTTCATCTACATGGATGCTCCAATAAATTGCTTATACTTCATCAACTTATTGTGGTCTTCGTTACATACCACATTGACGACAAGGGACGGAGAAGATCCAGGAGGGAGCATTCATGCTCACATGCTGTTTTTGTGCCACGGCGTATGATTTGGGTGATTTCAAAAGTTTGCAGGTGGTGTAAAGCTCTTAAGGATCTCATCAATTCACTGTGTCCACACAACCAGGATCATAGGGGACAGCAATTGGGGCAAGGAAAAAGGGACTGGGCTGTCAGGATTTTTAACGTAGTGAATAGAATCCAATAATTCTTTCTTTGGAGAAATACCTGTCTAGGTGATGGTATGTCTCAAATACTCTACTTCTTTGGCAAAGAACTTACACTTGTCAAGATTAATTGTCATGCCTTTTTTCTTCCAGTATAGTTAGTACTCTACTCAAAGTCTATAGATGTTGAGCAGCTGTTAAAGAATACACCACAATTCTGTCTTGGAACTCGACCACCCCATCAATTCCTTTGAACAGACAAAACATCATGGGCCAGATCTATCATTATTTACAATAGCGATTACATAATTGCGATTTTTAGCGATTCACAATTAAGTAATCGCTATTGGAATGTATGAAACTCCACGAGTTTCATACTGCGATTCGTAATGGCTCGCAAATCAACCTACCTCATTAATATTCATGAGGTAGGTCGCGAATGGCTACAATCACAGGGATGGTGGCCTGCTGGGCTCAGCAGACCACCATGTCTGTGACTGCTTTTTAATAAAGCAATCTTTTTTTTTTAAATGAAGCCCGTTTTCCTTAGAGGAAAACGAGATGCTTTTAAAAATGAAAAATGAAAAGTTTTCTTTTCATTTTTTAAGAGTAGGCAGTGGTCGTTTTCCCATGCATTCACAAAGGGGAAGGTGTCCCTTGGGGACCCCTTCCCCTTTGCGAATGGGTTACCACCTACTAGAAGAAGGTGGTAACTGCGATTGTTTGGCAACAAAACAATCATACATACCTCTGCGATTCAGTATTAGGAAGGGACGCCCTTGACACGCCCCTTCCTAATACCGAATCGGTATGTTGTCGCAAGTTACCGAATCGCAAATTGGACTTGTTACATACCAAAACGCAAAAATGTTTGCCCCATTTGCGTTTTTGTCTGTGTGTTTAAAAAGTTCTCGAGAAATCAAACAGACAACTCACCATACCTGGCTGAAAGCACCTGTGACCATCTATTTATCACAAAATACATTTACGGGGGCGTGGGGTGTAACACCCTAAACAACCCCCAAGAAGCAACGTGTGTTGAATGTTTCTGCAGGCTCCGTCTGCTTTTTCCCACCTCTTTACCCCTTCTTAGCCGCCAATGCTAAAGGAAAAGACTTTCTCACCTTATATACACTCAGCCTAGAACACAACATGCCCTAACCACATGCTAACCCTCTGCTCACTTCAGTGTCCGTTCACGTGTTCACACAAAACTAGTTCTTGTGTTGATTTTTCCACCCTCGCTAATGTAATTACTTTCCTTCATTTTAATTTCATACCTAACCAAACTAAATTAACATATAATTACTTTCCCTGACAAGAACCTATGATTTAATGCATGAAATGGAATCTGAACAACACAAGACTAGATACATGCCAACATTTTAGAAGGCGAAAGTGGGAAATTGAAAAAAATGATCAGGAAAATGCATTTCTCTCATTTACTTCTATTGAATGAGAGGCAATTTTGCCTGAATCGGGTCTATTGGAATGTATGAGCCTAAAAATGATCTACGTCAACCACGTGTAAAAATATGAATGCAACAACATTAAATTAACCACTATAGACACTGCTTAGTGGACTTACTGTCCTCACGTTGTTGGTTCAGTTAGCCCCGGAAAGCCCAGGTTAGGCAGCAACGGGATCTATAAATGTTTAAAACATAAACAAACTCTGGGTTTTCCCGTAGTAGTGTGCTACTATATATATATATACTTCTCATTGGGTTATATATATATATATATATATATATATATATATATATATATATATGTATATATATACATATATATATATATAACCCAATGAGAAGTAATAGGTCAGTGTTTCCTTGGGAAATGCATTGTTTGTGTTGCCATTCATTTTGGCACCTTTGATAAATCTCCACAAAACTTTCTCAAAAAAGTGCTTTTTTTGCCTAGTTTGTGCATAGAAAGTTTTGGAGCGATCCATCAAGCAGGGGTTGAGAAAACAGGGAGGTTCCGAAAACGCAAAATCCCAATGCATTTTCCATAGGCTTCCTTAGGCAGGGGTACAGCAATAACTGCTGAAAGGAATTACACCAAATTTGAGAAGGAATCTAGATCTTGGTACGCAGACTGTACTTTTTTTTTATTTAGTGTATATCTGTTCAGTAGGTTTTGAGAAATTAACGTTTAAATATATTTGTATATCTGGATGGCTGGGTTCGAGGGACTCTCTCGAGAGTCCCTCGAACAAATATTAAAAAATAAGAGTGTTCAGATTTTCCAGGGAGCTTTTTTCTCTTTAGGCCAATTTGTGCCCATGGGAGTCAGACTCCTTTGTTCTTGTATTTCGGCCTAAGGCCGTGCGTAACAGGGGTTGTCTTTACGTATGGTAATAAAATGTTATTTTACATTAAAAAAAACATCGAAATTCACTGAAATAAAACAAAAGGTTCCATTAGTGTTGTAGTTAGGTGCAATAAAAATATCTATTTTCTTTAAAAAAATCCTTAGATGTTATTCTGAACTATTTTGTACTTATTTCAGGTCTATAATGCCATACTAGTTTATAGAGCAATACGTGCAATATGTGCTAAAGAAGCTTGGATGATGTCATCAGTGATATCATCAATTATGTCGTTTGAGATGTCAACAGTGATGTCAAAAATGATGCCATAGAACGTGCCCTGAGTGAAGTAACATGTGAGGTCATAGGTAGTGCATGGCGAGGGTACAAGTTATAGTTAGCTCTGCTAACTATAACTGGTACATTTCTGTATTGCTGTGTTTTTTCGGTTTAAAACGTTAATGTTGAGAGGGCAGTGTGGCCTCGTTCCCAGCCTTAAAAAGGCCCCTGGTACCCCATTCCCTAGGGCTTTTTCTTAATTAAAAGAGAGTGGGAGCGTGCAGCCACCCTTCTTGAGCCTTTAACAGCCTTGTGGGCACCATCGCCTGGGGCCGGCTCACTTACTGTTTCCAAGGAAACTCACTGCCAGGACACAGTAGTTTCCCTGCCCGCTCTACTGTGGGCAGAGAAACGTGTTTGCTCCCGTCTGTCTGGAGCATTTTCAAATCTCCCGCCAAACGGAAGCTAACACATAAGTCTGCTCGCAGCTGGCAGGAGCTTGAAAAATTTGTGTGACCCCTCCCCCCCGAACCCGCACTATGACTGCAGGACCTCTGCCACAAGTGTGGAGGCCCATTTGTGAATCAGGCCCCATATGCACAACTATTTCACCCTGTTCCACACATAACCGTGAAATGTGGACCCTGATTGCCTGTTGACAAAGGTGCATTTTGTCATACATTCAAATTAATATTTGCCATTTTTTCAGCCAACAATCCACAAAGAGATGAATGATGGTCGTAAATCCATTTAGTACTGCAGATTTTCCAACCACAAATGGTGGGAAAATTGTAGTACCAAATCCCAGTAAGTGGATTGGAAGTGGCTGTTCCAAGGTGTGGTTTGCCTTGGAGGTTTGGGTACGCCCACACAAATATATGTTTATAGCTAAGCCCAAACTCTGATCTGACTCTGTTCAGCCCAAGAAATGGTCAGAGATGCCCCCTCTGAGATGGAAGGGAATGGATCACCCTCCCCCCAGACTTTCCTGGAGCGTAGGAGAAACGCTTTCTCCATGTGGGAAAAGGTTTCCCCAAAGGAGTGAGAAAAAATATACTTACACTGGATACTATTCCTCTTAAACAAAGTTCCCAGCTATGGAGAACTCTACAGAAGGGGAACAAGAGCCTTTGGGAAAAGTCAAGTGCCCTTCCAAGAAGTAGGGCTGGAAATCTGCTGGCAAAGCTTTCCGGGTGTGCCTCCGGGAATGTTTATGAATCCCAAAAACTTCGAAGTACATACAGGTGGGGAACATAACCTTCTAATGTTGTTTCACCTTTTCCTATCTGAATAGGGGCCACCATGTTTTTAACTCTTATACGCTCATCCCATGTCTCTGAACCCCGCTGGGGATGCTTATCTCCAATGTAGGGAGACTTGGTTATGGTGGAGCCACTGGTTACCAGTCCTAGGGCTGAATGTGGCTTGAAGGTGCTTTGGGTGAACAAGAAGTCATTGCTCATTAAACCATCCTTAAAGTCCTCACCCTCAAGGCAATTGCATTACTCCACTCTCACCCCACATGCCTTGTAATGCTCCAAATCCTTAATAAACCCCAACACTTTCTGGAACAGGTTCAACTATTACTTCTATTCCCCCCCCCCCCCCCCCCCCCAAACACACAAATATTAGCCCAAGAGTCCGTGACTCCAACGGAGTCACCCTGGAGATGGTGAATTCGTATTCAAGACTTTACCATACATTTTCCTTTGAATGGGCAGAACTGTGCTTATCTTTCTTAGTTTTGCACAAAGTGAAACTGGGGCACAGTCTTCTTTTGCAATCAATCTCGCACTTCGTGTTAACTGCAGTGAGAGCACTAATATCGACTCATACATGATTTTGTGTATTTGATGTCTATCTGGTCTTTCTGAGAGATAGTTTTACATGCTAAACTGTCGGGTGAGGCCTAGCAACAAAACATTGGCCACAAAAATGTTTTGTACATTAGTTACCATTATTTGTTTTTTTCAAACTATTTATTTATTTATCTTTTTTGCATAATTGGCAAACCCAGTTCATAACATCTGTATATGTCATAGCAATCATATGCAGGAAAAAAAACAGCAATGCATACATTTGAGTGGGTTGCGTGTCCAAAGAATACAGTATCAATTTTGTCACATATGGTGTTTCTGGGGACTGGTCAAAACCCATCTCCATGACATGCAAAACAAACACAGCTTGCCTATTACTGGAAATCGTGATACTCATTTAAAATGTATACAATGAAAACAAGGCCGGACTGGCCATAGTGGGTATCAGGCGTTTCCCCTGGAGACTGGAGGGGTTGGGGCTGGTTTTGCAGTGGTGGGGACCGATTTTGCAATGGTGCTGCAACAACAGCCGTCAGTAACAAAAGTAGCAATCCAGCATAATTCATCCACTGTTGTTTCCAGCCTCTGTGCGGGTGATGCTCTGACCAAATTGCCAGGGCAGCTTTGGGTTTACCAGTCCGAACCTGAATATATACCAACTCCCCGCTTCCTACCAACGGATTAACTATTGGTGTGTGAGCAGGCACCTTGAAGTGGGGAAGCCCAATAACGGAGGAACAAGTGCGCATGGCGCTGTTGAGCAGATATAACTTGTATATTGCCTCACGACTGTCAACGTTGTCCTAATTAGGAGGGAATGGCCTGCATCGGGTAGGTATTTGAAAAGAATCAACCAGTTTGATCCCTCTCCTGGAACTGAGCAGTACTCAGTCTGTTTCACCTATTTGATCACCTGGCAGCCAATAAATCATCCATTGGAGCTGCGCTGTATAGTAACAGCCCCTAAAAACTGGGGCTCCCTTGCCTCCGTAGTGGGGAGTCTGAGCTTCACCAGGCTTACTCTGCGCCGTCCCCACATAGATTTGATCAGGAGGGCATCGAGAAGTCGAAAATACAAAGTGGGAATGGTCAATGGCAGATTCATAAAATGGTATGAAGCGAGGAAGCATCAACATTTTTGCTACTGCTATACGGCCTGGTATCAACAGGGACAAAGTGGGCAAAAAATCCACTTGATTAAACAAGGCGCTTATCGTCTTGCTCAGATTACCCTCCAACAACCAAGTCTGGATGAGGATGGTGCATGTGGATGCATAGACACTGAAAGGCATGGGGAACCCTTGGATCACCCTGTTCCCCAATTGGCCAGGTGAGGAAGGTAGGGACTGCGGAAAGGAGAAGATATAGGATTTGGCATGATTAACACGCAGACCTGAGGCACTGTCAAAGGATATGAGACATAAGGCCAGGTCAGTTGTTATGCCACAAACATAGAGACATATTATCTGCGTATAAAGAGACAACGTGTTTCCCCAGGAACCAGGATATTCCAGGACCTCCCCTGTGCACAAAACTTAATAGATAGAGATTTTATTGCCAGTGCAAACATCATTGGGGAAAGCGAGCAACCTTGCCTAGTGTCCTGGGCTATGTTGTAAGGTTCAGAGATGTGACCACTGGTCTTGACTCAAGCTCAAGGCTCAGAATAGAGTAGCTATATCCATTGAATCAGGGAGGTTACTTAGGGACACATTTATACTTGTTTTGCGCCAAATTTGCATCATTTTTGTTTACGCAAATTTGGTGCAAAACTAATTCCATATTTATACCAGTCTAGTGCCAAAGATATGCAGTTAAAGTCATTTTTGGGATGTGGAAACCTACCTTGCGTCAATGAGATGCAAGGTAAGCATTCCCGTGCAAAAAATGACTATGGCCTTAGTGCCATATTTATCCCCCATGCTAAATTCACACACGGGGGAGGAGTGGTCAAAAATGAGTGCAAGGCTTGCTTTGCACCTTTATTTAACACCTGGGTCAGGGCAGGCATTAGGGCACCTGTGGGCCTATTTCCATGGTGGAACACTATGGAATAAGCCCACAGGTGCCCTCCCCAGGACCCAGGGACACCCCCACCCACACCAGAGGGACAGCGGAGGATGGGGGACCCCATACCAGGTAAATATAGGTAAGTACAGGTAAGTATTTTATTTATTTTTTTAGAGTGCCATTGGGGGCCCTGAAATGGGCTCCCCTACATGGCACTGGGTGCAATGGCCATGCCCAGGGGACCCTGGTCTCCTGTGCTGGCCATTGGGGTGGTGGGCATGACTCTTGTTTAGAAATGGGAGACACAGGGGGCGTGGCTTGTGCCTAACGAAGATGGTGGTGTCCTGCTAGCAATCCTCGGAACCACGGGAGATCTATGGAGACGTTTTTCCCTCATGCTGTCTGCCATTTTCTGAACCAGAGATGTGGTGAAGACCTTCAGCATCCCTGGGCTAACTTTCATGACCTTTCCCTGTCATGTCTGTCTATTTTTAGATAAAATGCATTATCCACAGCCCTGAGGTCAAGAGAGGGGCAGCAATGGAATGTTCATGAAGGGCCAGCTCCTGCATTACAGCTACAATAAACTGAGCCTCTTAATTGATGTTTTCTCAGTTCCTCAGTAAGTATTCTCTTCTTATCATTCTCGGGTGTATATTTTTGAATTTTCTGGCTTTTTAATATTATGACATTTCTCTTCTGGCTGCAAAGTGATGCAGCTTCTCATCACATGTGGCCGCCATTTTGATTTTTGTAACATGATGCAGTAAACTCCCAATACTTTTTTTGGGAAGTGAGGCACATTTATACAGCAATTTAGGAGCGTAGACTATTTTTACTGATCTACTGCTACTGGGTTAATCTTTGCTGGCACATGCATATGACTGACTACACTTATACACTCTGTTATTCTGGAGATCTATTCTATGGATCTTAATGGTGTCGGCTTTGATGTAATTTCCTAAATTTCTCCTCAGAAGCTTCTTTCATTACTTTTCTTAGCTCTTGGTAGGAGTTTATATTTATCTTCTGTTATGGAGCCTCTTTCGTCTCCCTCCCACCCGATTGTATCACTACCGGGCACAACGTCTTCTGCTCGGAAGGAAGTATAATACCACTTCAAAACGTCAAAAAAAAGAACCTATTTCCCTAATGAAGTCTCTATTACCTTTAACCCTTGAGGACCATTTGGAGGACTAAAACATTTGAAGCCCTTTTTAATGGAAACAAATGCTATACTTCAAAGAATTGAAGAAAAATTGTCAAACCTTGAATCCAGGGTTACAGAGGTTGAACAAAGAATTAGCGATAAGCAGGATGCAGCAAATAAGATTGATGTCATGTCTAAAGAAATTTTGCTTCTAAAACAACAAACTGAAGATTTGGAAAACCACAATAGACGCAACAACCTTAGAATCTATGGTATTCCTGAGAAAGCGGAAGACAACAATATAATCACCTTTCTTAAAACTAACATACCTAAGATAGTTGGTCTCAAAGATGATTCTGCTCTTAACATACAATGTGCCCACCACTTGGGACCTCAATCATTAGGTGCTTCTTCATCTGACCAACCTAGAGGCACAATAGTTCTGGAATATACTGAATTATTTATGGTCTTATGTGCAGCTAAACAAAGGAGACAAATGCTATGGTCGGGTCGCAAGGTCTTCTTTTTGCAGGATGTGGCACGGCTACACCAGCTCGTCGCAAGGAATTCCTCTCACTTTGACCGGATTTACGGTCCTTGAACGCTAGATATGGGTTGGTGCACCCTTGCTTTTTTAAAATGACTTACAAAGAATGATCCTATTCATTTGCCTCCCCCGCTGATTTGAGAAAGTTCATTCGTCGATGTAATGGAGAAGAAATGGAATTTGGCAAATCTTGATTCCATCTGCTTATACTTTTCGGTTCAAAAGATGCATTTACATATATCTATTGTTGTGTTCTTTAAGGTTTTTGCTGTTGTGGTTTATCTTTAACTGTTCTTTTAGTTCAATAATTCTTTTTTCTCCTTTGCAGCTATTTTATACCTCATCTGATTCCTTAGCTCTGATGTGTGTTCCTTTTGTGTCCTATGTTCCAGACCCAATGTCTCCAATATGTTTTCAGCAGTCCGTAAGTGTTATGTATTGGTTGATACTGCCTATTTTCATGCCACCATACATATCCTCTATTTGATCTATTGTCTCTGTGACTCCCTGTACCCTTGTTGTGAGGTTCCAGTTGTTGACCATCTTCTTTGTTTTTTCGTGCTTTCCTACACCCTCTTTTTCATTGTCATTGCCTTATTAAGGCCTGGTTTAATTACGGTTGAAGCCATCTTTTTTGTTTTAATAATATATTACATTTTTTCTTCTTCTTTCTCTCTCATCTTTCCTTTACTTCTCTCTTACTTACTTGAGCTTTACGCTTTTAACTTATACAGCTTTTATTACTTCATTATTCAGTTGACTTTAATTTATTATCATACAACAGAGAACAAATTTAAGATGTGGTTACAAGTTATTATAGTTGCAGTCTTTTCTTATGGTTGATGCTATGCGTGTTATTCCCTGTAATGTAAAAGGCATGCGCAATCCCATTAAGAAGCAGAAGGTCCTCTCGCATATTTCCAAAATGAACTGTAAAATTGCTGGAGACCCATTTACCGGATAAGGATTTCAATTCCTTAAAAAAGCAGTGGGTGGGACATGTGTCTGGTTCCCCTGCATATCATAACACAAATGGTGTCATTACTTTATTTCATAAGTCCCTTTCTTTGCAGATAGAGAGAGAGAGAAGGATGATGAAGGGAGATGGCATCTTACTCACTTTACTATTAATAATATCCCCTATTCATTTCTTGATATATATGGCCCTACAGGCATTGATATAAAGTCACAGGAAAACATTTCTGGTATTTTGCGCTCATGCCCATCTGATAATTTTCTAATGGTGGGAATTGCAATCAAATTATAGACCCCTTCACAGACAGACAGTCTCATTCCAGATATGTTCCCAATAAAATGCAAAACATCTTTAAAAACGCCATTTATTCTGGAGGTCTAATTGATGCTTGGAGAATATACAATCCAGACAATTTAGAATTTACTTTTTATTCTCCCACACATAATTCTAAATCTAGGGATCGATTATATCTTTTTGACTCCTCGTTTACTTACAGGTCTAGTGCGTGCTGAAATTGGTTTTATACTTATGTCTGACCATGCTTCCATATTTATTGACATTGAAACCATATCTGATCCTCCCAGGTCGAGGAGAAGGCATTTTGTTAATTATTTGTTAAAAGATCAAATCTTTGTGGATACATTTGGGAAAATCCTCAAAGAAGATTTTGAAGTTAACCTTACCTTATCACTGCAATTCCACGCTATTTGGGATGCTTTTAAAGTATGGCTAGAGGATTTATCATTGATTATATGGCTGCAAAGAAGAAAAACATTTGTACATAATCTGCACTTCTTTTATCATCTATTGAAAGCTTTGAACATAAATACTATACCTCAAATGATGTTGATACTCTCAAACTTCTAATTCGAGCCAAGATTGAATTTAATAACAAAACTACTTAAGAAGCCTCGGGAGCACTTTTGAGGATCAATTCCAAATTTTATGTTGGGTGGAATAAATTTGGCAAATTGCTTGCGAATCATCTTAAAGTTAAGTCCCAAAAATCGAAAATGTCAAACATTATAGACGACAGAGGTATCAACCATTTTATGATGAGGAGATTTTACAATGTTTTCTGGACTTCTATTAAAATCTTTATACACCTGAATCCTCTCCATGAGACGCAGATCTTGATTCCTTTTTCGAATCTCTTCCAGCTTGCCCAGATCACTCACTTGACCTCTCTGTTTTGGATAAAGATACTTCATTGCAGGATATTAGAAAGGCCTTGGTCAAATTACCTAAGGACAAGGCTCAAGGCCAGAGGTCTTCAATCTGTGCGGCGCAATCCCCAGGGAGGGCGTGGAGTCCCGAGCACGGGGTCGCACATTTCCCCCTCACTTAGTTTGATCGATTGTTAAAATGCTTCAGCTCAACTTTCCTTCAGGGAGACTCCTGTGCTCTGAAACAAAGCCGGGCTAAAGACACCTTCGTGCCAGGCGCCTGCTTCCTGAATGAAATGCAAATGTGCACTACGAGTTGATCTTCAACTGGAAAGGATGCTTGGGAGCAAGGTCTGGCTTTAATTGACCTAATCACCCTAAGCTTTGTGATGACAAACATTTTTTTGAGTGGTAGTGCAAAGACTTAACAACTGCGCTGTGAAGTGTGCTTTTAATTGTAATAGTATTTACATAGCCCTTACTTCACCTGGAGGTGTTCAAGGGACAGCTATTAAAAATGGTATTGCGTATGCTCTGGTATTATTTAAACTTACATTTTGGAAACACCATTTTCTCTTTAAATTAAACCTTTTTGTAGTGGCCTATCTTACACTGTGTGTAATGCAAGTATAACATAATGCCTTAAATGTTCACAGTGCTTTCTGTACCTGGCTGAGACCTCTTGGCACTTAAAATACACAAGTCTCTATTGTCTACTGCACCAACAAAGATTTAATTCTGTTCCTCTCCGGTTACACACAGACCTCTGTGATGCATTAGCCAACAGAGGTTTCATAATGCACTAAAGTGCATTTTCCAATTCATAACAACTTTCTTTTATTTATTTTTCATTCAAACTAACTGTTATTTTATATGTAGCTACCTGACAGTGAAAGACCTAAAAAAAACTTACAGAATATTTTGGGGCTTATTTATGAGATGCTTGCGCAGTCGGAGCATCACTTTTTTTGACGCTTCAGCGGCACAAGCCCCTCAATCATACCTATGAGGCGATGCAAAGCCACCCTGCGTGGCTTTGCATGGGGTGGCTTTGCATTGTCTCATACATATTGAGTAAGGCAAAGCAGCACAAACCGCAGGGTTGCCTTATTCTGCATCAAGGAGGCGTTCCAGGGGCGTTGTGGTGGGTGTGCCCACACAACACCAATGGATTTTGACGTTGCCCCAGAATTACAAAATGACACAAACTGCAGCAGTGCCAAAACCTTATGCCTCCCCAGAGCCTCTACCATGCCTCTTTCCATGTGTGTTGCATTCTTCAGCACATATAGAAAGAGGAAAATGCCTCTTAGGATTGTTTTTGTGCACTAGGCAGCAATTTGAGCACCAGTGACGGGGGAAAGGACAGGAATGCACTGTATTTCATAAATACGTTCCATTCCTGCCTTTTATATTGGTGTAGGGAAGTGTAGCAAGAAGACATAAGGCACTGCCCTAAGCCAATTCCTAATAAATTATGACCTTTGTTTTTAGCTACACCTTTGACCATACCCCCACACTCACTGACCTTTGGCTTGCTAAAAGCTGTTTAATATTATTTCCTCATCGTAAAAATGATTTGCAGTGGGCATTTGGGACGTTTATGATTGTCAATGAGGAGTACCACGTTCTTGAAATTTTTGTCAGGAGGGGGTCCTTACACCTAAAAAAATTTGAGAGGGTGTCCTGGAATAAAAAAGTTTTCAGACCTCTGCTCCAGGCCCAGATGGCTTTACAGCTGAATTTTATCTCCACTTCTCTCATATTATTCTTCCTCACTTACATTCACTATATCATCAATTCATCCACAATGATGAAGCCCATGGCACCTTTTCTGAAGCAATGCTTTGCCTCATCTCTAAGACAATATTAAGGATTTGTCTCTGTGTGACAATTATCGGCCTATTTATGTCATGAATTTAGACTGCAAGATATTTGCGGAAAATTGTAGTGCTTTGTATAAATAAGATTATTCCTGATATAATCAGCACAAAGCAAACTGGTTCTGTTAAAGGCAGACACATAACTGATAATTCCAGAACTTTATTAAATAGTCTACATTTAGCTTGTAAAAGTTCTATCCCTTTAGCAGCAATTTCATTGGATGCTGAAAAAGCCTTTAACCGTATTAACTGGCTTTTTATGATGAGAGCTCTTAAATGGAATGGCTTTGGTCCCAGAATAATAAAATATATAAATATACCTTATTCTTCCCCATCTACTTCCATTTTTTTAAACGGCATTCAATCTTCATATTTTTAGCTTTATAGACAGGGTTGTCCATTATCACCATTATTATTCATTTTATCTTTGGAACCTTTTCTACATTCTTTGAGGTATTCCTCTTCCTATTTTGGTTTTAAATACAACAAAATGCATATTAAGTTTACTGCCTATGCTGATGATATCATCTAATATATTTCTAATCCACAAACATCATTACCTGTGTTTGCTGAACTATTAAATACATGCTCTAACCTTTCGGGATATAGATTAAACTTTAGTAAATCTGAAGTACTTCCCTTGAACAAATATTGTCTTAAACATATGTTTGCAGGAACTGATTACAAATGGAACTCTAACTATATTAAAAGTTTAGGGGTTAAGTACACTTCTTCAATTTCTATGACTATTCAGATCAATTTGGAGCTCCTTCTTCAAAACATTTGTAAAATTTCAGATATGTAGTCTCCCCTTTATCTCTCATGGTAGGGTAGGTTGGAATCAATTAAAATGATGATGCTTCCAGTTATTAATTTCTATTTGTCCATGCTTCCGGTTAAAATACCTTTGAAATTCTTTAAAACTCTCTATAGTGTACTTATGACTTTCTTAATCTGTGGAATAAACGGAAAGCACGCATTTCCTTATTTTCGCTATGCCAACCTAAGGAAATTGGTGGAGTTAATTTTCCTAATCTTCACCAGTATGACTCTTCATTCTTATTAAAACAAGTTTTACCCTATATATATTCTTCTTCTGACATCTCTCCACCAATTTGGTACAATTTGGAAGACATTATAATCTCTCCTTTTCCATTCAAGTCTCTACCTTATTTTTCTCAAGCTCCCCTAAAGTTCACTTCTCCCACTGTTAAACATTCTGTCTCGATCTCTTCTCCATTTTTTACCAAGCCTCTATCATCTTTACATTCATTTCTAGACTCCTCCATTTGGCATAATAAAAATATGAAGTTATCCAATCGTACTCTCTTTTGGACAGAATGGGTAAGTAAAGAAATCCTACAAGTCAAGCAACTATTTCAGAACATGCAGCCTCTCTCCCCGTCTGAAGTTCAATCCAAATTTAATCTTTATGCTTTTCACATGCTTAAGTATCAGTGTTTAGGAACCCTTCTTTTGCATCAATTATCTACCCTAAAACAGAACTCTACCCTCACTCCTTCTTCATCTCCCTTCCAGTTTCCTTCTCTCTTATAAAAATATCTTCATTATCAGATCCCAAATCGTCCCAAACATAAAATAGAACTTATATGGGAATCTGACCTTCATTGCTCCTTCACTATCCAAACATGGAACCTTATATGGTCAAAAGTTCCTCATACATCCTATAATGCTAGCACCACACAAACTATTTACTATTTCTATCACAGACTTTATCTGACTCCTCTCTTTCTCTCCAAATATTATCCACCCATATCCAACCTATGTTGGTCTTGTTCTAATTCACCACGTACTTATTTGCATTCCTTTTTTCAGTGTCCAGTTATTGCTTCCTTTTGGTGCAAGATATGTAATACAATTACCCTCATATTTAATACTGATTTCCCTTTTGAAATTAGTAACATTTTCATGGGAAGTTCTTCAACTGTTTAAATTAGTGTTCTTAAAATGAGCTGTCTGGTTGATTTACTTATTGCTTGAGCATTTCAAATCATCACCTCAAACAGGAAAGGTGCCACTAATATTTCATTTAATGGATGGTGGAATTTACTCTGTCACAGACTTGAGAGGTGATTGGCTAAATCCACAAGTCAACTCCTTATGGTCTCCTTTTACCAAATATTTATGTAATCAATCTACTCAGTTTCAAAACAGGTATTTTGACTTCCAACCGGCATGAATTACTACGTTTTGACAAACTATAGCTTCTAATTGGTTGTTTTATACTGTTATAATTATATGACAAATTGTGTGTTTTTTTCTTTAGCTAATGACTGTCTCTGGTAAATGTTGTTTTTTCTACTATGTTTCTATTCTTTTCCTTCTCTCTTTTTCTTCTTACTACCTCTATCTTTATCTTCTCTTCTCCTGAAATATAAAATTTAAAAAAATCCAGTTTTTAATACTATTACTTATTTTGTATAATAGTTTTATACTTATACACTGTTAATCTTTTGTTCATTATACCTTCCTGTATTATCCTTTGGAGTAACGTTTACTTTTGTGATAAGACATTATACCTTGTTTGCTCACTTATACTCTTTAATAAAGCATTTTTAAACTTTAAAAGGGAGACACCAGGGCCTCAGTTACTACTCGTGACACTAGTGGGAAAGCAACATCCTGAAAGAATCAATGCATCTCGGTTGAGCATCAACTGAGAATCAATGCATCAATCAATGCATCTCGGTTGAGCAACGGATTGGAGTAGAGCACAGCATAATGGTCCCGGAAGAATTGCTTAATGACACTCTGTGTACTAACCTTCTGACTTTCCCAGCTAGTGATAGTGAATCTAAATGTTTGCTGGTTTGAGGGTTTAAGAAGCCATGCTTGAAGCTTCCCTTTGCTATCACTCTCAGAATAGATTTTGGTCATGTAACCTGTCCGGTCTAAGCAACACAAGAGCTCCATGTGCTCATTATATCTCCCCTTAGCCTTGCTTGAGGATACAGTCTGCGCAGGGGTCACCTTCACATTGAATTCTAAATCCATAAGCGAGTCCTCAACATATTTAAGTTCTGATCTAAGTACTCTACATGCACACATTGTGGTGCAAAAACATGTGCCACGCACCACTACCTTAAACTCCTCCCACTTCAAGAAGGGCAAGGACACCTTGTTTTCATTCTCATGGAAGTAGTTGATAATGAAGTCCCTCAGTTCCTCCTGAATACTCAGAATCTTCTAACCATAGCAGCTGAAGTTTCCATGTGGGGATTGGAGTGGGGATTCTCTCTCAATGATAACCACTTTCTAGAGGGTTGTGATCCAATAACATTTTTCCAATGTAGGCCATGTGGTAGGGAGATGCCTAGAGTATGTGTGAACAATACATTTGGTCTATGTGTGCATGCAACCCATGAGGAGGTGAGTACAAGTATCTCATTCCTGTGTTTCTGCATCTCCAGGAGTCTAATAGCAGCATTCTCTCATCCGAGCACCCAGTGCCTTAGCATTGTGCCCTAATGGGGAACTGAGCAACGGATGATGAGAGAAGTCCAGGTCTACATAAAGAACACTATTATAAGTGCCCTTAGTACATAATGTATATGCACACATTGGGCTAGCTTCCAGGATGTGACTTCTAGAAAAGCAGGGCAGGCTGATCAGCATTAGGGGGTTATAGCCATATTGGGAGACTGTTTTATTGCACTTTAAACAGGTAGTAATGAATGTGTGTGTCAAGCTTCTTGGTGAAGGGCACTCCTGGTTTTAACCATATCTCTGTATGTGGAGTGAGTAGTATAATACAGTTGGCCACTCCATTTTTGTCATAATCTGGCCCCCACTGCTGCCGTGAGATGTATCTCCTGTAGGAACACTAAATGTGCTTCTCGGCGTCTTAACAGCGCCATACTCTTATATCTTTTACTGACAGTACCCAAGGCACTCACATTCCAGGTTGCCAACACATATTTACCCTTGACCATCATGTCTTCCTAATATTTTGTAAAGAACTAATATTGGGGGGGGGGTTCATGATCCCCATTCGGATTACCTGGTGAACGCCCACTTTGAGAATAAAGAGCGGGCACTCCAGATTATAAAGACTTCCCTCCCATTAAACTCCAGATGAGTGGCAAAACATCAAACTGGCCACAATCAGTACAAATTCACAACTATAACTTTTAACAGTATGAACACAAAAATTAGGCTACAGGTTGCAATTGGTTTTAGCATCTAGGACAATACCAGCATCCCAAAGTCTTCCAGTATGCAGACCATCAAACGATCTGCCAGATTCCCAAGAGGGAAATGCAAGGGGAACCCTGAGAATGGAAGCAGTTTATAGTCATAGTCAAGTGATCGTAGGACCCTCTGCCCCTCGGACGGTGGGTAATCAATAGCGAGGGAATGCTGGCCAACCTGAATCTCCCTCATACCGGCTCTCGTTTCAATTTGCTTTTCCACCTTGAAGAAAGAGAATGGCAGCTTGAGTCCCGTAGCCGGCCGCCTGGGCTCACTAGGAAGCAGGACTAAGCTTCAGGAGGACTAGCAGTGGATGGCTTGACCCCAACGTTGAGTCTCAGAAGCTGTCTCAGTCTATGCTAGCTGGAGTTGCGCAATTTAGACTCCATCCTTTACACGTTATCATTGTGCAGTTCCACAATTATTTCTGACATTTGATTTACTGTGTGGCTTGATATTATTAATGTGTGTTAATATTTAAATGTGTTAATGAAATGTAACCATTGAGAAATTGAAGCTTTTTAAACATGTACACCAGGCTGACCAGCTATCTGTAGGTAGCTCTCCTGTGTGGGGGGACTTATTATTAATATTATTACCTTGGTATAGGGCTAGAAGCTATAGCTCTTACATATTGCCCTTGTAGAGGCATTTTACATTCTACAGTGCTGCTCATAACACTGCCTGATGCACTGAGGTGATCATTGTCGGTAATATAGCATATGGTGACCATTAATGTAATTTTGTCTGATGTGGTCACTATTACACTATTAGTAGCTCGGATGATTTTCTTTGAACGTAAGAAGCTCTTATT
The DNA here is from genome assembly GCF_031143425.1 of Pleurodeles waltl. Lineage (NCBI taxonomy): Eukaryota > Metazoa > Chordata > Amphibia > Caudata > Salamandridae > Pleurodeles > Pleurodeles waltl. The sequence goes on from NC_090436.1 coordinate 86,552,088, forward strand.
ACAGAAAAGGTTGGAGACCCCTGGTGTACACTAATGTTCACTTAAAATGCTTACATGTTTTCATTATTCACATTTTATATTTACACTCTAAGTTGTATTTGCAGAAGTAAATTTGCATATGTGTTTTCATCTTCTGCATTTATTTTTAAAGTATGATGTGTGCATGTATAATCATATATTTGAAATGCATATTAAATGTTTAGTTAAGGTTAACCTGACTAGATGACTTAATTTGAAATGTATTTTATACATGAAAAGTATTTTATACACACTTGTTAGCGTGTTCTTTCTTTTGCAGGTGAGTTCTCAAGGTTTCATTAGCTAGAGAAAGGAATATTGTTGCTTGTATTGGTTTATAAATACCAAGGCCTGAGAAGAGAAATCTTGACAAGAAATTTGAAGATCTAATGAGCAGCTGAAGCCTTATATTCATTGCATATCAGGAGTGGAGGGATGCTCAAGGTTGCAGTAACTGTCCTAGCACTGTCGGATGGGAAATTCAGGTGATGTTGCAAATGATTGGTTCCCGCTGGGGTGGAAAGAGACACAATTGTTTCTGAAGTTTTTCTTTGTTTTAATTAATGTATACACAGTTCGAAGTTATAGCCGATTCCCTTAGACCTTGAGGGGTACAGACCTCTCTTCTTCCTTTATTCTTGCAAATGTGAAGCTTCATGCTAAACACGTTTTCCTCCTTCTGGAAGTCTTTTACTGAAGTCTTCACTATGCTGACACCTTCTTGCATTTCCAAATTTCCCTAAGACTTCAATCAAACCATCCTCATTTCTTATTTAGAACTCTGATTATCTGATTTTAGAATCATTTCATGTTTAGGGGAGAGAACCGGAGTTTCTTTATGGCACACCTATTTCTAATTCTCAGTTTCTGTATTGTTGTGGCTGTTATTGCTTTATATTTTAACCTACTGAAATTGAACCGATTGCGATATTTCACTTTGCCAGCTATAATCTTGTATCTTTTTAATATTCTCCTGATATGCAGTATATTGGACAGGTTCAACCACCGAATCCTAGTCCTTGTTGTGGGCCAAATAGGCTTTACAAGAATTGAGTTATTTGATTATTGCTAAGTTCCTTGTTGTCTCAACCAACTTAAAAAGATCAATCAAATGAGAGATTGTAAATCATGGACCTTCACGCTCTCACATCTCAACTTCTGTTTGCGTAGTAACCAAGGGCCCAATACAGGAGTCATTATTGGAGTCCGACCGTGCAAATCAGCCTGTCATGTCTCCCGCAACAGGAGACGGGGTCAAACCATGCAGGGCTGCTGCCATTGCAATGGCCGCTTTGCACGTATCTTGGATATGGGAATGTGAAGAGGCACCAACCGCTATCCTCTGATGAGGCAGCAACCTCGGTGCCAGGGGTTCTGTCAAGTGGAAGATATTTGGACTAACTCCTGACACTTCCTGTCCCAGGTGCTGCCTGATATTATTCGATCCAAGCCGAGGCATCCTGGACCTCTTTAAAGAACTACTGGGACTAAAGGAATGCGCAGGTCTGTCTCATTTCCTGTGCCATGGGGGAAGCTTATGGATGCCCTGCTGTGCCTGTCCTCTATGCCTCCAGTTGGTTTCGCCTTCACACATTGGGCGTGCCCTGAAGAGTCATCTTCATGGGAGCAACTGAATTTACCCACTGTATGGAGCAGATGATATACAAAGTACCCAGGTGCAGTGGCAGCAGAGGCCTCCTTATAGGTGTTAAAAAGAAAAACGCAGGGAGCTTGGCCTAGCCTATGCCCTGCATATACCATATGTGACAGGATTTGGATGTGCGTCATGCACAGAAAACAGCTAGAGCAGTGCAAACTTTCATCGTACACAGTTGATACAGCACAACTGGTTGTGACTCAAATGTCTTTTACATATGTGGAACAGAAACAGTATAAGCAAAGGATGCAAAGGTTTGTTTCACACAGGTACAGTGCAGGTAGCTTTAATGCAAGAATCCTTGTATACACGGCAGGAGCAGTACAAGTATCCACCACACACATTAGACAAAACACAGGCAAGGGCAGAGCAAGAGGCCTCAAGTCCAGAACAGGTGCAACATTGGCAGCAACAGTACAAGCATACCTTACCCATAACAGGCAGACATCAGGCAACACCAGGGCAAGGTTTCTCAGACACAGAACAGGTAGCAGGATGGGAAGGAGCATGTTAAACTGTAATTAAGGTCTGTGTGAGGCGCCTCCTAGAAGTGGGGGTTACTTTTATTGCGATGTGCCTCATCGTGCATTAACATGCACAGGTCTTCCAATGGACCTTTCTCTGAACTATTGATGCATTGCCAGGGAGGTGCTTTGCAAAATGTGACCAGGATGTATGCCATGAGGGGTACAGAGAATGTACAGTTTTGGACATCAGACAGCAGAACTATCCACCACTACGTAGCTCTTTAGGACTTTGGAAGGCAAACATACTTCTTAGGATAATGATCTTACAGGTAGAGGTTTCAGACTAACCTTTACACTATACAGATATCACACACTTGGGCTTCGCACAGCTAATCCCTTATCTAACATATAATATATGGGAACCTGCAATCCCTGTATTAAAGCAAGTTTCTAATTTCCTTAGCACACAAAATGATGCCGTTTTTCAACTGTAATAATGTATTACAGTTGAGTTGTGACGTCATGATGCCTACTCACAGCAGCAAAGGTAAAAGGAAGGTCACAGAGTATAATTACAGCTGCAGTTTAAACAACAGAAAGGAGAACTGCCTTTTCATACTTCTTCGGATCTGTTCTTTTCCTTTAAATGAACAGTTATCAGTGAAAATTTAATATTTATCTTATCTTATGTGGATTTATAGAGTGCATGGCTACAGTGAGGCTTCCCCGCGCTGTGTGGGAAAAAGCATTGACTAGGCCTGTAACCATATGCCTCAATTAGTCGGTGAAATGTTTCCTAAATTTGATATCATTGGGCTCTGTTCTCAGTCCAATAGGAACAGTATTCCACAATTTGGGGGATTTATTGGAAAAAGATCTTCCTCCTCATCTGGGAATGCGAGGGACCTTCAGTAGACCAGTGTTAGAGGGCCTTAATTTCTTATTGGGGGCATAAGGAGTGAGAAGATCCCTGATCATCTTCGGTCCCCTGTCATTGACTGCCCTGTGAGTAATGCACAGCATCTTGAATTTTATTCTTTTTTCCATAGGGAGCCAATGCAAAGATGCCAAGGCCTCCTTGGCTGAAGCGAGCTTGGGCAGTTTAAAGTTAGTCCTAGATGCACCATTTTGAACCACTTGGAGTCTCTTTAGAACTGTTTTAGGTGAGCCCACATAAAGGGAATTTCTGTAGTCCAGGCATGACCACGATTCTTCTGGCTAGTTTAGGTAGGAGGTTGACTATTTTGTGCAATGTTCTCAACAGGGCAAACGTGCAGGTCAGTTTTTTTACCTGTGCTTCCATAGACAGGGAGCTGCCCAACTATATTCCCAGTGTTTTATAGGGTCCGATAGCACTGGAGGGTTCCCTAGGCCAGTGGTTCCCAACCTGTGGTCTGGGGACCCCTGGGGGTCCCTGAAGCCTTCTCGGGTCTGTTACTGCTTAGAAAATTAAAAAATATTAGCAGATTAGGTCCCCGGCTTTCAATAATGACTCAGTGGGGGGTCCCCGGATTCCAATAATGATTCAGTGGGGGTCCCCGGGTTCCAGTAATGATAAAGTAGGGGTCCACAGAAGTCAAAAGGTTGGGAACCACTGCCCTAGGCTATTCGGCCAGCCTAGTTTGCTCAAAGGAGATGCATTATTCCCCACCATTAATAGGTCTGTTTTGTCTTTGTTCCATTTCAGAGAACAGGTTGCCATCCATTGAGCCAGATCATTACTAGGGGTGAGGGAGACGACCAGCTGCATGTCACACCATAGGATATGAAAGACACACCAAATTCCTTGACCATGGCGGCTAATGGTTGCAGATAAATGTTGAAGAGAGTGGGGCTTAATGCAGACCCCTGCAGGACCCCAAATACCCTCTGCTGTACCTTAAGCGGGCAAATAGCCTTAGAGTTTAATGACCTTAAATTAATATCATTAACATCTATATGGTCACATAACCCCTCCTCGACTTGCAATAGTCTTATAGTCATGGCAGGGGGTGCTTTTTTTTTGCTGTTTTATATGGCGCATACTCAACCCAAAGGTATTGGAGCACATTACATGAGAACTAGTTACATTCCCCAAGGTCACATTCATATTTTTTAGTCCTGACGAAAACAAGTCCTTTGCCCAGAATCACAGGATGTTGAGCTGACGCCAAGACTCGAACCTGGTTCCCCGCTTCTATAGACAGCAGCCCTAGCTGTAACAGCACCTCCTCTCTACGTTATCAGATGTATACATCTTACATGTTCAGGCCTAAGGAAACAGAGCCATCTCTCAGTTTTCAAAAAATGTAAAGGCGCGGATAGTTGAAAACAAAACCATCCATTATTTTACACACATATTACAGACTCAGCGCTATTCCAGCAGAGCGACCAATTAGGTTACATACAACCTCAGATATTTGACAGCAAAGTTATCACCAGGTTACATAGGCCCTCATTACAAGGCTGGTGTTCTTTAGACTGCAAGCCTCGGGGCGACAGTCTCCCTGCCATAGACCCGGCGGTGAGATAGGCGGTTTGGCCGCAGCCAAACCACCTCAACACTGCCTGACCCGCCGGTGCGGTCGCACCGACGCGGATGGCTATGAGCACCTCCGGGCGGGTGGCAGCCTCAGTGCCACCGGCCGTATTACGAGGCTGCAAATTGTCAGGCTTTTTGTGGCGGTCACCTCGCCACAAAAAGCCTGGTGATCACGCACCGGGCGACAGGAATCCCCATTCCTGTCACCGGCACATACACACACACGTCCACACACCCCCATGCACCCCCCTCCTCATCAGAATACATGCAAACACACCCCTCCAAATTCACACTCATCCACATACCCCCCTTAATCCACACTCATCTACACACACCCCCTTCATCCACACAGACATGCACTCATGGACACCCATTCAGGCACACACCACACACATGCACCCAACACCACCCACCCCCTTTCGGATGATCAACTTACCTTTTCCGGTGCAGTGGTCATCTGGGAGGGGATGGGTTCAGGCGTTTTCCACCACCAGCACCGTCATACAGGACTTCGCCACGCCATATTACGTATCGTGATACGGTGGGAGGAGTCTTGTTGGCGTGTCGGTGCTGGAACTGCCTCTTCAACTTCGTCAGCCAGGCCGACGGAGTCGGATTCCTGCCCGTAATGGGAGACCCTGCGTCATTCCAGAGCACCAACTGGGTGCCAAATTTATGGAATCCCGCAAGCCGGCACAAAGGGTGGGCTAGCGTCTGGGAAAATGACATTAGCCGGGCAGGGGTGGCAGTATGGGGGAAGGAGGTATTGCACCAATAAATGACGCTAGGCTTTTTAGAGGCAAAAAAATTGCCTTTCACTGGCCTTGTGTCGTTTCTGACACAAAACCATTCATACCACATGACTCCTGTCTTATTAAAGACAGGAGTCATGCCCACCACCCCAATGGGCAGCACAGGGGACAAGGCATGGGCATGGCCATTGCACCCAGTGCCATGTAGGGGGCCCATTTCGGGATCCCCAACGGCACTGTAAACAACTTCTTAAAATACTTATCGCTACTTACCTTACTTACCTGGTATCCCTCTGGTGTGGGTCGGTGTGTTCCTGGGGATTAGGGTGGGCACCTCTTGGCTCTTTCCATGCTGTTTGACCATGGAAATGGGACCAAAGGTCCACTAACGCCTGCCCTGACCCAAGCGTTAAATAACGGTGCTGAGCAGGCTTAGCGACATTATTTAGGTTTGCCTCCTCCCTGTCCACCTTTTTTGCACAGTAGGATAAATAAGAGGCTAGGGGCTTTGAGTCATTCTTTGGATGGGAACATCTACCTTGCACCTCATTGACGCAAGGTGGTTTCACGCATTCAAAAAATGACTTTAACTCCAACATTTTGACACCAGAGGGGTCTAAATAACGTCAAAATATAAATATGGAGTTAAGTTTGCACTGAATTTGCGTTAAAAAAAATTACGCTAATTCAGTGCAAACAAAGTATAAATATGCCCCTAAGTAAAAATATGCCCCTCGGTTCGTAAGGAAGTGACGTCACATTAAGCAATGTCATACATTTACTACATATCAGTTTACAATTGATCGGGTATATTTTACAAAAACAAGGGAACCTACTCGCCCGAAAATGTGATAAGATAAAATAACCTTTTATGAGTCACTTGTAAGTTTTCCACTTATCAATGAGTGATCGAGCTGAGAAATTACTGAAAGGGACGCTATTTTCAAACAGATCTGTGGTACCATCTCAAAACTGCGTTTAGAGAGTAAACAAAATGCGCTGGTATTTTTATTTTAATAGTAAAACTTGGTGTTAAGGCCTGTTTGTTTTCTGCTGGTCTTCTGTGGCAGCTTTGAAGCATAAAAGCGCCCCACATTTGCAGTTCATTAGGCAGTGGAAGTGATAACGGAGTGAAGTTTTCTGTAACTTCTGAGACAAGTGATTGAAAGAAATCTCCCTGCTGGGCATCTTGAGAAATAAAGAGTACGATGCCAGTGGGGAGGGGGTTTAAAAGACCCCAAGGATAGGCTGCACTCAAGGTGTTTGTAAATACAGGCGGTTGGGGTTCTGGGGCGCAAGGTGACACCCTAAAAGGGCACGAAGTCGACTCCCTACACTCGCGGCCACCTGCTTCTTGACATCATTTACCTGTTCTTCTTGTCATGAAAGACACAGAACACCTCTTAGCTATAGAAAGCGAGAACTATTAGCTTTTTATAAAGCGCCACAAATCAACTGTCGTATTCTTGGCGCTAGCAGACGGACTGACAACTACAATTTATTCTCTCAAGCATTTAAAATGTTTCTCAGCACAGAATAGCTGGGAGCTCATTCCTCACAGTGTTGTGTGTATTGTGGGGCGTTGAGGGGGGGCGACATGCGTCTGTAGCTCAATGGGTGTCACACATCACTCAGGATAACCGGGCCCTGTGTGTTCAGTCGTGCTAATGAAGCATCGGTACAGGGTATTGGTTCTGCTCAGGTGGGGGGTAGGGAGGGCCGGGGATCACCTGCAGTGACACCGCCCTAAGCCCCAGCCCAGGAGCGCCCTGGAGCCCCCTGGAGCCTGTAAAAAAGATGGCCAGCAGGCAGGGCTTGTTAGCCCACCTCAAAAGCATGGCTGGAAAATGGGTGTGTGCTCCTGGGCATTTCAAAGGGTGGATTGAAGGGCTTTTCCCTCAAGCAATTTTTTTTTACATTTTGACTTCGGTGTTTTTCATTCTACTAAAGCGCTTTAATCTTCTGCAGCAGCAAAATCGGCCTATGCTCAGTCCAGCCTTGATCCTGCTTCAAGACACATCCAGCACTCTGACAGGAAGGAAGCACAAAACAGAAGACAATCAACCTTAAATACAACTCACAAAATAAACTAACAATCAACCTTAAATACAACTCACAAAATAAACTAACAGTTAACAAAATAATTTATCGCAAAACGACTTACGTAGCTTTTAAATAAACCAGAATTATAGACTATGAATGGCTGAGAAGACTTCTCACCTCTCTGTACAACAGAGCTACCTTGGTGATGCAAACGTGGAATGGTAATGCTTTCCAGGTAACTGGGAGTGCTTCTTGGCGCACAACAAGTACAGTCTTCTGGGTTGGCACAAAGCAAAACCTATCACGATCAAAGAGAAGCAGATTTAATGTGTAAACCCAATAATAACGGCAAGAATCATCATTTGCTTTTACAGGCTGCCAATATTGCGTTTTTTCTGTTTCTAGCACCGAGAGGCGTGTGGTGCGGAAGAGGGTCCTGACACTGGAGCCGGCTTGGCCTGTGGCTGCCGTAAAAAGCCTTGGTGAAGGAAACTGTCGCAAAGTCTTGCTTTCCTATAGCTCGTCTGGGAGCAGTGCAAAAAACTCCAGGGAGCACCGTTAGTGCACAGTATGAGGCTGAGAGTGCAATCTGCGTCAAGTGACGTCCACAAATTGCCCTTGCAATCAGTTGTTGCAACTTGCAACGTTTGCTCTGCAGATGCAGTTTTATTTTCCGAAAGAAACTCCAAGTGCAAAAAACCCGAGGCTGAGCGAATTAGCTGAAAACATTGTTTGCAGCTGATTTTAAACTTAGGGGCATATTTGCAAGAAAGTGGTGTATCATAGACGATGCGCCACTTTTCTTGCACCCCTCCTCCACCGGCAGCTAACGACACCATGGTTGTGCCTTATTTACAATACAGCGCACCATGGCGGCCGTTAGCACAATAGCATCATAATTTTTGACGCTATTGTGCCACTTTGCTATACTAGCGTCAACATTTTTTACACTAGTGCAGCAAAGCACAGGGAGGCCCACTGAAAATGAGCAGGTGCAGTGAAATGTTGCATACACTATGCCTGACGTACTATGCCCACTATGAGGCGCAAGGGGTCGAAAAGTGACGTAATGCAAGCATTGTGCCACTTTGTAAATATGGCACGGCAGAAAAGCCATCTTAGCGCTGCCTTAGCGTCCAAAAAATTATGCCATGGCGGCGCTAAGGTGGCGCAAGGGACTTCTAAATATGTCCCTTAGTGCTGCACTCATAGGCCCTGATTATAAGCTGGGTATTACATTCCAACCTGTGGGTAAACCACTATTAATGTACATGTTGGAGTTACGAGTTGGTAGGTAATTAACGCTTCCAATCGAATGCGTTAAATACCTCAACCTTCATTAAATTTCAGCAGGTCAAACCTGATAAAATTTAACATGGGAAAAGCGTACAGTATTTACTGTATCATGCATATTTTGATGAGTTAAACACAAAAGTCCACATGTGTTAGACCTGTCATCCTTAGGGTGGTCTCACTCCAGACTATTTGCCTTAACCTCCTGTTTTGTTGCTGTATCTTTTTGTTGGCCTTAAGACTCTGACACTTTACCACTCCTAATCAGTGCCAAAGAGCATGCGCTTCTCCCCTAAAAGCTAGTAACATTGGTGTATTCCCAATTGTCATATTGTAATTTACCTGCAAGTCCCTTGTAGAGTGGTATACCACATACCCAGGGCCGGTAAATTAAATGCTACTAGTGGTCCTGCAGCACTGATTTGCCACCCACGTAAGTAGCCCCGTAAACATGTCTCAAACCTGCCACTGCAGAGCCTGTGTGTGCAGCCTCACTGCCACCCTACTTGGCATCTAAAACCTCTTTATAACTAAAGGTAAGTATGCAGTTCCTGCAAAAACTAAAAGCATGCGTGCAGGTCTCAAAGACACATGGGGGTAGCCCCTTTCAGGAGTGAGAGCCCTCAGAACTCTGACTGACTGACTGTTCCCAGGAACTGCTGTCCTACTGCCTGCTGCTCTCTGCCCTGCCAAGAACCCCCCAGAGTGACTCCAAGGGGTTGCTGGCTTGCCCCTGGTTTTTTTTAGGTCTCAGGGACATCAAAGACCTCGTAAGCTAAAGACCTGCACCCCCCCTCATGGAGCCACCGTGCTGCCCAGCGCCTGGGAAAATGCGCTGTGTGTTGTGTTCTACACGGCTTTGCGGCTCTCCTAGATTCTGGAGGGGCCATGTCAGGTTGGTGAACTCCGAGGACGGGAGACCCAATCCGACTATCGAGGCAGCGGGCGATCGTGCCGGTTTCTTGAGTGACCCAGGGAGCCCCATCCTCGCCAGTGTGACCCGAGCACCTACTGTGAGCGTGCTCCATTCTCCAGTGCTGAAGTGCCCTGGAGGAATGGTCAGACAGCTGCTGTATGTCACAACCCGGCCCAGCCTGAGGAACCAGCTGGCGGGGCAGAGAGTTTGCAGGCCCCTTCCCCTATCATGGGCGGACCTCACTTTGCCATGCTTCCCGCAATTCAGCAGAGGCAAACCAGTGCGCCTTCCATGCTGCTATCCTGGAGTTCTCAGCAGCGGCCCCTTCACCTCACGTAAAGCGGGAGAAGTTCCCAGCGGCGCTCTATTCCCAGTAAGAGAGGGGCACCTACTTGCTGGGTCATTCCACCCGGTGACCTACAGGTTTCCGATGCACCCCTCGCATCCAAGGTTCCCCTTGTCTCTCTTGGGGTTGGGTCAGTCGCGACGACCCTACGCTCACACATTTAAACCTCCGGACAGTAACCTACTTACCACGCCTGAGCCCGAGCGGCTGTAACAACGGACTTCCATCCAGATTCTCAATTCTTATTCTCCAAGGTACCGTAAATGAGCCCTGCTTCAAGCACTGTGTTCATGTTTTATTAAGTAAATAATATCTGATATCGTGACTGGATTTGTAATGTTTTGATCTTGACTACGTCAGATAAAGAATCTCTATTTTTTCAAAACCCATGTGGGGTATTTTTGTGGTGTTGTCATTGTGATTACTGCATATAGGTTGCACAAATACTTTACACATTACCTCTTAAGTTAAGCCTGACTGATCTGTGCCAAGCTACTAGAGGGTATGCACAGGTTGATTTAGGGTGTGTGTCTGACTTACCCTGACTAGAGTGGTAGGTCCTGCATGACTGAGGTGCATACCTTAGCCAACCAGAAATCACATTTCTAACTGCCTGTTATTCCCCACCAACTCGTAGTAGGTGTTATTTATCGCACCCAATACGTAACATAGTATGTGGTATTCTTATTTATCAGGTGCAATAAGTAGCACCTTAAGTTGTAATCAGGCCCTAAGTGTGAACAGTGCAAGCACTCTCATACATGGCCACACGAATTCACCTGTAACAGACATTCTATCTTTTGACACTAGATCCACTCCACAGTAATATCTGCTTCTTTCACTTGCTTCATCATTCAGCCTCAGTTGATCAAACATTGTGCCAGCGCCAATATTTAACCCCCAACGTTTTGCATGTGATTTCATAGAAAAAATAAATTCACAGAAAACCAGTTCCGAGAATCCATTCCACCTAAACTGCTTGAATGAAATTTTCAAGATGAATGACGCTTATAGGGCCAGTTGGTAGAAACGACTTGATAGATTGAACCTTTTCAGAATTGCGTTTTGCACGCTTAATACAGATGTTGACGCCATTAATCTTAAAAATGGGCTCTTCCGTTTAGGGTTTGCACTGGTCTTTTTCCTCGTCTCTCTGTCCCTTCCTCAGCCCTATCACTGGTTGACGTTTCATTTTATTTTAAAGGTTCTGATCTAGGAAGGAGAATCCCCACCCAAAACTATTTTCACTCTTTTCACTGTTTTTTTCTCCCATGTTTATTCTCCCATAATCCCTCAATCCTTCTCTTCACTTGCTATTCCTTTTGTTTGGGGGTGGGGGGGCTTCCTGTGTGCTGTTTTGTGCTAGGAGGAGAGCATGGCAGCACTATATATACTAGGGTATTGCATTGCTTCTCTTTTCCCCAGCACTATCACGTTTTCAGGCTGCCTAGTGCCACACCTTTGCACCATAGTGTAAAGGTATGTGCATGGTGTCTAGCATAAGTTTATTTACTAGATGGGCCTCATCTAGCCTAATTGCAATGGTAAAATATACCTTAAAATGTTTCCCATATTGTACAGTGGAGGACACAAGCAATGTTTGAAGAGTTAGGAGAAATTAAACAAATTCTCCTTGTTGGCCTGCTTTGCGAGGCATTTTGTTTGGTGAAAAGCCCTGTCTACCAGTGTTTGTATACAGGGCTTTGTCTTATGAAAACATAATCATGTAGTCCTATGTATTATAGATTATTGTTTTATATGTGTGTATGACAAAGAGTGTAGCAGTATATCTTGTAAACAAGTATGGATGTCATTTCTTATTGGTCTGAAGTAGCCATTAGGCTCAAATATGCTATCTGCCAAATTTCATGGTTCTAGAAGACTCAGAAGCCACCTTAGTGATGGTTGTTCATTTGCACATTTCTGTAAAGCCTAACCTGGTTTCCAGTCCTGACAACTGGAGGTGGGATATTTGGAGAAATATGAGCTCAGTATTGTATTCATGAATGATATCTTCTCAAGGATGTCATATGGTTCCTCTTGGGAAGATCCTGCCACCATAGGTTTTTGCTGAAAGTAACAAGTTTCTAACACATGGTTAGTCTCCATAGATGTGTATTGAGAGAAAACCTATATAAACTGTCCTAAATTTGGGTTATTTTTTACCATAATGCTCCAACCGACCCTTTTCTAGCCAGAGCTCTGTAAGTTGAAGTGACAATTGTCTTTTAACTAGTTTGCTCTGCTGCTTGGTATTTTGTATCCAATGCAAGCTAGATGTTGTGTTTTATGTGTTTCATTTTTACCAGCATTAAAAACCATGGGAAGTAGAGTGGGTACTTCCATGTTCCACCTGTGTTCCCCTTGACGAAAAGTGGCCCAAAATAGTGCAAAGTGCTATTTGTATTACTTTTATGGCTTCTTTGCAGCATAAAAAGGTGTTGCACTGGAAAGTAAATACTTTAGCAACATTTTGCACCAGTTTGCATCTCTTTTTGGAGTATTGCTTTCAGAAATGTGCCCTGATGTTTTCTGCAATTTGTGCCTATATTTACTGTTGTTCAGGCAATTCATCTCTGCGTGAGAAAATGAGCAGCACCATATTTAACAACAGTTTCACACTGGTGATGTCATACTACAAAGTTGTTTTAGAGCAACGCTTGGCATTGTGCTAAAAGACAAAGACGAATGAGCAATGTCTTGCCTGAAATTTGCACGAGGTAAACCACTCAATACTAATTCCAAAATGCAGAGAACTACCATAGAGTAAATCATGCAAGAGGTGTAATTCTTCTGCAATTACACCTTTCACTTGTAGGAATATCACACAATACTTCTTACACCTTGTGTGTCTCTGCTTTCATTTAGAATTAGGACATCATGCAAAGTCAGGCCACACTATTTTAGTTGATCTTTCTCTACATGGAAATCTACTGGGGATTTGACGCCCTGTCATGTTACCTTTATAGAATGTTCATGTGGAATGGAGCAAATGGTTTTTGACGCAGTTTTTGTAGTTATCCAAATGTGGAGGGTCCTACCTGAACCATGGCCATCACTCAACACATTACAAGCATCACTGCATCTTTGAAAAAGCTAACATTTTGCAGCCATCTGTTGATCCGGTCTCACCAGTACTGCAACCGTCCTCAACAACAACACACAATCAACATGATCTCTGAATATTCTGGCTTCAAGAGGGTGACTTCACTCCAGCAGCCAACTACCCCCACTGCCATCATCACTAACAACTACATGGAATTATTTGGCCTCACAAGATCTCTCGCCATGGCGATAGCATCACTTGCCAAACAAGACAGCACATCTACATTTATGGGAAGCACTTGGAACTAGTCATAAAAAGATATCCGGGAGAGTGCCCATCTGTGGGAGCCCATTGGGCATTGCAGTGCCAGCCCAATGAGTAGGACAGCCCGATGATGAAGCATGCCACTATCAATGGGTGAGGGCCTGTGCTCCTAAAAGCAGCTGCTTCTTGGTGATCTGTTAGGTCTAGACCCTCACAGTCGGCTCTGGAACCTTTCTTGGATGGAACTTCACACTAGTAATTAAAACCGGACCTTGAAAAGGGTCCCTGTCGGGCCCTATATTCACGCCCCTAGCTTTACAGGAAATAACATGGATCGAGTTCTGAACAGTGATTGTAAAACCCATTAAGGTAATCCATATCTGCCAGGTAGTTCCCGTACATATTTTGATTAATCCTGCATTCCATAAGAGTGATTGTTTTTAGAGAATGTTGTATTTCTATATTTTTGTGTCATATATTACTCTTCAATGGTGCATACTGTGAACTGAAATTAATTTTGGTGTCCGTATGAGCTCAGGTTCTGGGTGATTGCTTCTAATAGGCCACGATTGAGGCCTCTGTAGTTGGGGCTGAGGATAGTGCAAGTTTCTCACAGTGCCTGTCAGTAGGACATAAAAGTATTTAGAATACATGCTCAACCAATCCTTGTTCACAGAGCAATACAGTGAATCCATGCGAAAATGTATGAAGGAGGTACACAGCTGTCAAAATGCTGACAGGGCAAATGTAAAAAAAAATGCTCTGCTTGAAGATGAGTGTGGGTAGAGCGTGTGTGGGTCATTGGTGAAGTGAAGGAGATGCAAGAAAGTACATGCAGAGGAGAGAGAAATGCTGAACTGAAAAGACAGTGGTGTGAGATATGCAGATGGGGCATTTGAAAAATATGCGAGGAGAAAAAGGGCGTAACTGTGTAACAGAGTGAGAGACTGCGGAGGAAAGCGGTGTGAAGGGAAAAACGGGAGTGATTGAGACACCCTACTAACCCTTCCACAGACCTAAGTAATATTTAATTTACAGTCTAATATTTTCGTAAATGAAATATTTTCAATTCTAATTATTCACAACAAAACCATTGTATTTACCCATTAATCTGATACTGCTAATAAGCACTGGCAAAGCCAATAGGTCCGACTTGTTTTAGGTGCATGTTTGTTATTGTGTGATATGTCTCGATGTAATATGAGAAAGTTCAGAGAGAGACACCAAAATACTTGTCAGGAGGGAAGAGGAAGGATGTGCAGTATTTTAGATTACCTCTTTGAAGCCACACTCTTATATACATAGGCCACACCTTTTAGAAAGAAGTTCTGCTTAAGCTTCTTAGGCCACGCCTCGATTAGACACCTCCTACTTTTTTCATCCCACTGAAAGCCTGAACATTCTAGAGGCGGTTCCTGCATGGGTGTCAATCAGAGACCTGCCAACTTATAAATAGATTTCACCAAATGAGGAGGGGGTGGAGCCTTGGAGGAGCGGGCCTCATGCTGAGAGCTACCTAAGAGGTAATCTGTCCTCCACCAGTCCCTGCATCCCCTCCCCAAAAACAAAAGATACAACAAAGGGTTGCAAATGCTGTTGCCGATATTCTGGGGTGTTTTCTCCCCCCCCCCCCCCAATAGACATCAGCTGCTTACAGCCTCCAAAGACAAGCTGGAAAGCCATCTTGCGCAGTGGTTTCCAGCTGTCTTCCCTGCCATCGTGTGATATCGGCTCCTCACTAGGTGACTGTGTGAAGGGAAACAAAATTGTGTGAGACATGGTGGTACCATGTGAGTTGTCAGGCACAATCTTCCATTTCGCTGAGGCACTAACAACGTGTGTGTGAGGGTAGTAACCGGGTGGGCCTGTCCTGCTGTTACGCGAAGGCAGAATACGTCTCCATGCTCCGCTTTCAAAACTCCCATGCACTAGAGAGTGAATTTATTTCTTGCACTTGGCATGATCCGGGCTAAGGCTTGTATGTGTGCCCACTCATTCTGAGGAACTCAAGAGCTTCACACCCTCTGTGTAACACTTGCCAACAAATACATCCGGACAACTGTGTCTGGCATGACTGTGGCAGAACTGAAAGGCGCCACAAATTCCATTGTGTGTGTGGGTGTGATTCACCTTGGCACCAAGTACCAGAGGCGCACTGGCAGGGACGGGACCTAAGCTGGGCCTTCACCAAAGAACTATCGAGCCTTTCCCACCCAGGCACATGGGCACGGTGCCTCTCTTTTGTGATTTCCCACAAATGTGCTAAAAAAGCAGCGAGGGGCGTTGTGATTCGGCGCCCCTAACTTACCGGGCAGGCTGGAAAGAAGAGGACGTGAGAAGCGACACACAGGAAATGACAATAAATCTAGGGTGACCAGGCGTCCCGGATTTGCCGGGACAGTCCCGGTTTTTCACCAGCTGTCCGGGATTTCGGGAATTTTAATTCATGCCCCGGTTTTTATACAGGGTTGACTGAAAATTCTGGGAGGTGCCTTTTTATGTTTTCCAAAACAGGGATAGTGGGCAGATGTCATAAGAAGCAATCTAATTAACAGGCATAATACAGGCTTTAAAAATTGCATTTTATTTATGTTCCTAGTGCCCCTTCTGTAAGTCTGCGCTGTCGAGCGCAGTCATTCTGTGAGCTCGGTTAATGTAAAATTGTAGTCCTTCTGTTTTTGTGAAATGCCCCTGTTTGAGTCTTCAAAATTCTGGTCACCCTACTTAAATCCCGCTATACTCCTTTGT
The DNA here is from genome assembly GCF_031143425.1 of Pleurodeles waltl. Taxonomy (NCBI): domain Eukaryota; kingdom Metazoa; phylum Chordata; class Amphibia; order Caudata; family Salamandridae; genus Pleurodeles; species Pleurodeles waltl. Next base: position 86,568,159 of record NC_090436.1, read on the forward strand.
GTACTACGAAACAAAGGTAAACTTTATCCACCCTTCCGCCTCCTCGTGCACAGACCCCCCCAGGGTGCACCGCTGCAGTGACAGACCAGGGGCTGCAGGTCCTCAGGACAGATGTGCGGGAACAGACAGATGTGCAGCCGAGGCAGGGAGATGCCCTGGCAGCAGGCCCGCTTTGGAAGTTAGAAGCACAGCCTCTGCGCGTGCGTTCAAATGTTTGCCGCGTGCTACATACAACATGAGTAATCTACCAGGGCATCTGTGCTGTAATGTATGTACTAATCGCACATACATGTTTTAATTATTTCTCTTTTGGGAACTTCTACGATCTGGCTGGGTTATGAGAAGCAGGAATTGCCTCACTTTTTAGGATACAGGTGGTCATTACGACCTCGGCGGTCTTTTCCGAAGACCGCCGAGGGACCGCCGTACGGAAGACCGCCAGTGCTGGCGGTCTTCCGCACGGGCCATTATGACCGTTGGCAGCGCTCCGTCCTTTTACGGACGGAGAGCCGCCAACAGCCATACTGGTGGCAGGCGGGGAAGTGGAGGTAGCTCCACCGCCACGCCAACAGAACACCGCCCAGCGAATCACGTCCTGTGATTCGCTGTGGCGTTGTTCTGTTGGTGTGGCGGTGTCGGCGGAGCTGCCCTCATGGGTCTCGTTCCCTCCCGGAGGATCACCGGAACAGGTAAGGTGATCGTCCGTTAGGGAAGGGGGGTGGGGGGTGTCGTGTGTTGTGTGCATGCAAGGGGGTGTGCGTGTGTGTATGTTGAGGGGGCGTGTGAGTGCGTGCATGAATGCGGGGGTGGTGTTTGTATGTGAATGAGTGCGTGCATAAATGCGGGGGTGGTGTGTGTATGTGAATGAGTGCGTGCATGAATGCGGGGGTGGTGTGTGTATGTGAATGAGTGCGTGCATGAATGCAGGGGTGGTGTTTGTATGTGAATGAGTGCGTGCATGAAAGCGGGGGTGGTGTGTGTATGTGAATGAGTGCGTGCATGAATGCGGGGGTGGTGTGTGTATGTGAATGAGTGCGTGTATGCCTGCGTGCGTGTATGTGTGTAGAAATGTTGGGGACCGGGGTGGGGAGGGGGGTCCTGCCACCTTTGGGGGGTGGCAGGGGTGGTGGGGGGGGTAGGGGAGAGAGTCGGGTGTGGGTCGGGGTGACCCCTATCAGTGCCAGGGAAGGGATTCCCTGGCACTGATAGAGCTTACCGCCATGGATTTCATGGCGGTCCCAAACCGCATGAAATCCATGGCGGTAAGCCGGGTCAGGCGGGTTGTGATACCGCCGGCGGTATAGTGACGACCGCCGGGCTGGAGACCCAGGTCTCCAGCCCGGCGGGCGGAACGGTGAAGCGGCGGTTGGCCATGGCGGTAACCGCCATGGTCAAAATCTCATTTATAAACCACCAGCCTGTTGGCGGTCTTACCGCCTCTTCACCGCCGTCCGCCAGGGTCGAAATGACCCCCATAATGTTTACTTCTAGGTCTGGCCTACACATAGGTTTTCTTCTCCCACTGGCTTCAGGTATTTTTAAAAAATACAAATAAAAACTACATGCATAGAGGTGCTTTGGGTCGGCCCTCATCATCCATTGGTTTCTTTGACTGTCATTCACAGTTTAACTCCACCATCGTACCATACAGCATGGAGCAAAAGGTGAAGCCACTGTAGTTAATGTATTTCTTGCACCGTGACAGCATTTTTTGGATCACATATGCAAAAGTAAACTTCAGTGCCACAGTTGGTGGGCCAATACTTTACTTTGCCAACTATTTTTTCTATTACTACTTTATCCTTGTTCAGTCTGGCGTAAGCCAAGGTTTTTTGCTTTTATTAAATCGATATGCATAACATACTTATAGTGGCTTTCAGCCAGCCCTCTTCATCCATTGGTCTGGTATTATCTCATTCACATTTTTCTTCCACCTATTACAGCATGCAGGATGAGGCAACAGATAAGCCCATTTCAGCCATTGGCTAACTTCACTGTAATTAACACCATTTGACCCTTTAACAAGGAGCACATACACAAAGTAGATAAGGCCAGATGTACGAAGCATTTTTCAAGTCATAAACGGCGAATTGGGCCGTTTGCGACTTGAAAAATGCTTTTTGGGATGTACAGATCCATTTTTCCGATTCGGTAATCTATTTACCGAATCGCAAAAAGGGTTTTTCACGTCGCAGTTAGGCAGGGGTGTTCCGTTCCTAATTGCGAGTCGCAGTCCCATGTATGATTGTTTTGTGACCGCGAATGCGGTCGCAAAGCATTCGCAGTTAGCACCAGTTTCAAACTGGTGTTAACCCATTCGCAAACGGGAAGGGAGGGAAACAGCCTTAACAAAGCGGCTCGAGTCACGTTGTGCCTTTACAACGTGGCCTGAACCACGAATGCGTCTTTACAATGCATTCTTTTACCACTCAAGTCATTACAACGACTTGCCTTAAGGAAAGTGTTGTTGGACTGATGTTGGACTTTAAGTCCAACACTTTCCCTACTGTGGCGCTGACTGGAGTTGGAATAGTAAACTATACTATTCCAAAGTCCAGCGCTTTCTCCAAGGCAAGTCATTGTAATGACTTGCGTGGTAAAAGAATGCGTTGCAGAGACGCATTTGTGGTTTTGGCCGTGTTCTTAAGGCAGGCGTGCTAAAGACCTGCGTTATTCCGACACACAACCGGTTTGTGAATGGCAGCGAAAATATTTTTTCAGAGCAGGCAGTGGTCCCACGGAGCACTGCCTGTTCTGAAAAAATTAAAAGAAAACTTTTCATTTTTTGTATTTGAAATGCATCTTGTTTTCCTTTAAGGCCTTTATTTAAAAACTGTCACAGACATGGTGGTCTGCTGTCTCCTGCAGGCCACCTTCCCTGTGAGGGTGGCCATTCCCAATGGGGTCGCAAATTGCGACCTACCTCATAAATATTCAAGAGATAGGTCATTTGCGACCCCATAGGGAATCGCAAACAGTGTCATTGACACTGTTGTACATCAGGTTTTGCGACTCGCAAATTGCGAGTTGCAAAACCTGAATTTCGTACATGTGGCCCTTACTTTGAAGGACTAATATGACAATGTGTGCTTTTTGAGACCCCAAAAAATATTTTTACTTTTATCCATTTTTTTTTTTAGATTGATGAGAGCTCAGCACCTTCCCTAACAATAACAATCTGCAAAACCAATGAAAAACAAAAAAGCATTGGCAAAATTAAAAGGCTGGCAGCCAATGCCAGACCTCTTGGTTTTGTTAGTGTCTTGCTTTAGTCATTCTTGTGAGTTTAGATTATGGGCTTGATGTAGATCTTGGTGGTAACGATCCCACCGTCAACTTCCAACTGGAAATCCATGTGCTGCCGTATTTAGATGCTGGTGGTCCCATAGACGAAAGTCTTCATTTGAACCACAGTCTCCGCCAAGAAATACTGCCCGCATTGATGGCGGGAGAGGGAGAATGGGATGCTTGTGGGAACCCAGACACTAGTAGCGGCTGGTGTCAGGGCAGAGTGGCATGGGGGAACAGGGGGACTGCACAACACGAACACAAAAAAAAAACACCAAAAGGACTCACACAAGCAAAAAACATAAAAGAACATACCTGCCGCCCACCGCATTAACGCTCTTCTGCTCCTCTCCACTGCAGCACAGGCTCCCAAACTCCCCTGCGGCCAATCCAGATGTTGCTTTCATGCTGCAGGCAGCATGAGAGCAGCATCAGGATTGGACTGAGCACCCTGGCTTTGTGCTCCCAGAGTGACTGGGAGCATGTGACTGCTGTCTCCAATCCGGCAACGCAGCTCAGGCTGAAGACTAGTGGGCGTGTCAATTTGGCCATCCTGAGACGGCTGGCCAAAATGACAAAAACCCAATCAGGAGAACCAGAGTTATGAAGTTTTAAGGGTTTAGGTAAAAATAGCGCTTAAAAGCACAAAGCGCCAACTGTGTTCATCTAGTCGTGCCAGACCAGGACAGAGTCACAAATTCAGGAAGAATGTGATGGAGTGTGGGTCAGATACAGGGACCAGTTTAGGTCTGCTGAGAATTCTATCTTGTGTCATTGATGAGGGGTGTTGGTCAGCGTGACAACGGTTTCGTTGATCATGCAGGGTCCTGCATCGAGTTGAATCACACTTCGTCGGTTCCAATGAGGAGCTGCATGGGCTGAGAGGCGAGTTCCGCATCGAGTTGAGTCGCGATGCATCAGTTCTGAAGATGAGCTGCAAGGGCTGCAATGGGTTGCATCATGCTGTGTCAGTTCTGATGGGAACTACAGCGGGGCTAGCAGACCTCCTTTATCCCCACTTCCAAGAGTCCAGGACTGGGAAGGCACCACTTGTGGGGTTAGTACTCAAAGCAGGCAGAGTCCAGGTTCGGGATTTAAGGATGTTAGAGCACTTGTTGTGTCCCTGTAGCTCAGAACAGGAGGCCACCCAGCTAGCCCTTGGAGGCACTCTGGTGGTCCTGGGTTCAAGGTGCAGGTCCAGTCCTTCCACAAGTACTTGTCAGTAAATAGCAGATAATGTTGCTTTCCTGGAGTAGGTATGAGCAGGCATTTATATGTGGCAGTAACAAGCATATAAGTGCACTTGCTTAAAGCAGGAAAGAACAGTTATTTTCCAGGATCAGGTGTATATCTTTGCCAGCAGTAGGCATGTAACACTGCAAGCTAGAACAGACATCTAAAGTTATTTTCTAGGCCCAGGCTCATATCTTTGCTGGGAACAAACTTTTAGAGTTATTTTCTAGGAGCAGGTTTGTATCATTGCTAGGAACAAGTGTGTAAAGTTATTTTCTAGGAGCAGGCTCGTATCACTGCTAGGAGCAAGAGTGTAGAGTAATTTTCATAAGATGGCTCATATCATATCATGCGCAAGTGCATACAGTTATTTTCTAGGAGCAAGGGTATCTTTGCTAGGAGCAAGTGTGTAAAATATTTCCTAGGAGCAGGCTCATATCACTGCTAGAAGCAAGTGTGTAAAGGTATTTTCTAGGAGCAGGCTCACATTTTTGCTAGGAAGAAGTGTGTAGAGTTATTTTCCATAAGAAGGCTCGTATCATTGTTAGGCGCAAGTGCATGAAGTTATTTTATAGAATCAGGCTCATATCATTGCTAGAAGCAAGTATGTAAAGTTATTTTCTAGGAGCAGGTTTGTATCATTGATAGGAGCAAGTGCATAATGTTATTTTCTAGGAGCAGGCTTGTATCATTGCTAGGAGCAAGTGTGTAAAATTGTTTTCTAGGAGCAGGCTAGTATCATTCCTAGGAGCAAGTGTGTAAAGTTATTTTCTAGGAACAGGCTTGTATCACTGCTAGGAGAAAGTGTGTAGAGTAATTTTCCATAAGAAGGCTTGTATAGTTGCTAGGCGCAAGTGCATAAAGTTATTTTCTAGAAGCAAGGGTGTCTTTGCTAGGAATAAGAGTGTAAAGTTATTTTCTGGGAGCATGCTCGTATCAGTACTAGGAGCAAGTCGGGCTCGTATCATTGCTAGGAGCAAGTGCGTAAAGCTATTTTCTAGGAGCAGGCTTGCATCACTGCTAGGACCAAGTGTGTAGAGTCATTTTCCATAAGAAGGCTTGTATCATTGCTGGGTGCAACTGCATAAAGTTATTTTCTAGGAGCAAGGATATCTTTGCTAGGAACAAGTGTGCAAAGTTATTTTCTAGAAGCAGGCTCGTATCATTGCTAGGGGCAAGTGTGTAAAGTTATTTTCTAGGAGCAGGCTCGTATCACTGCTAGGAGCAAGTGTGTAGAGTCATTTTCCATAAGAAGGCTTGTGTCATTGCTAGGCGCAAGTGCATAAAGTTATTTTCAAGGTGTAAGGGTATCTTTGCTAGGACCAAGTGTGTAAAGTTATTTTCTAGTAGCAGGCTTGTATCTTTGCTAGGACCAAGTGTGTAAAGTTATTTTCTAGTAGCAGGCTTGTATCATTGCTAGGAGCAAGTGTGTAAAGTTATTTTCTAGGAGCAGGCTTGTGTCACTGCTAGGAGCAAGTGTGTAAATTATTTTCTATAAGCAGACTCGTGTATCATTGCTAGGAGCAAGTGTGTAAAGTTATTTTCTAAAAGCAGGCATGTGTGTTTGCCAGTGATATGCATCTAAACTTGCTTGATAGGAGCAGCCATGTGTAGTTATTTTTATGTGTACGTAATATGCATGTAACATGTCTGTAAAGTTTGCTTCCTGGAGCAGGCACATGAAGTTTTCTCCTTGAGCAGGCATATGAAGCTGTTTAATGGAGCAGGCATATAAAGTTGTCTCCTTGGGCAGGCAAATTAAGTTGTTTTAATGGAGCAGGCATATGAATTTGTTTCCTTGGGCAGGCATATGAAGTTGTTTTCCTGGAGCAGGCATATGAAGTTGTTTCCTTGGGCAAGCATATGAAGTTGTTTCTTTGGGCAAGCATATGAAGTTGTTTTAATGGAGCAGGCATATGAAGTTGTTTTTTTGGAGCAGGCATATGAAGTTGTTTCCTTGGGCAGGCATATGAAGTTTTCTACGTGGGCAGGCATATGAAGTTGTTGGGCAGGCATATGAAGTTGTTTTAATGGAGCAGGCATATGAAGTTGGCTCCTTGGGCAGGCATATGAAGTTGTTTTAATGGAGCAGGCATTTGAAGTTGTTTTCCTGGAGCAGGCATATGAAATTCTTTTAATGGAGCAGGTATATGCAGTTGTTTTAATGGAGCAGGCATACGAAGTTGTTTTCCTGCAGCAGGCATGTGAAGTTGCCTCCTTTGGCAGGCACGTGAAGTTGTTTTAATGGAGCAGGCATATGAAGTCTCCTTTGGCAGGCACGTGAAGTTGTTTTAATGGAGCAGGCATATGAAGTCTCCTTTGGCAGGCATATGATGTTCTTTTAATGGGGCAGGCGTGCATCTTTGCGAGTAGTGGGTGTGTGAGGTTATTAGCTGCACGTGGGGCTGTGCACTGACATCTCTTCCCTCAGATGTGTTGCCTGTGGCGGACACTTTGACCACAACGATTGGCCAGGCCTGTGCAGAGCCACCGGCCGGTCCGCCGTGCGTAAAGACTATGGAAGTGAAACAGCGCCAACCTGGCCACAGCCGGCCGCGGAGCGCCTCCTGTCCCTCCCACGCCCTGCCGGGGAGGCCTCCGTGGGAGTGGCCAGGAAGGGGAGGGCACTTCTCCGTGTCGGCTCTTAGTTATAAGCACCCTTGGGGCGGATAGAGTGGCATTTGGACCGACGGGTCGAGCGCTTGAAGGCCGGAGCAGCAGCACTGAGGAACCAGGTGAACCTCCCAAGAAGATGGGGCGTCAGAAGGATCTGGTGAACAAGATCGGGGACATGCTGAGGATCCACAGCAAGCTGATGAGGCAGGCTCTGGCCGAGTGCCTGGGGACCCTCATCCTGGTGGTAAGTGAGTGTGCGGGGGCGCCCCTGGCCCAGGGCAGCAGCTGAGGCGCGGAGCCCCAGCTGGATCTCGAACAGTCAGCGTGCGCCGGCCCGGTTACAGAGATAGCTCCCCGGGTTTAGCACCTGTTGCACAGCTCTAGTGTATCCGCAAGTGTCCCATCCTAGGAGAATCGCCTCGTCCCTTCCTTATCCGCTGCCTTTGAAACAACTGATTGATCTTAAAAGTACCCGTCCTGCAGTGCATAATGTTTCTTCCCTTATTATTATTTATAGCACATCGAAGCGGTATCCGATCCGTGATCGGCGCTATGCAGATTGATTTAAGAGATGTATGCGCCATGATTTAACCGAAAAGTGGCGCGCAGAGCTGAGCTAAAACTAGAAAGGAGATCCTTTAAAAGTCATGTAAAAGAATGCATGACGTTTGGCAGATTTCTGTTCCTAACCCGAGCAGATGTGAGCATCTCGAGTTTGCGCAAAGCGTCCCTTTCTGAGCAGGTGTTATTCTTCAAGGTAAATAGAGGGGTGCTGCTATCAGTACCCGCATCTCCAGCTGAAGGAACACAAATCACCGGTGCTGGGCATCTCAGCGAGTGGGTATTCGTACACTGGCCACATATTCACACACAGGAGTTCAGTGAACTTGGCAGGCAGCAGGTGCAGGTGGAAGGACAGACTTGTTCCTTGCCATAGACTGCAGTCCCTGCTGTCACTGGCTGCGTTCACGTGCAGTGTGCGTGCGTGAGCGGCGTGTGATCTTGTGCACGGGGCCCTGGTGTGATGTCTGCCCTGAGAGGGCATCATCCTTCACAAGCCCATGGTAGCATGGGTCGTGCCAACCGGTGGGCATGGGACTTGCAGTGATGCTCAGCTCGTGTGTGCGTGAGTGCGCGTGACTGAAGCGATGTGTGATCGTGTGCACGGCTCCTGATGTGGTGTTTCTCGTGGGAGAGCTGCCGTCACATCAACTAAAGCACGGCAGACTGCGCCCACCCTGTGCAGGTCTTGCAGGGCTGATCAGCCCGTCTGTGCGTGAAGCAGCGTGTGATCTCGTGCACGGGACCCTGGTGTGGTGTCTGTCCTGAGAGGGCATCTTTCACTAGCACAAGATAGATTGTGCCCTGGCACCCGGTGGACATGGATTTTGCAGCGGGGCCTAACCCGTGAAGCGGTGTGTGATCGTGTGCACGGGGCCCTGGTGTGTGCCCTGGAATGTCATTCTTCACTAGCACATGGCAGATTGCGCGCTGGCACCCGTTGGGCATGGGTTTTGCAGTGGCGCCGAGCCCGTGAAGCGTTGTGTGGTCTTGTGCACGAGGCCCTGGTGTGGTGTCTGCCCTGGAAGGGCATCCTTCACGAGCAATTTGCAGATAGCGCCCTGGCACCCGGTGGGTATGGGCTTTGCAGTGGTTCCAGCCAGTGAAGCGGTGTGTGATGTGTGCACCGGTCCCTAGTGTGTCGTCTGCCCTGGATCCTTTACGAGCACATGGCAGATTGCGAGCTGGCACTCGGTGTGCATGGGTTTTGCAGTGGTGCCCAGCCCGTGAAGCAGTGTGTGATCGTGTGCACGAGACCCTGGCGTGGTGTCTGCCCTGGAAAGGCACTGGCACAGCACAGATTGCGCCCTGGCACCCGGTGGGCATAGGTTTTGCAGTGGCGCCGAGCCCGTGAAGCAGTGTGTGATCGTGTGCACGAGACCCTGGCGTGGTGTCTGCCCTGGAAAGGCACTGGCACAGCACAGATTGCGCCCTGGCACCCGGTGGGCATGGGTTTTGCAGTGGTGCCCAGCCCGTGTGTGTTCGTGTGCACGGGGCCCTGGGGTGGTGTGTGCCCGGCAAGGGACTGGCACAGCACAGATTGCGCCCTGGCACTCGGTGAGCATGGGTTTTGCAGTTGTGCCCAGCCCGTGAAGCAGTGTGTGATCGTGTGCACGATACCCTGGCGTGGTGTCTGCCCTGGAAAGGCACCCTTCACTGGCACAGCACAGATTGCGCCCTGGCACCCGGTGGGCATGGGTTTTGCAGTGGTGCCCAGCCCGTGCAGCAGTGTGAGTTCGTGTGCACGGGGCCCTGGGGTGGTGTGTGCCCGGTAAGGGCTGTCTTTGCATTAACGAGCGCCTGGGAGTGTGCGCCGTGCCAGCCGGTGTGCATGGGAGCGTGTAAGAGCTCACACCGTGGCACAGCTGGGCGCTGTATTGAAGACTCGGTGTGTTTGAAGAAGATCTCCAGGGTAGACCCCTTGTGTGCGAAGCGCCCCCTCTCCTGCTCCGCGCGTCCACATCCTCCACAGCCGCCTGCCTCCCCTCCTCCTCTCCTTCACGGCAGGGCTTCTAAGCGCCTTGTGCAAAGAACTGCTAATAAACGTGTGTCCATCTGGAAAACAATGTAGTTCTTCCTTTACTCGCTGAAGGATCGCGAGGCACTTTAAGATGTCTGAGAGGTGACATGTTGGCGCTATGAACAGACCTGATAAATAATAAGCATGCGTCCAGCTAAAAAAACAATCTACTATTCCCAACTATGTCTTCTGGAAAGGGAGCACACTGAAGTGTCTTAAAGGCAACATGCAGGCGCTATGCATATTACGAAAGGCCATCCATGGTGCAAAGTACACCGAAAAAGAAGCAAAAAAGAAGAATACATACATGTTTCTTGTATCTAAAAGATGGGATGCGAGTTGCTCTTATTCCGGCCCGTCTCCAAAGTCCCAAAGTGGGGTAAAGGCGCTACACTAGAGCCAAAAGAATGCACAGTAAATAAACCTGTGTCTTTACCCTGAGGGTCAGCGTGAGCCCCCCAACCCCTCCACCCGCCAGTGTTTCGAATCGTTTTAAAGAGCATGGACTGCAACACATCGGCGCTACACAGAATAACAATGAATACAAGTGTCACTAGTTGGAAAACAATACAGGTAGCGTGCCTAACTTTTCAACAAGGGGCGCAGACTAGTTAAGCGCACTGAAGTGCCTGAAGGCATAGTGCTGGCGCTACACAAAATACCAGTAACTACATTAAAATGGCTTTTGCTGTTCAAGAAAACAGCCTGACGTGCCTAGCTCCTGCTATAGCTCTAGATTCCCGAAGTATTCTCAAGTGCCTTGAAGTCCCCATGTTGACGTTATACAAAATAATATCAGTAGACTAATAATATATTAATGTGTATCCTTCTGGCAAACAATCGAGTACGCTCTGCTCTTCTGTCCGGAACGTCGAAGCGCTGAATTGTCTGAAAGGCAGTTGGCGCTAAACCAAATAGCAACACATAGCTGAACAATATTCGTTACGACGTCTCCTTCGTGATCCGCCTCTCTCGCCTAACATTCAGAGCCTCACACACTGATTTTTAAGACCTTTAAATAGTTACCTCTATTGGTGTCAATAAAGCTCTGCGTTTCGCAAAATCCAGCTTCTGGGCTCCCGGACAACAGAGTACATAAAAAACTAACCGTTGAAGCCATCGTAGAAAAAACATGATACGAACGGAAAAGTTAATAAACCCATATGGTTGGGCAAGAGCACACAGTTCAAACAATTCAAAGCATAGGATGTACGGAATATATTTTTTATCTCAATTATAATTACATCGTACTGCTCATGCTCTTACTTTTTCGACAAGTTTTTGCAAAAAAACGAATTTTACAGGTGTCATCTATTGTGAATTGGGTGACTTTCACTGTAGTTTAGCCCGGAGTTTTGGGAACAACAGCGACGCGAAGCGGTTCGTTTCTAGGCGCATCCAAACTCAACAGAATGATCACGTTTTCACATCAAAACGCATCATGTTGGGGTGCACATCAATTGTGAATGCTTCTGTGCACGGGAACTGGGTCACCGGGGCAAACAGATAGATTTGCCTGCGATCACACATCTCTGTTGTGGTGAAGCTGGGATTACAACCAGTCCGCCTGGTTTCAAAGCCGCCAGACCCCTTTAAACCGCGCCCACTGCCGAGTGGCCTCCTGAATAGGGAAACAGCCTTGCTTTGAGGGGCCCCCAGTGGGTAGCCGGGGTGGGGGAGGGGTCGTCTCACCAGCAGGTGTGGAGAGCCGTCCTGCACATACACGCACCGCTGGTGGTAAACACCCCTCCGGGGGCTGCTGGACGTGCCGGGGCACCTCCCGTGGAATGCGCTCAATGCCCCGGCCGCAGCACCGTCCTCCGGGGACCACCGAGGGCTGCATGCACAGCACAGAGCACTGGCCCAGCCTCTGGGCGCTATATGTCTTCATGTGCTCTAACAAATACGGCTCTCTTGGCCGTTTGTAGCACAAGTGAAACGGTAATATATATATATATATATATATATATATATATATATATATATATATATATATATATATATATATATTTTTTTTTTTTTTCCATCTTATGGGGGGAGTTAAATACCTGCCTACTTTATTACATTATTTTCAAATTCTTCCTCCTGGGAAATATGTATATATATTGCACACGTGCAGCTCGTTCTTTCAGGCTCCTGGGACTTTGAAAAATGCACTGAACTTGTAGAATACAAAAAACAGTTCAGGTGGTGTGATATCTGAGGGATGACACCGAGTGGTGGTTTTATGGTAGGGGGTGGCGTCGCAAGCCCTTACACTGCATCGGTGTAGATATTGGCTAGGTCGGACGGGCTGAAGACCTGTGGACACCTCCCACTACACCCCATCACCCTCACAGACAAACCACACCGCGTATACTCGTGCCAAGGGGTGGAGACAGACGCTGTAGTGTGTAAATTGGCATAAACTGGCACAGTTAACAGGGTGTGGCGCCTCGAGGCAGCAGAGTGCAGCCACCCCCTGATCACGTCCCCAGCACAAATGTGATCTCGGCGCTGCAGTAGGATACCTCTCCTTCCAGAGAGGAGCGTGGCGTGCCACAGGGCCTTGGCATGGTGTGGTGCCCATGGCATGACTCTGTGTGGCATGGCTTGTGGCATGCTGGCAGCGCTGAGCTGTGGAATGCACCACTGGATGCTACATGCAGTGTGGAGTCCTGCAGCACGATGTTAAGGGCCGGCGCCCGCGCGCGGCACACAGCTCAGTGCCGAAATGGGCAAAGAAGTATAGAGCAGTAGCAAGAAGTAAACGGGGAAGTAAACTTTTGGGGTGGCGTAGTACTCAACGGTTTCTAGTAGCCACACTGCTCACATGTTGGGCATTCCCCACACTGCACGGGAGAGTTACTGGTGCCTCCCCCCACACTGCATGAGAGAGGCATTGGTGCCCCCCTCCACACTGCACGGGAGAGACATTGATACCACCCTCTACACTGCACGGGAGAGATATTAATGCCTCCCTCCACACTGCACGGGAGAGACACTGGTGCCTCCCCCCACACTGCACGGGAGAGACACTGGTGCCTCCCGCCACACTGCAATGGTGCCTCCCCCCACACTGCACCGGAGAGCTACTGGTGCCTCCCCCCACACTGCATGAGAGAGGCATTGGTGCCCCCCTCCACACTGCACGGGAGAGGCACTGTTGCATCACTTCACACTGCAGCAGACAAGCACCGATACCTCCCTCCACACTGACCGGAGAGGCGCCGATACCCCCTCCACACTGCACGGGGGAGACACTGGTGCCCCTCACACACTCACTGCACGGGGGTGTATCCCTGCACACTGCAGACTCAGCTGCTGGTGAGGAAGACGTCTCCGGATGTTATCAGCCCAAATAATCGATGTTTCCTGCCTTGTCTTTTATAAACACCAGAGCTATTTTTGAGATAGCAGCTCTCACAGCCGGTGAGGAGACGAAAGGACCTTTCCCCTGCTGCGGGGTCGGTGGGGTTGGGGCAGAGTCTTTGATATCGCAGGCTGAAGCTTGGCATTTCCCATCGTAGTGCAGTGTGCAGTGCAGGCGTCTGTGAAGATGTGCTGCTTCAAGGGCCACTGGCGGGAGGCCTGTCACACACCCCAGGGACAGATCGGTGGGTTAATGCATCTACTGTAAAGCACCGTGGGCGTGCGGTAGGTCACCCATTGCATCCTGTGCAGCAGCCAGAGGTAGAAAAGCCACCCTGAGGAGTGCACGGGCAACATTTATTGAAAGTATTCAATAACATTCCGTAGCTGCGGCCCGCGGAGACATCTTCCTCACCCCACCACTGCAGAGCCCAGGCCCCGCTGCCCAATGTTAGGAAAATGCCCTCCCCCAATCCACCCCGCCGCCTACCGCAGGTTGCTAAATCCCGCTTTAACATAGCGGTTAGAAACACTTTAACTGCAAAGTGTGTCCCCCAGACCTCCCCGGGCGGTCAGGTGGCTGAACATGGGTGTCTGGTTTAATAAGAAACACCCGGGCACAGCGCAGCGTTAAGAGGGTTCCTAGTAACGCTGGGATCTCGGCCCAGACAGCAGGAGGGTTTAGCATGAACCATATGGAGACTCCTAACCCTGGCACCTCGCCGTGAACGCTGACATGCATCAACACATGATTGCAGTCATTGCAACTGCCCGGAGGATGCATGGCGCCCGGTTACATGCACAAGAGGGCAGTAGACAACATGCTATAGCCTGATGTATCAAATAGTAACATGCTAAAACATAACATAACACACCGCATCCTAACACAAAATGCATGACACTCTATACCATGCCACAATGCAAGCTACAGCACACCACAACGCAACACACCATACCGTTCCATATCATACCTTGAAATGCCACCATTCTTACCACAGTATACCAGAACACCGTACAAAATACCGGCTGCCACGACATACCATAACCGTACCGTACCGCACACTACCGAGCCAGCCCATACCGGAACCGTACAATCCAATACCGTACCGTGCCAGACCATACCGTAACCGTACCATGCAATACCGTACCGTGCCAGACCATACCATAACCGTACCATACCGCACACTACCGAGCCAGCCCATACCGGAACCGTACAATGCAATACCGTACCGTGCCAGACCATACCGTAACCGTACCATGCAATACCGTACCGTGCCAGACCATACCGTAACCGTACCATGCAATACCGTACCGTGCCAGACTATAACGTAACCGTACCATGCAATACCGTACCGTGCCAGACCATACCATAACCGTACCATACCGCACACTACCGAGCCAGCCCATACCGGAACCGTACAATGCAATACCGTACCGTGCCAGACTATACCGTAACCGTACCATGCAATACCGTACCGTGCCAGACCATACCGGAACCGTACAATCCAATACCGTACCGTGCCAGACCATACCGTAACCGTACCATGCAATACCGTACCGTGCCAGACCATACCATAACCGTACCATACCGCACACTACCGAGCCAGCCTATACCGGAACCGTACAATGCAATACCGTACCGAGCCAGACCATACCGTAACCGTACCATGCAATACCGTACCGTGCCAGACCATACCGGAACCGTACAATCCAATACCGTACCGTGCCAGACTATACCGTAACCGTACCATGCAATACCGTACCGTGCCAGACCATACCATACCATAACCGTACCATACCGCACACTACCGAGCCAGCCCATACCGGAACCGTACAATGCAATACCGTACCGTGCCAGACCATACCGTAACCGTACCATGCAATACCGTACCGAGCCAGACCATACCGGAACCGTACAATCCAATACCGTACCGTGCCAGACCATACCGTAACCGTACCATGCAATACCGTACCGTGCCAGACCATACCATAACCGTACCATACCGCACACTACCGAGCCAGCCCATACCGGAACCGTACAATGCAATACCGTACCGTGCCAGACCATACCGTAACCGTACCATGCAATACCGTACCGTGCCAGACCATACCGTAACCGTACCATGCAATACCGTACCGTGCCAGACCATACCATAACCGTACCATACCGCACACTACCGAGCCAGCCCATACCGGAACCGTACAATGCAATACCGTACCGAGCCAGACCATACCGTAACCATACCATGCAATACCGTACCGAGCCAGACCATACCATACCATAACCGTACCATACCGCACACTACCGAGCCAGCCCATACCGGAACCATACAATGCAATACCGTACCGAGCCAGCCCATACCGGAACCGTACAATCCAATACCGTACCGTGCCAGACCATACAGTAACCGTACCATGCAATACCGTACCGTGCCAGACCATACCGTAACCGTACCATGCAATACCGTACCGTGCCAGACTATACCGTAACCGTACCATGCAATACCGTACCGTGCCAGACCATACCGGAACCGTACAATCCAATACCTTACCGTGCCAGACCATACCGTAACCGTACCATGCAATACCGTACCGTGCCAGACCATACCATACCATAACCGTACCATACCGCACACTACCGAGCCAGCCCATACCGGAACCGTACAATGCAATACCGTACCGTGCCAGACTATACCGTAACCGTACCATGCAATACCGTACCGTGCCAGACCATACCGGAACCGTACAATCCAATACCGTACCGTGCCAGACCATACCGTAACCGTACCATGCAATACCGTACCGTGCCAGACCATACCATACCATAACCGTACCATACCGCACACTACCGAGCCAGCCCATACCGGAACCGTACAATGCAATACCGTACCGTGCCAGACTATACCGTAACCGTACCATGCAATACCGTACCGTGCCAGACCATACCGGAACCGTACAATCCAATACCGTACCGTGCCAGACCATACCGTAACCGTACCATGCAATACCGTACCGTGCCAGACCATACCATACCATAACCGTACCATACCGCACACTACCGAGCCAGCCCATACCGGAACCGTACAATGCAATACCGTACCGTGCCAGACTATACCGTAACCGTACCATGCAATACCGTACCGTGCCAGACCATACCGGAACCGTACAATCCAATACCGTACCGTGCCAGACCATACCGTAACCGTACCATGCAATACCGTACCGTGCCAGACCATACCATACCATAACCGTACCATACCGCACACTACCGAGCCAGCCCATACCGGAACCGTACAATCCAATACCGTACCGTGTCAGACCATACCGTAACCGTACAATGCAATACCGTACCGTAGCACACTTTACGTAACCGTACCATATATGTGAGACATCTGTTCACAATATTAATGGATAAACATCCATCTCGGCACGTGCCTTTTGAAAGGTTCGGGTGGGTCTTATCGAGCAGTAAAAGGCCGTTCACCGAGGACAGGCCGGATGCAAGCGCTGGAGGAGCGCCCTCAGCAGCGCCCACTCGGCCCTCAGCCAGACCCATGGGTGTTTGCCGAGGTGAGGGCGGCAGCACCCCGAGAGCACAGGCCCAGGACGGGCTCCCTTCTCCCCTTGCACGAGCGGCGGGTGCCTGTCTGTGGTGAGCACACTGCGGCGGGGTGCGCGTGCCAGCAGGCAGAGGTCACCCCAGGACTCCCTAAGGCGGGAACCGAGCATGTCACTTTAAATTAATATGCTGCTCTGGTAAACAGCGTCACTCCCCGGCAGAGCGCACACGAGACAGGGCCTGCTCTCTCTGGCTTTGCAACCCAGCTGAAAAAAGTCTATCGTTTCTTGGGATTAAAGACTGCCCTCTATCCCAAGCTTTCAGGTCAACCTCAACCATGAACCCAAGGTTTCCGATGTGGACCTTAACATGACATGTAAGTGGCGGATGCTAAAATACGTCTGTTTGACTCTGACACCTGCCTCAGGGCAGCATTCATGATCTGGGGTTGGAAGCGCCATGAGGGACTCTGTCTTTTGTCTCCAGAGATCGCTCTTGAAATATGTTTGGAAGGGAGCCTGGCCTCTCATAAGTCGACTTATGAGCCACAGATGAAAGAATAAATGCCTCCATGACTCTGACACCTGTCACAAAAGAGCAGACATGAGGTGCCTTACAAGAGGTCTCAGTCTCTCAGAGTTTGAAACCTCTGTCAAGAGATCGCCCATGGGTTGAGGATGGAGGGCGGCTGGGTCTCAATAAGGCTGGTGCCTACCTCAAGAGACGGCTCATGAGTTGCCATTGATAAGAGTTTGGTATTGCGGGATTTGGTTCCTATCTCAATAGATCACTCATTAGTTGTGGGTAGAAAAGGTTTGGTGTCTAGGAGGTTGGCCCCTGTCTCAAAAGCTCACCAATGAGTTGTGGGTGAAAAAAGGTTTGGAGTCTATGAGGCTGGCACCTTTCTATAGGCACCACCCATGAGTTGTGAGTGAAAGAAGGTTTGGACTCTATGAAGTTGGCGTTGGTCTCAAGACACCACCCATGAGCTGTGGGTGAAAGTAGGTTTGGTGTCTATAAGATTGTCGCCTGTCTATAGACATCACCCATGAGTTTTAAGTGGAAGGCGGTTTGGTTTTAATGACGTCTGTCTCAAGAGATTGCTCTTGGTTAGTTGGCAGAGAATATGGTCTTGTCTCTCTGCGTTTGAGGCAAGCCTATAGTGGTTTGACTCCAGTTTCAAGGGATCTCTAAAGTTCTCTCTCGCTGTTGGCATCTGCCACAAGAGATCACTAATGAGTTAAGGGTGAAGAAAGCCTGGGCTGGTAGGGGTTTCAGGTAAGACCAACAAGCAGTTCATTAGTTAAAGGTGTGAGAGGACTTAGTCTCGAGGTGGCAAGTCTCACAAAAACTGCAAAAATACTCAAAGGTCACTCAGTTGTATTTGAGTTGGGCTTTCATGTAAAAATCAGGACTTTTGCAACCATTTTGCCCTCAAGTGTAATGTAATGCACCTTTCGTAAGCAACTGTTGAGTTTCTCATGAGGACTTGACTTTTAGTGTTTTTAGGCCCATGAGTTGGCCTTATGTGCATTTATTCCTCCTGGATTCAAGACCCGTTGCAACAGACCAATGATTTGCTGGAGCTGAACAGGGCACAACTTACAAGGGTTTAAGATCCATCTGAAATTGACCTCTAAAGAGTTTGATAAGGTGTGGTTAAAAAGGGCTTCGTATCTCAGGATTTGCGCACCAATTGAGCTCAGAAGTTTACTTCACGCTTTCATTAATAAAATATTATTCCCATACAGGTCAAAGTATATGTTTGTCAGGCCCATTGTATCTCACCAATTTATATTAGAAACTTCCAAGTAGTGCATGCACACTTTGAGACATATCTGACCTATGGGCAGAAGCCTTGTCTATTTAGCCCAAATGCAGGCAGACATATTTTAAATACCGTGCAAAAGAGAATGCAGCCATTGATGGCCATGATTCTAGGTCCCAGATTCAACCCATATCTTCCAAGATAGGAGTATGACCACGGCCAAAAGGTACTGGGCAGTTCCAAATGTATGGCCAAGGAGTACTGCTTGTATTCCTTCCTTGGCGTTGGTGACAGCTTATGATTTATATAGAACTGCCACAGTATTTCAGCAACAATTTTAATATGTCCTTATTCAATGTTATTCATGTTTTTGAATTCGTCAGGCAGCTGGTTTTAAGCCTTTCACATGCAGCTTGCCAACAATTTTCAGCAGATGATTTAACTCACTGAGCAACTGAGTAGAACCAGCTTTCAGCCTCATTTCTGGTAGCCATGTTGAACGAAAAGGTGTCTCCCATTTTGACGAGGACCATAGAAAGACTACTCAATTTAATAGTCAGTGGTAGGCCCACTGGGTGTGTGTAGGGGGCGGGGGGGGGGGGGGTCTGGGAGGCGTGGCAGGCACTTGTCTATCCATCATTATCTTGTCTTTGAGTATTTTGGAATATTTCTATCTCTCCCCTTATTTTTAGTGGAAGCAATGACATGCAACTCCTGGAAGAGGTTCATTCCCGACAGACATATTTGTGTCTGTGCCAGGGCGGCGTCCATGTTGGGTGTGGTTCAACCCCTCACTTGCACGAATAGGGGCCTCTTGTGAAACAGCACTCTTCTAGGTCAACGGCAGATTCATCTACATGTAAATGGCCCCTGAGTGGGTGTGGCCAGACCTACGTGTGTAATATTCATCTGTGGAGCGAATCAACTAGCTGGACTTTCTGTTGCATAAGAAGATATTTGTGCAAGCAAATAAAATAAAAATACTCGGTGGCTGATCTCTGGTAAGTCATTACTAATGCCGTAAATAATGCAGCCGCCCAATCGTCATATTTCATCTCTGACACACGCTGCATTGTTAAGGATTGAGCCATACGACGTGTTTGTGTCCTCGCCGTTCCCATGTCTTCTGGGAGAGGGCGGCTAGAAACAGGGCGCGGACACCTTCCTTGCCCACCCTGCGAGTTCCCATACCGGAAGTACGGCTCCCAAACTGTTGTGTCATTAATCAGCAGAGCAAAGCGCCCTGACAGCCACATTGTAATCTTATATTTAGCGCCCTGATTTAAGTGGGAAGGAACCTTTAGCGTGGAACCCGACAGGGCGGGCCAGCAATGGCGTCCGTCAGCGGGACATGAGAGAGGACGGGCGGTGATGTCACACCGGCTCTTTTTGTGAGTGACCTGGTAATTTGGAAGTGATCACACAGTTTGGAAAACCTAACCTGCAGCAATTCAGCGCGCAAAATCTATTTTCTTGCCATAGGTATCAAAATCGGGCCCTTGGCCGACGTTTCAGTTGCTGGTCTCTAATGGATTTATTTACAGCATTTAATGATTAATACACTTACATAGCAGATTGTATGAGTCTTATCCATAGCAGGTGTTAATTATTACTCAACTCAGAGTAAACACCGCAGACGGATGAAAGTATGACTCGGTCTTCCAGGATTCAAACCCATTTGGGAGAGAGTGACCAGACCAACACGCGTTCTTATGTGTGTAAAAGGCCGCTTTATTGGAACAGGTGCCCTAAGCCTACCCCGCCTGGCCTTTGCCTTACAAAACTAAAGCCTCACTAGACATCAATCACCTGGCCCCGCCCCTCCCCCTCCCCTAACCCGGTCCCTCCCCCCTTTCTTCTCGTCCTGTCTCCTCCTTCCTCTTGTCTCCTTTCTTTCCCTATCCTATCCGCTTCTTGAACCTGTCCTCTAATGATCAGTCCCCTGCCTGTCCCTGTCTACTTAATACTCCTTCCCGTCCTAATACCTGACATGCCCTGCCAAATTCGTCCTCCACCCGAGTTTTAACTAGCTGCCCTGCAGCTGTTCCCGCCGCGGCCCGCACCTGTCCAAAGCGACAAACTCAAAGAAGAGGCACCCGCTCCAACAAAGCAACCTGATAACTGGGAGGGTGGGCGGGAAAATAACCAAGCGGAGCCCAGACTAACGTCCCAGCCACCAGGTCACCTTTACAAAATGGTGGCTGGGGACACAAAATGTCCGTATAAATAAGCCCCCCGCCCCTCCCTTAACTGGCACCCCGGACGCCCAACCGCGTCGCGGGTCGTGCCACCTCCCCCAAAAACCCCGGGGGGGAATTCCTCGTGCCTCGTCCTCCCCCCCGAGGCCCCATTGGGAGAGAGTGACCAGACCAACACGCGTTCTTATGTGTGTAAAAGGCCGCTTTATTGGAACAGGTGCCCTAAGCCTACCCCGCCTGGCCTTTGCCTTACAAAACTAAAGCCTCACTAGACATCAATCACCTGGCCCCGCCCCTCCCCCTCCCCTAACCCGGTCCCTCCCCCCTTTCTTCTCGTCCTGTCTCCTCCTTCCTCTTGTCTCCTTTCTTTCCCTATCCCATCTGCTTCTTGAACCTGTCCTCTAATGATCAGTCCCCTGCCTGTCCCTGTCTACTTAATACTCCTTCCCGTCCTAATACCTGACATGCCCTGCCAAATCCGTCCTCCACCCGAGTTTTAACTAGCTGCCCTGCAGCTGTCCCCGCCACCAGAAAAGGCCCCTGACTTTTCTGCCCCCCCCCCTAGGGCTCCTTCGTCAACTGCTCTTTTATCTGCAAAAGGTACAACTCCATCCCTATAAACGATAAGTGCACTCCATCATCCCTAAAGAACTCGGCGTCTTCGAATTTCAAATCTAAGTGCTCTAAAAATGTTATTCCACGCCAGACGCAAAAACCCTTCATCTCCTTATTCAGCTTCCGCCTGGCTCTCTCAATCGCTCCGGGCTTCCTCGCCCCTCTCCAAAACCGACGCGGAACAAACGCTGTCCAAACTATGTGGGAACCTTTCCACTGTTCTGATACCACCTGTAAATCTCCCTTCATCTTTTTCAATAAGTTGAGTCCTGTTGTTCGCACCAAATCATTCTCCCCTAGATGAATAAGCAACACATCCGGACAATGTGCCTTGCCCTTAACCGTTTGCAGCCTTGATAACAGCTCCTCCCACAACATGCCCCCTTTTCCTATCCACCTAACCCTGAACCGCGCCGAATCTAGCCCCAAGTTGTCTCCCATTGATGTTCTCCGCGCCTGCCGCTGCGCCCACTTTATAAATGAGTGTCCAATGACCCATATTTCCAGGTACTCCGTGTCTGGCCCCAGGACCACACCTGAAAAGGAAAAACAAGCATGAAAGTAGTTTCCGCACCTGTTAAAATTTTAACCATCCCCCCCACACATAGCGCCTAAAACAATCTGATTTCCACCGTCCCAGAGCCATCAACTCCTCTCTGTTCCATCCCTTGTTCCCTGCTTCTGTGGCCACTCCAATTCTAAAGGAGTGCGTGCCGAAATCCTTTGGCTCCAGGCCGATCCTAGCCAGTCCCTTTCTCAAGACTGCCAAAAGTTGGGCTGCGGAAACCCACCTACCATCCGCATGACAGAAAACCGGACCCTCTAACGATAAAGCCCTCTCTCTCAGACGGACCCCCAGCCCTACCGGACAAACAAATCTAATCGGATAGGGCCTAAGGTATACCATCGCCCCTGCACCTTTTTGATCCGTCTTCGACTGTCGGACTCGCAACACCAGACTGTCCTCCCTTCGCTGCACTTCATTCCATCTAATCCCCTCTCTCTCTCGTACTCCCAGCAACTCAGACACCCGAAAGGCCCCAAAAAACAACCACGCCATCAATGTCCTGAACGTTAGCGCTTCATAAGCATCATAACATATGTCCCCCAAGACCTGAAGCAATAATTTCAAAACTGCCATAGATATTGGTCGCCTGACACGTCCCGTCGCTCCCAACGACTTCTCCCAACCCTGTAGGATCCTTAAGCCCAGTTCTCCCGCCGAGGGGGGGTAACCCCATAATAACTTCCCCATAAAACCGAGCGCCGACAACTTACCGGAAATCGTCACCCTGGTCTGCCCTTTACCAATCAACTCCATAATAAATTGGACCACATCCTCTATAATGTCCTCTTGCCTTGCCCGACGACGAGCCCCTGATTGTAAGAACTCACTCCAAGCTTTTGCATACGCTCGCCGTGTAGACGGAGCCAAGGAGTTCAAAACCAGCTGTAACATCCGCGATCGCCTACTTTCCAAAGCACTTCCGGCATGCGTATTCTTTTCAGCGCGACGCCCGTGGTTAATCCATGGAAACGCTGCCACTGCGAACGAGACAAAGCATCCGCTATGTCATTATCCGCCCCCGGCACATGGCGCGCTCTAAAATATATGTCATGACGCAAGCACTGAAGGACGAATACACGCAGCAACTGCAAAACCCCCACTTCGCGCGCCGATTGACGATTCACCATCTGCACCACTGCCATGTTGTCAACCCGGAAGAGCACCCGCGAATGACGAAGTTCCACACCCCATAGCCAAACCGCCACTATCAGCGGAAAGAGCTCAAGAAACGCAATACTGCGGCCCCCATGCTTCCACTCGATGGGCCATTCTTCAGCACACCATTGTCCATCCCAATACACACCAAACCATAAGCTCCCGACGCATCTGAGAACAACTGCACGTCCCAGTCGCAACTCCTCCACACCTTCAACGGTATGCCGTTAAAAACTTCCAAAAACTTTGCCCATATCCGTAAATCCTCACGCACCCCCAGCTTCAACCGCACATGGTGATGTGGAAGTGCGTGCCCTGAGAGTGCTAACGAAAGTCGTCTGCAAAATGTTCGGCCCGCGCGCACCACCCTACATGCAAAGTTTAAGTGCCCCAACAGCACTTGGACCTCTTTTACCGTCACCTTATTCTTTGCCACCATTTTCCGAATCCGCTCCACCATGTCTGCTTTTTTGTCAGCCGGCAGTCTGGCCACGCCCTCCACCGTGTCCAGCTCTATACCCAAAAACGACAGTGCTGTGGTTGGCCCAACTGTCTTTTCGGGAGCCAGGGGTACTCCCAGGTCTCCCATTATTCTCACGAAGCCGCTCAGCACCGCCGCGCAAAGCGTGCTGTCCGCCGGCGCAGCAAAGAAAAAATCATCCAGATAATGTGTCACCCATTGGTGACCCGTAATCTTCTGAAAAATCCATTGGAGAGCCGTACTGAATTGCTCAAACAGCGCGCACGAGCTGGAGCAACCCATGGGCAGGGCCTTGTCCACATACCAATTGCCCCGAAATTGGATGCCCAACAACCCAAAGTCGTCCGGGTGAACCGGGAGCAATCGAAATGCCGACTTCACATCCGTCTTTGCCATCAGGGCACCCGAGCCCAATTGTTCAATCATCTCAACCGCCACATCCACGGATGCATAGGACACCCTGGTAAACTCCTCTGGAATAAAATCGTTCACCGATGTGCCCTCGGGCCATGACAAATGGTGGATGAGCCGAAACTGCCCTTTTTCTTTTTTGGGCACAACCCCAATAGGGGACACAATGAGATTCTCCAGTGGCCAGACCGGGAAGGGGCCCGCCATGCGACCCTCTCGCACCTCCTTGTCGAGCTTGTCTTGCACCAACCCCTCTTTGCCGTGAACCGATTTCAAATTTTCCGCCCAACGCCGCTCCCGGGGACCGCGATAACCCAACCGAAAGCCGACCCGAAAACCCCTCACCAACAAACGCGCTTCCTTCGGCTTATCATAACCCACCAAATACTTCTCCAAACAATCCACTTTAACCGGCGTACGAGCCCTTACTCGGCACCCCTTGTCGCTGTCCATCTCGCGCGCCATAGCCGTTGCCCGGACCTCCGCTCTGCGCCCCTCCCAAAGCCGTAGCATTCTGCTGGCCTCCACAAAGCGTGACTGGATGTCTCCCTGCACACTTAGAGCATTTGTGACGGAACTTGCAGTACTCTCTGGTGCAAAGTCCCTTATTATAATCCCAGCAAGCTCCCGTTCGACCCGACCCGGCGCTGGTGGACCTGTTTGGGCTGGAGCCTCCTGACCCCACCCCTTGGGTGGGGCGGTCCCGAAAGGGCCGATAAATTATAGGCAGGCCACTTGCCGTAAAGACAGTCTTGCCAAACTTCGCTGGACCCATGGTATGCTGCCACAGGTCCGAATCAATTTCCCCCCACTGCACTTCTGGATCTGCTGACAAACGCGCCCGAAATTCTTCATCGTATTGCCGCCAGGCATAACCACCGTAGTTGAGTTGTGCCTTACGTATAATATCCATATATTTAAACAACGCCACCGACCGCTCTGGAAACCTCTCGCAGTAAACACTGGCAAAAATCAAGAAGGCGGCCGTCCAGTTTTCAATGGTTACCGGCACTTTTGGCCTCTTTGAGAGCTCCCACTCTTCCTCCTTGGAGCCTTCTTTTGTCCTGACCTCCCTGTGTAATAATTTAAGAATATCAACGTATTCCCCTTTCCAGATCTTTTCCTTCGTGGCCGTTGTTAAGTGCGCCCCCAGCGGCTTCGCCGTACCCATGTAAGGCAGCCTCACCCGTTTCGATACCGGCTCCTTCTCCTTTTCTTCCTTCGCCTTCCCCGCTTTTTCCCCGCCAACCAGTTTCTCTTCCTCACCAGCAGCCACTGTACCACCCAGCGCTCCGTCCGTCGACACCCCCGTATCCTGAACATATCTCCCTTTCACCAAGCGTACTGATTCCTCCCTCGCTTCCGACGCAACAGACACCATTGAAACCACCGAACTCTTACCTGGAGACAAAAGCGGGGGCCGCTCCTGAACCTTCCGCTGCTCTCCCAATCTCTCCCGTGCCGCCTTCGACTGACTCTTCACCTGCGACACCTGTAACGACTGACGGACAGGGTTAGCCACTCCCCGCCCCTGCCGATCCCACCATTCGCTCTCACTCCCACTAGTGCGCAGCTCCCCCTCTTCGAGGGTCACCTCTGACCTCCTGTCCTCTTCATCCAATCTTTTCCTCCATCCAGCGGGGGTGGGGCGTGCGCTTATAGGGGGCACAGCCCCCCACCCCCTTTTTCAAAACATTGCTAAACAATGCTGCATTTTGAATCCAGGTATAACTACAAATCTACCCCAGTAATACACACAGTGCACACACACAGCGCCATCTGCACACACCGCCATCTGCTCTCACCCCTACCCCAGTAACACACGCAGCGCACACACACAGCGCCATCTGCTCCCACCCCTACCCCAGTAACACACACAGCGCCGCCTGCACACAGCGCCATCTGCTCTCACCCCTACCCCAGTAACACACACAGCGCCATACACACACAGCGCCATCTGCACACAGCGCCATCTGCTCTCACCCCTACCCCAGTAACACACATGCAGCGCACACACACTGCGCCATCTGCTCTCACCCCTACCCCAGTATCACACGCAGCGCCATCTGCACACAGCATCTTCTGCTCTCACCCCTACCCCAGTAACACACACAGCTCCATACACACACAGCGCCATCTGCACACAGCGCCATCTGCTCTCACCCCTACCCCAGTAATACACACAGCGCACACACACAGCGCCATCTGCTCTCACCCTTACCCCAGTAACACACACACAGCGCACACACACTGCGCCATCTGCTCTCACCCCTACCCCAGTATCACACACAGCGCCATCTGCACACAGCGTCTTCTGCTCTCACCCCTACCCCAGTAACACACACAGCGCCATACACACACAGCGCCATCTGCACACAGCGCCATCTGCTCTCCCCCCTACCCCAGTAACACACACAGCGCACACACACAGCGCCATCTGCTCTCACCCCTACCCCAGTAACACACACAAAGCGCACACACACAGCGCCATCTGCTCTCACCCCTACCCCAGTAACACACACACAGCGCACACACACTGCGCCATCTGCTCTCACCCCTACTCCAGTAACACACACACCACATTAAAAACAAATAAATAAATAACCAAAGAGCCTTACCTGCCTTAATAAAGCACTGTAAAGATGCCACAAATGTACAACGGCATGGCAGGCGGGCGGGCGGCAGACGTGGAGACGGTGACAGGAAGCAGACAAAAAAGCCCCGTAAAAGTTAGCTGCAAGCGCTAACTTTTAAGGGGCTTTGGCTTCCCACCACTAGCCAGGATCGTCATGGAAACGCCATAACTAATGGCCGCCGTAGGTAAACATAGAGGAGGGCTGCAGGAGCATGCGCGAAGTAGCCACTATTGCACATGCTCCCGCGGCCCTCTTCTATGTTTATGTACTGTGGCCATTAATATATGGCGTTTCTCGGACGTCCGCGGGCCGCCAAGATAGGTCCGTGGGGCCGCTGGCGGCCCGCGGGCCGTACTTTGAGTAACGTCGTTCTAGGAGAACACAGAAGTTGAAGGCTACTGCTGAAATAGAAATACCACCTTCAACGAATAGGACCAAAACCCAGTTCCAAGATGCAACTGGAAAGCAATGGAATGTTCCCTCTGGCAATTTAGTAAATCCACAAAATCTAATGCACAAATTAAATCATGTAGAAACCATACATAAGAGACTGACTACAATTTGACTCAGCGATTGCCTGCTCCTTGTCGCACCCACAAATGATAGAGCAGAACAGTTTGAAGCAACAGATGCTCATGTGAAGAAGAGACAAATGTCTGCCAAGGCTGATGCTTCAGAGGAGGAGGAAAAATGCGACATGAAGGAGGAAAATGGAAAGAGTGGTGAGAGAGTGGAGGTGCAATTAATTTTGTTGCCCAAGATGACGTATACCACCTGCCACCTTTCTCTACATGAGGACCGCCCAAGGATCTGGCACGCCCCATTGGTAGCACTGTCCGTTGCCAACTAGAAATGCACTGCAGAGGCAATAGCTAATAATCACTGACGCCAATTCAATGCAGATTTGTCCTCTACTCATTCCAGAATGCATGGTGTGGAAAAGGCGGCATTTGGGGTGGAGTGGAGTTGTACACAGGTCTGGTTAGAGACTCCTAGTGCTAAAGATCGGTTGTATCACGGCTAGGTATATCTCACAGTGGTTTCTCTTGCCTTATCACACCATCTTCTCCCGGTGGATCACACTGGTTTCTCCTGCTACATTGAACCATCTTCTCCTTGTGGATCACACTGGTCTTTCTTGCACATTCACATCACCTTCTCTTGTGAAACATTAGTTTCTCTTGTCCGGTTAAAGTATTTTCTCCTGGTGGATCACACCAGTTTCTCTTGCCTGACCACACCACCTTCTCTTGGTGGACCACACTGGTTTCTCTTGCCAGGTCACCATCTTCTCCTGGTGGATCATGCTCATTTCTCTTGCGTGGTCACACCATCTTCTCATTCTGGATCACACTGGAGTCTCCCACCAAATCACACTACCTTCTCCTGCTGGGTCACACCATCTTCTCCTGGTAGATCACACTGACTTCTCCTGCCATCTCACACCATAGTCTCCCGCTGGATCATGCAGGCTTTTCCTGCTCTATCCTAATGCGTCTCTTGTCAGATCCATCTACTCCTCCAGAATCCCAGCATCATAGCCCACTGGAGGAAACGCCATGCTCTAAGCATGCAGGTTTCTGAAGGGGCTTAGAGAGGTTTGGATGTGAGGTTGTAAAGTCCAGGGAGCTGTTGAGCAATCTGAGAGCTACATAAATATATCTGCTCACCTTCCAGTGACAAGGCTGGTGTGGAGCCGGAGTGTGGCTGGAGCGCAATGGCAGAGAGTTTGGCTGTGGACTGAGATGGCCAAACCAGGGCACCCATGAATGAATGGATCGCTTCTGGGGGCTTGGCCTTCATGTGAAGAACACACCTTGAGCTGGATGGAGGCAAACTGGTGTCTGTACCTTGGAAAGGATTCTACAGCAGATAACATGGCCAGAGGCTCATCCAGAAAATGCTGGGAGGTAAAGTTCACCAGGAGACTGATGTCACGGTTCCAAGAAAGATAGTGCAGGAATCCCTTACGATTCAGATTTGTTTATTTATTGTGCGATTACTAAAATCATGACAATCGAAAACTCCTTTATCAGTTGGTGAAAACCACTGTAAAAAGTTAAAAACACTGCCATGATGAATCATACAATAACACAAATCTAATGATTTGAGCTTTAAAGTCTGACGTCTCGGGCGGGGGTGGGGGGGGGGGCGGAATTTGTAACTAAGCGGGCAGACACTGTGAACTTCTATCCGCTAGAAGAACCTTAGTGGTTGTAGAGGGGCCAGCAATGTGGATACAGTTTTCATAAACTTCACAAAGTGTGCTGCCCCTAGCGCTGATTCCCCTCTCAAGCAAACCTCGAAGGCTCCTTGGCTAGTATGAGCGTTTAAAATATGCCAAAGTGGTCGAAGCCAAAACTTCAGTTCCTCGCAGACGCATAGCACATGGGTCAAAGGCGCTTCACTCTTTGCACAAAGGCGACAATACCTGTCCTCGTCTGCTGAGTTCCTCCGCCATTACCAATAGGCCTTCAGGGGGACTAGCCCAAAGCGCCAGCCCATTAATTGTCGATTTATAGTTGGATTAAGGGGCAAGGACAGTAGAGCGGCAGAGACCCTGGCTCATATAACTTTATGTGCATCTGGTTCTGCTGGCATTAGCCTGGCTTGATGAATCACCTTAAGAAGTCTGAGCAGCAGTGCTTAATTTGTGCTTCTTGTTTCCGGTGCTGGACACCGGCAGTTATTTTTCAGGGTCGGCGTTTAGTCTTCTGCATCAGGCATTTACTGCGAGCAAAAGACACATCTGGGAAAGACTGAGGAAGAGAAAAACGAAAAAGCGTCACAGTGGGAGAAAGCAGAAAGCTGCCAGAGTGAGTTGAGGGGGCAGGGAGTAACTGATAGTGAATTAAAGAGGCCCGAGATGGCTTCAGGATTGCGCTGCCTCAGTATACTATCATCGCGCATTTAAATGCAGCAGCCGCATGTTTAGGGCGACTTTGGGCACCCGCACCTTTTTATTTACAAATTAACCCGACAAAAGGCAATATCGCCATCTTGATAAGAACTGGCAGAGTTTGATAACTCTTCCCCAATGTAGAAGCTGTAAACAAGTGAGGACGGTAAACACACACTGCCCTTTGTGCTGTCAGACATTAGCCCCAATTATGACACAATTGGTGCTGAAAGTTCAGTTATGTAGATGTAAGGCAGATGATTCATGTACCAACAGCACAGAGCGATGTGCGGGGCTGACAATCAATTCACAAATATAGAAACTAAGTAAAAGGCAATGTCAGAGTGTTTTAGTTTATTCCAAAACCGAAATGGAGAACGTGCTACTAGGCGGCTACAGATCAGTAGGGTCGATCAGAGGGTTGCTGCATTCTCTGCAGAGAGTTATCATGGATTTTCCTCGTCCTGTGGTTGACTCAGCCCTTCATCCTTTCAAAAACAGGCACCTTTCAACCAATGAGGCGTTAAAGCCTGAGTAATGAATTAGCAAGCAAAAGAAGGGCTTCTTACGGAGAGTAAACAAAGAACTATAACACAATCGGAGCTTGTTCAAGCACTTGTTGTTATGGGGCACGGTTCTGAGTGCAGTGCGGGCTTTGCAGCATCTCTGTAGCTATCTGAGGCCGGGCAACCTCAGTCTTTGAACTCATTCAAGTGGCAGAGGGCAGCGCCTACTCTACTATGTGCCAACCCGTGGCACCGGACTGCTGTCAGCAATATAGCGCCGGCAGTGGGAGGGCACGGGCTACCAGTGGCCGGGCTCAGAATGACACAATCCTGGCTGTATATGCCTAATATATATGCAAATAATTAGAAAATTACACTGCACTGTACAAAGACTACAACTGACGAATGGATGCACTGGTTCCTGAATAGCAAACATAACGCACTTCACTCGTAATAATAACGTCCTTTATTGAGCGCTTCAGGTCGCAGTCGTGGCGTTTCTAGGCGCTGTCAATAGCACGTGATGATTGTAACTAAGTAAATGCCCTTTATAAGCCTCTGAAAGATGAAGGGCTGTGTTCACTTGCTGGGAGTTGACCTTGTGGCTGCGGGTCGCCATGTTTATGGAAGGTTAAAGGTCATCTCACTGATGTGCATCAGCGAGGCTGCTGGGTATAGAGGGGCCCTGGCGGGCCTGGTCACAGGTGCAGGAGAGGGGGGCCGTGTCCCCAGGAGGCTGCTGCTCAGAGGCCGCGTTCAGCTGGCGGCCATAGCCTTCAGGGGGGCCAGAATCCTGCTAAATGCCTTCCCTCGTCCCCTCCTGTCCCCCCTGTTAGGCTGCCAGCAGGCCCCTCTTCCAATGATCGTTCCAAGTTACTGCCCAGTGACCCACAGGCGACCCTCATTGCAAAGGTGCATCACGTCACTGGTGCAGCACTCTTGTGATTCCGAGGATGATATAATTAGTACACTCATTGTTGAAGTGTGCCTCAGTGCTCCTGATAGAGCGGTCCGTACTAATAATTTACCTGTATTCGGACGCTCTTTAGGCCGATGAATCTTTTGGCTAAGTTGGACTCTCCGTACTCTTAATCAATCAATTTCATTAAAATCAATAATCAATAACGAACATAAGCAATACCCTGATCAACATAACACTTAACAATTAATCCAGAATACATTTTGGCGAACCCTGACCTTTCAGTCAGGAATAACCACATCAGTTTATTCAAAGTTAGTGAATTTATTTCCCTATATTAACAAAGCTAGCACAATATAGATGTGTCTCAACATCAAATGATAAACATAAATGAACATTATTAGCTGTCCATAGCGGCGAAACAAATGCAATCTATGCAGCATTTGAATAACAAGGCATTCGATAATAGCAATGCAAATCACTAATACTATAATCTGTAATGAGCTAATTGCATACATTTAGTCAGCATAACAAGGTCTCAAATTGCATTGTGCAACAAAAGGAATCCTCATCTAACCTCAAATTAGCATCGGCATGTGGGACTTCATGCAAAAACAATTTAGCAACATTAATTTAGAAAAACTCCTAACTAGGGATCTTGTAAAAAATCAGCAGTTGGTTACCTAAAAGAAACACAATGCAATTGTACAATTTCCTTTCATATTTACCAATTACGATCAGCATACAAGGAAGTCTTCGTCTCACAGGTACCGTTTCTCGATCAGCATAGGTACCGTTTCGATCAGCATGGGACGGGGCAAAGGGGGCAGGGGTGGACGGGGCAATTGCCTCACGGCGGCAAGGTAAAACTACTACTTCATGCAAAGGGATCAAAGTTAAAGTCTCTAGGGCAAGAATCATTTAAAGTCTCTTTCTCTCGATTAGAGAAAGCATCAAAGTCTCTTTCAAAATGGCGTCGCAGCAAAGTGGGCCATAATAGCTATGAAGTCTGCAAATGGCGGGATGTCCGATAATGGCCGTAATGATCTAATTTCTTCTCGTGCACCTGGTTTTTATAGACAACAGTTCAAATCCAGTAGGGTCTTCCATTGGAGGGTTCATAGGTTAGCTTCAAATTGTCCAATCAAAAACAACAGTTCTCAAGCTTTTACTTAAGCATACATTATCCTTGGAGATGGGTACGCAAGTTGCAACATTTTATACCAATTAGCTCACTTTCAGAGCTTCCATTGTCCGCACCTGCAGATCGACCTTGGAGTAAAGAGAAAAATATGCCAAGCTGGCACGAAACTTTAAGATAAGCATGTGAACGATCTCAGTGGAAAAGTACAGCTTCAAGCAAAAATACACGTGTAATAGCACATTGGAAAAATACGAGCATCTAAACCGTGAGACCAGGCAACTAGGCCAAAGCCTCCACTAAAGTTATGCTAAGCTAAAGCATTTCAAGCAAGCAAATCATAGCACACATTTACGATTATGTCGGATTAGTGCAATTCTAATACATCACGTTATATAAAGCACGCTTATAAATGTTGGCAAACTACTCTAAGGGCACATTTTGTCCCCGTACAATCTTTATTAGTTCGGTTAGAGTCACACATGATTATTGCAGTACTACGTTTAAGCGCTAATAAATGTAAACCTTCATTTTCTGCTTCATCAATCCCTCCTCTGATGACTACTTGTCATCACACCAAACCATGCCCACAAATTTTATTCCATTAAAATTCTGTCAGTTCTCTTTTCCTTTTAGTTCCCCTTGTTTTCGCTTTGTATTCTTCTGCCATTCTTTTCATTATTTTCTCTTCCTTTCTTCTCTTAATTCTTTCCATAATCATTATTATTCCCCTTTTTATTCCCCAAATTCCAAATATGCAAATCAGTACAATTAATATTCCCTGTATTATTTTTAGTAATATTCCATTCCAAATTCCCCCCAATCCAATTTCCCACTGAAGCAAGTCCTTTTCCAACCTTCTCCCACACTCCTGGTTCTTTCAATTCCTTCAAATCTGCACTTTCTTTTGTTAGATTAGCAAGCATAGTTTTAATTTTCACACTATTGTCGGGAATATAAGTACAACAGTGTCGTGCACCAAGCATTTTGCAAACGCCGCCATCCTTTGCTAAAAGAATGTCTAAAGCAAGCCTATTTTGAAGAGTCATAGCTCTTTCCGCTGCAAGTTCAGCATCTATCAGGATTATAGCACCTGAAAACTTTGTCAACATGT
This sequence comes from Pleurodeles waltl, assembly GCF_031143425.1. NCBI lineage: Eukaryota > Metazoa > Chordata > Amphibia > Caudata > Salamandridae > Pleurodeles > Pleurodeles waltl. The sequence continues at coordinate 86,601,198 of NC_090436.1, forward strand.
TATCCACTATAGTAGACAACTTTCTTATTTTGATGGAATTCAGCACAACTCCCAATGAAGGAATCATGGCTCCAAATATATCTCCTACCACAGCAGCTGCGGTCTCTCTTTTCTGGATACGATGGGATCCAGATGTCTTTTGAATCATCGATAGGTCATCCAGTTGATAAACCTTTGGGAACACTATACCCAAATAATATCTCCCCCACCATCCCTTTGGAAGACGATAATAGGCATTATACCCACAAATGTAATATACACCTGGAATGACAGGGTCAAGTCCGTTCATCATGAATGTCCATTTGGCCTTAAAGATAAACGTTTGTTTACACTCACTCGCTCCTACAAAAATGTTGTCATAATAAGATTCACCTCGATATATACAAAATTTCCCTACATGCCAAGCATCTAAAGCTATTCTCCCTTGTGTCTTTATTGCGGCAAAATCATAATTATCTACTGAAGTCCTCTTATGTAGTTCCTTTTCTAATTTCGCATTCATTTGTGCTCTTCTATCATCTGTGCGATCTAAAAAGCTTATTTCTACTGCAGAGAGCAAGCAGGTAAGGTTTTCCCTATGAGCGTGAGCCGTTTCAAAAGGTAGCATTGGCTCGAAAAATTCCCTCATTATTTTAGCATCCCAATCCTTAGCAATCTGGCTAAGCTGCGCTATTATAGGAACATATGCAAAGGTAACATCATAATTCGAGTAAAAATACTGTATGTTAGTTTGACCATAAAACCTAGACATTACTATACTACATGTAATCCCGTATGTAAGAGGCATGTGGTGATATGTCACCCCTTCCTTTACTGATGTCGGTATTTGTGTACACACATAACAATCTTTCGCATCCATAGTCTCAACATATTCTGTTAGCAAGCGATAGAAAACATTATACGAAAGCTCCTTCTTATCATGCAAGTGTCTCTCATCTAATTCTAGTCTTTTCAGTGCAGTTAGTTCAGTGACAGTAACAGGAGCAAAAGTAGAAGCATCAATTTTCTCATTCTCACCCCTTCCATGCATTGCAAGCACTATTGCCATTATTATTAGTACACATGCAATTATCAAGCCTATACACACATATTTACAATATTTCTTTCTACTGTTTTGCGTCATGATCTGTATAGAATCAGAGAGCTAGAAGCACCTATAAATGAAACTATTTAGCAATTATAGTACTATGGGCCTTTACTTGATAAATTCTTCAGATAACGTTTGTGTTTCCTTTTCCAGTGCATTCCTCCTCCTTTAGTTCATTAGTATACTGTGCTCGCACGCCCTCTAGTGGCTCTTAATAAGTGTTTAAAAAATGCCGACTCAGTCCCGCCTGAGCACAGCCTGGTGAATGATAACACAGAGATGACTCAGCATGTTTTAGCAGACTCCCTCCGTTTCTATTCAAAGCAACGAGATGAGGGGGGCAACTAGACCACACCACAGAAGACCAGTTAGACATTCACTTAACACATATCAGAGCTGAGGTTGCCTCTAACAGCTCCATAAAATAGCTTATTTATGCCCAGCTGTTTTGGTGCTCATTATATAGCCCTTGAAATGATAAAATGCTGATTCGGCGGTGTTAAAACAAGCGAGTGACGCTCAGGTGTCTGCAGTAGGCGCTCAGCCTACCGAGATGTCCTCCGGGACTACCGTGGTAGCTAGTTCTATTTCTCCTGAGCAGAGCCACGAGTTTCATATCAGAGAATAGTCCTCGACCCTGTTAACGGATAATGAACAACACAGCAAGGCCTGTAATATATGTAACAGCACACCATAGGCCATGTTGCACAAGATCACAATGCATGTAAGAGCACAGTGTTGGTACACGTGGACAGTACTGCAATGCATGAAAAAGCACACCACCGGCCTTGTTGCACAACACCTAAGTGCATGTAAGAGCACAGCGTTGGCACATGTGGACAGCACGGCAATGCATGTAACAGCACACCACTGGCCTTGCTGCACAAGATCACAATGTATGTAAGAGCACAGTGTTAGTACATGTGGACAGTACTGCAATGCATGTAACAGCACACCACTGGCCTTACTGCACAAGATCACAATGCATGTAAGAGCACAGTGTTAGTACATGTGGACAGCACGGCAATGCATGTAACAGCACAGCACTGGCCTTGCTGCACAAGATCACAATGCATGTAAGAGCACAGTGTTGGCACATGTGGACAGTACTGCAATGCATGTAACAGCACAGCTCTGGCCTTGATGCACAAGATCACAATGCATGTAAGAGCACAGTGTTGGTACATGTGGACAGTACTGCAATGTATGTAACTGCACACCACCTTCCTTGCGGCACAACACCTCAGTGCATGTAAGAGTACAGTGTTGGCACATGTGTGCAAGTCCTAGGAAAGTACTGACATATCTCCAGAACACTGCAATGTATGTGATAGTATAGTACTGCCATATGTGCACAATGCTGCAGTGTACGTTACAGTCCATCGTTGGCCTATCTGCACACATCACATCATATGTAACAAGGAAGCGCTGGTATATCTGGGCCTATTTAAAAAAAATCTAAACAGGGTCATTGAAGTTGTGCGGCAGTGGAGGAGTGAATAATGTGGCAGTGGCACTAAAATTATGCGGCAAGTAAGGCAAATTATGCGGCATACGGCCTCATAGTCTAAAGGAGTATTATTCCGTTTTTTGTCATTTTAACAGCTATCAATACTGTCTGGTCAAAGGTGCACTCCAATGATACGAGTTAAACATTTTAATCCAGCAATGAACAACTGAACGTTGAACAGTTAATCCACGCAAAGTGGCAGCCAATATGTAGAATCATTTTTGTTTGGTAACCTTTCATCCGTATGAACTAGACACACATTTTGTTTATGGTGAATAGGCATAAACTGCATTAGTTGATGGATTGTGAGGTAAACGCGGCAAGTTCCAAATTGTGCAGAGAAGGCCATGGCCAGAAGATCAGATCATTCTAGTTACCGCGAATATAAAATTAAAGCGTAAAATAAACGGAACAAAATGTTTTAAAGGATTGTGCAGCTCTGTAAACTGTCCCTAAGTGTTTTTTGAAGTAAACCATGCCAGATTTGCCAATTTGATCCAATATGATCCAATTTCGGCTCTTGCAGGCCCCCTTTGGCCAGATCACTGACAGCGCACAGGCGTACGTGTCCCAGTTCTAAATGTGTTTACATAGAATTTTCAGGGTTAGTGACCTGTTTTTAATATTGTAAGACAACAGCAGCTCTGAGGTATTACTGCGAATAATCTCCCTGACACCCTCCAATTTCTCATATGCGAGGGCCTGTTTTGATCTAAAAGAAACTCTTTTTATGGATGTTGCATGATACATAAACACAGTATTTCTCTGCAAAATGTATAGACTCTCACACATAACCTACATTAAAAATAAATTAAAGGAAAACGGTATTTAAAAAAACTGTTTAAGAGTTATTCCAGGTCATCGGGGCAACCTTTTCTGCACAACAAAGCAGGGTCTGTCATGGCCCCACCCCCCCGAAAGGCCGGGGGCCCTGGGCCTGAGCCCACTTTGCTCATGCCTTAAAAAGACTCTCGCAGCCCTCTGCTCTCCCAAGGCCACCTGCCCCCCCCCCCCCCCAGTTTTGCCACACTCGGTGACTGGCTTTGAAGTGTGTCTGTCGGACCTCAGTGACCCCCACACACAGTCTCTTCCCCTCGCTGACCCGATTAGAAACGCCCAAAGGCTCGGTGAGGTCACTGCCCTATATTGTCAGCCCCAATATAAGCTCCAGAGCGCTTTGATGTGACGTAAAGCCGGGCCGACGTCCATTGTTGTGCTGCTCTTGGTTGGATGAGCAGGCCTCCTGGGCACAGCCCCCCACCCCCAGGAGTTGGGGGCTCGAGGGGGTGGAGCTAACGCCCTACAACACTGACCCCCCTTACTGGGAAGCGTTTAGCGGTCAGGCAGCTGGCCCTGGAATCTTTTAAACTGCATGCAAGAGATTTTTCGTTTGCAGGTTTATATATCGCGAACTCGACCAGCAGATATTGGAGCGCTTTACCTGAGCACCAGGTACATTAGAAGAGACACATTCATTTATTATTTTTCATGCATGTGGAGCTTAAGGGCCAGAATTATCATTATTTGATGCAGCGCATCGCAGCAAGACAACATGCACCGCGTTATTTGGAGAGGGCGGAAATGCGCCGAATCTACGAAGATATGGCGCGCTCATGCGCTCTTCGTCTGCTGACGCACTGTCTGCTGCCTAGTGCCAATGCAGACACCCTTGCACCACGGAGCAATCCAATTGCTTGGCTAACACATCAGATTTCATAATGTGTAAATATTGCCTTTGATAAAGTTACTCTCAGACCCATTTACTGAAAAAACAACACTATATGCAAGACAAAGCAAAATGCATTCATGTTAAGTGGATTTAGGCTCTGCACTCCTATGTTTCGTGCCCATGCTGTTTTTTAAACGTTTATTAGTTTGATGTTTATAACAGTTGTAAAGTGCATGCATCACAGCCACGAAAGCAGCACAGATCCCACCAATGTGTGATTTATCTCCCCTTCTGTAGAACACACTTATAAAATAGTAAATAAACCATACTCTCAATCAATCAGGATTTATAAAGCGCAGCTAATCACCCGATAGGGTATCCGGACACTTGTGTGTGCGTCAAACTCTATTTTAACTATTACAGAAAGTCAAGTGACTCGTAGCTAACATACTATTACTAACAGCGTGCCCAGGTAAAGTAATGGCCCAACGTTTGTGGTGTTCCTCAGTGCAGTTACTCTTGGCTCAAAGTAAAGTCACTCCCACCTGCCCTCATTTGACCATTGGTCAAACATCAGTCTCATGTTGACAATATGGCCCCACTAGAGCACCACAAAAAATCCGTGATTTGTCACTAATTCCATGTTCTAGTGAATGCTTGTAATACTTTACCCCACAGTAGTGCAACCTGGTCTTTCCAGACCCTTGTCCATGTAATGCCACCCTCTCGCTTCTGGCCCATCGCAGGACCTCTCTTTGCCATCTGGTCACCAGACAAGCTTCAGTCGACTTCCATGGCATTGCAACTATGCGCTCAGCCAGTAAATATTGTGGCCCATATTTATACCTTTTTAGCGCCGCATCTGCACAGCTTTTTGACGCAAAAACGGCGCAAACTTACAAAATACAATAGTATTTTGCAAGTTTATGCCGTTTTTGCGTCAAAAAGTGTTGCAACTGCAGCGCAAAAAAAGTATAAATATTGGCCTGTGTTTTTTGCAGTAAGCCACCTGCTTTGTAAAGAGATATAAAGTCATCACAATATATTTTCTTTGAGTCTTATAGCATTAGTTAATTAATTAGTTTAGTGCAGTCATATTCAGGGCTCCATAGCACTAATGATGTTGATCTTCAGAGACACCACATGCACTTATGGGAACAGCTGGACTTTGAGAAGTTTTTTACGTTTCAGATGATCTTGAGTGGAAACTGGGAGGGAGGCTGTGTCCCAGCTCAGGTTCTTGTGCTCTGAAAGCTCTACTCAGGGAAAGCTTTCAAAAAGGGACACAATTTCAACAGATCAGGGATTCACAAATACTGTGTACACCTCTTTGCACATTAACTAAAGGAAAAGAAGGTGTCCAGCACCATTTATCTGTAGGAAAATGCTCCTTAAAAACATAGTAACTTGTGAAAATATAATAGTCTCTTCAAAATTCAAAAAGTGTATTTTATCAACATGCAGATTTGTTGTAACCTAAGCAAATCAGAGTATTTCACTGCAGTGAGAGGCATTTATTAGAAGTGATAGTTTTCAATCATGAACTTAGAAACATTCCACCTCCCCCTACCCTGCTAACAATGCCACCAGTGAACCAAGAGGCAAGCAATTTGTTATATGCACTCTCTGGGTGGCCTAGCTTGTCATTCTACTTGGATCAACAGTAGAGTTTATAAAATCAAACACACGAGAAGGTTTGTACAGCACACATCACAAACTCATTCATTTAAAGGTGCTCTTGTAAGTGATAATAAAGAAAAAGGAGGCAATGTGAAACAAAAAAATCGCCTAGGATCACACAATTTAGTCAAGTGGGGAAGCTGGGAGTGACCCCAGGTTTTCTGGTTTCACATTGAATAATTCTTCCACTAGATGGGTATTGCTTTCCCTCACACATCCACATACCCGCAGACATGCACTCACACACTTCTACACACAAACACCCCCCACTCACCCACGCAAACGCAACATACACACCCATTCACACTGACAAATATACACAAACACCGCACTCATGCACGCATTCACTCCCCCATGCACATACATACATTCACACACACACCCCTCCCCCATGCACATACATTCACTCCCACATGCACACATACATACATTCACACACATACCCCCTTCCCCCATGCGCATACATACATTCACTCCCCTCATGCGCATACATTCCCACACCCCCTGCACCACATACACGCACTCCCATCCACTCACACACTCACACCCTCCCCCGTCCACACACAATCACTCACACACACAGACATGCACCCACAAACACTTCCCCTCCCCCTGCATTACGTGTTGTAATACGGTGTGTGGTTTCTTTTTGGCGTGGCGGTACTGGTGGTGGTACCGCCTCTGCACCACCGACTGCCAGCACGACTGGACGCGGATTTCCACCCGATTTCGGGCAGAAGTCAGATCAGTCGTATTAGGGTGGTCTTAAGACTGCCACCACTGGCGGTATTTTGTCACCCCGCGGCTTTTGAAGTTGTGATGAGGGCCATAGTCTCCTTACCATCTCTTTGAAAGAGGAACTTATATGCTTCCACTGCTTGTTTTTTCTTTTTATTTAAGCACTCCATGAGAGTGCATGTGTTTTACAGATGTCTGCCTCCTGTGCTTCTCCTCTCCCTGCATGTTGCACTCTCACCCATGTGCTTTTCTCCCCCACCCACCCACCCTCAGATCAGTAAATATAAAGAAAAAAACACTTGTGTCATTTTTGCCTGCAAAATTACTGGTTGGCTGCATCTTTGCTCCTTTTTTAACTATACTGTGCCAGAACCACTATGCTGTGCAGCATGGCTAAAAACACTGGCAAAGCCAATAGGTCTTATAGGCAGGACCTTTTGGCTTTGTGAAGGCTTCAAATTAAGTGCAGCTCTCCAGAGACATAAATGTTTCCATCAACACCATTAGACCCACTCTCAGTCTGTTAATTCATAAAGTGTTGTTTTGTTCCATCTGGCCTGCACACACTCAGGCTCTGAAATGCTGTTATCTGGAGCTTCTCCAGATAGTTGAGGTTAGGCCCCAGACGTACTCCCTGTCTGCATTAGGCGTGAGCACGGGTGGGTCCCCGCCGAGCCCTCAGCCACTAAGTGCAACTGGTCCACATGTGCCAAAAATGTGTTTGCACAAACAAGGTGAGGTAAGACGTCCAGGAGGTAAGGTATGACCTGAGCTCTACACCGGTCGTTGTTGAATGAGTAGAAATTAATGTTACTACTGTTGTGTTTTTCACTAGGATCACTGAGGCTGTAATGCAGCCCACAAGCCCCAGACATATCCTTAGGTAACCAGTTCTTTCTCTTTTTTTGTGGGCCGTACATACACATTGCTGTTTTCCATGGTTGAGAGGGCAAATGACTGGTTAAGAAATGGATCCTATTGGTGTTTATGAGGATAAATACACACACAGACACACACCAACCACACACTCCAAGAGCAACAAACAAAGGAGAATAAAAATGACAACTGCAACCAACACCAGTAAGAAATAATGACTTAATGAACCAACTCCCGGATGGAATAAAAGTGTACCCGAATGTCCATCCGCACCCCAGAAACAACACTAGCCACTGTGTTCCTTTTTTTGCTCATGGGCTTAGAGCAGAAATGAATTACTATAAGGAGTGACTACAGGCGTGAGTGACTCTTATCCTTGACTCATTCTCTGCTCTAAGCCGACAAAAGATCCAACACACAGTTAACTGAGGTATGTGTAGGATCTAAAATGAAGGGACAGGGGAACGGCGAGGATGCAGTACCACTACGTCTGTGTGTGATCTGTACAGACATAAAAGTGATGGGTAAATTGACTAAATGAGTCTCAGCCACTCGTAATTCTATGGTACACATTTAAGATTTCATTCACTCTGCAACTGCAGACAAGGACCAACCTTATGCAAATGAGCTCACAGTCCACTCCAGTTGCAATTATCCAGGAGAATAGTCAATTACAGACCGGTTTCAGCCTTCTTGACTCTCATCAGTGAGGTGTAGCTTACGGTCAATGGCACAGGGAGGCACTGACCCATGTCTGTGCTTTCCCATCACAGAAGTGTGGCAGTGAGCAAAAAACAATAGATTGGAATGCCACTTAGAGTGAATACCAAAAGCTGAGATTAATGCAAGCATCCCACCCACTATTGTTTTGTTTTGCTGCATGAAAAGCTTTCCTAGTTTTGTGTCTGAGAATGTGATGTGGATGCAGGACTGCAGAATGTGGTGTGAGTCGTACTATGTGCACCCTGCAGTTCTGTCAGTTAAAAGCTGAGGTTGGGGGACAGACATGATTCCAATTGCTATTGGGTAAGACAATCAGATGTGCCGGATTTGCAGAGACAGTTGCAGTTTTTGGACATCTGTCACACCATACATGGGGTTTACCTGCTAACACCACCAGTCTGTAGGTAAAGTCCACCTCCCTGCCTTTGCAGTTCTGAAACAAAGGCAGGAATGGTCCTAAAAGCAATTTATGCTACAAAGAAGGAACTGTAAGCTGTGCAGGATGTACACTTAAGCAGCCATGCTTCCCATGAAGAAACAGACCATCCAGCCCATTAGAAGTGAATATACAAAGAGCTGCCAAATTTGGAAAACTTTCTGCAAAACTTTCTTCGTGTCTTGTTTTCCCGTGGAACTTACTAGTGCAACTGTTTCTCTGTTCCTAATAATGCTGATAGTGTCAGTCCTACTTCTATGTCTGTGGGCGGTGTGGAGTGTTAGTGCTAACTCATCAGTAAACTCTAACTTTGAGAAAGAATCTCACCTGTTTACCGGAGAACCTTTGTTGCTTTTACCTGTTTGTACATGCACCTTAGACCTCAATACACAACAGAAAATTATTTGTGAACAGTTATGTCACCTGGCATCATAAAGCGGCCAATTTGATTGGCAGGTAGAGGTTGCAAGCTTTGCAATAGACAAATCCTTATGTTAATAATTTTGCATTCTAAAGTCAGTTATAGATCTGATGTTAGCCAAGAACTTTTTATTATAATAAAAAATAAATGACACACTTACTTATAGGGGCTTTAAGCCTGCTCTCTCCATCTATTGGTCTGTCAGCGTGTCATTTACATGTTTGTTCCGCCCATCACAAGACACAGGGCACAGGGCCCGCCCACTTCATCCATTGGCTTTCCTCTGTGTGAGTGATGTTATTCAGCCGCTGCACAAAGTACACTTACACACAAAAAGAAGTCCCCTTGTACAGCATTATAAAAATCATCCCCATCTATTGACAAAGCCAAAAGCTTCCCATGCTGACTCATTGGCTTTGCTATCACTTGTTTGACATGGTTTTGAGGAGAGGCATGCACTTCTCGCCCCATCCACATACATGGGGGTTATTTACTAACGTTCAGAGGATGCGCTTGAGTGACGCAAAGCTTTGCGTCCTTTCACGTACCTTAATAAAAGCCTGTGGGCACCGCGCAAAGTGCGGCAGTGCACCCGACCATTTGCACCACCAATATTAACCAACACGCCGTGCTATCCCTTTAGCACTTGCGCCTCATCTGAGCCAGGGAAGCGACCCCACTCGCTTTTCATTCGTTGGGGAATGGAAGGCCAGCGCCCTGATGAAGTTGAACAGACCCCGCCACCCAGGGGCGACATGTGCTTACTCAGCACAAAGATATTTATAGATTACAGACTCCTGCAAGTTTAGCTACTTTGTCCCACCCTGTAGAAGTATGCTTTTTTTTGGGGGGGGGAGGGCTTAGTGATGACCCCTGACCCTCAGATCTCCAAAACATAGCCTAAGAGAATTGCCTACCCACCCATGAAGCCTCTGGAATGTCATTATTCATACAGACTGACGGGCAGGTACGCCAACAAAAATCTAGAGTTGACGGACACATTGTAGATTGAATTGACTCATTTCTAATAGTTGTTTCACTATAATTGCTGTGTTCGAAACCAACCCTGCCTAGAGTGCGGGTTTGATAGTACTGCAGGGGGTTATAGATCAGTCCAGCTTAGCAGCTTTCTGGGGCACATTCACTCAATTCTCACACAACCAAAGTGCAGCAACTGCATTTTGTGTGCATTGTTGTACAAGGGGAAAACACAATGCAGAGCCACAGGGCCGGCTTTAGCGCTGGCGTCGCCCTGTGCAACAGTCTTTTTTGGCACCCCCCCCCCCACTCCATAACCACCTCCTCGGATTTCCCCACTACCACCCTTAAATGTGCCCCTCAACTCTCCATAGCCCCCCTTCCACATATATTCATTTGTTTTAAAGTGCTTGCAAAGGCTAGGGTTACTAATCCACTCATGCATCCAGATAAAATATGGTTTTGTTCTTTGCAGCAGGCGCAAAAACCCTCTACGCTACTTTAATGCGAGTCAAAGCTGCTGCTTGACAAAACTCCCATCTCTCTCCCTAGCAGGAACATTAATCACAAGAGATATCTTGACACTCTACTTGCTTCTTGAAGGCTGGACGCACAAGGAACTTTTCAGCAGGTGCTTTTAAATCGCAAGTTTCCTATGTTATTGCTAAACCCAGCGCCCCGCTAGCAACTGTGTTCCTTTTTTGCTCATGGGTTTGGTGCAGAAAGTAATTCCTTTATAGAGTGACTACAGACATGAGTGACTCTTATCCTTGACTCATTCTCTCCTCTAAGGCATAAAAGATCCAACACACAGTTAATTGAGGTCCAGTGCTTAATTTGTAAATAAAAACGTGCTGGTGCCCAAAGCCCTCCTCTTAAACATGCGGCTGCTGCAATTAAATGTGCGAACACGGAATACTGAGGCAGCGTAAACCAGAAGCCGTCTCGGGCCTCTTTAACCCCTTCGCTGCCAGGCCTTTTCCCCCTCCTGTGCCGGGCCTTTTTTTGCCTATTTGGGGCAGTTCGCGCTTAGGCCCTCATAACTTTTTGTCCACATAAGCTAACCAAGCCAAATTTGCGTCCTTTTTTTCCAACATCCTAGGGATTCTAGAGGTACCCAGACTTTGTGGGTTCCCTTGAAGGAGGCCAAGAAATTGGCCAAAATACAGTGAAAATTTCGTTTTTTTCAAAAAAATTGGAAAAAGTGGCTGCAGAAGAAGGCTTGTGGTTTTTCCTCTGAAAATGGCATCAACAAAGGGTTTGCGGTGCTAAACTCAGCAGCTTCCCAGCTTTCAGGAACAGGCAGACTTGAATCAGAAAACCCAATTTTTCAACACAATTTTGGCATTTTACTGGGGCATACCCCATTTGTGCAATTTTTTGTGCTTTCAGCCTCCTTCCAGTCAGTGACAGGAATGGTCATGAAACCAATGCTGGATCCCAGAAACCTAAACATTTCTGAAAAGTAGACAAAATTCTGAATTCAGCAAGGGGTCATTTGTGTAGACCCTACAAAGGTTTCCTACAGAAAATAACAGCTGAAAAAGAAAAATATTGAAATTGAGGTGAAAAAACCATCAATTTTTCTCTACGTTTTACTCTGTAACTTTTCCCTGCAATGTCAGATTATCGAAAGCAATATACCGTTACGTCTGCTGGACTCCTCTGGTTGCGGGGATATATAGGGCTTGTAGGTTCATCAAGAACCCGAGGAACCCAGAGCCAATAAATGAGCTGCACCCTGCAGTGCGTTTTCATTCTATACCGGGTATACAGCAATTCATTTGCTGAAATATAAGGAGTAAAAAATTGCTATCAAGAAAACCTTTGCATTTCCAAAAAGGGCACAAGATAAGGTGTTGAGGAGCAGTGGCTATTTGCACATCTCTGAATTCCGGGGTGACCATAGTAGCACGTGAATTACAGGGAATTTCTCAAATAGATGTCTTTTTTACACACACTCCTATATTTGGAAGGAAAAAATGTAGAGAAAGACAAGGGGCAATAGTACTTGTTTTGCTAATCTATGTTCCCCCAAGTCTCCCGATAAAAATGGTACCTCACTTGTGTGGGTAGGCCTAGCACCCGCGACAGGATATGCCCCAAAACACAACATGGACACATCACAGAAAACAGAGCTGTTTTTAGCAAAGTGACTACCTGTAGATTTTGGCCTCTAGCTCAGCCGCCACCTAGGGAAACCTACCAAACCTGTGCATTTCTGAAAACTAGAGACCTAGGGGAATCCAAGGAGGGGTGACTTGTGTGGCTCGGACCAGGTTCTGTTACCCAGAATCCTTTGCAAACCTCAAAATTTGGCTAAAAAAACACATGTTCCTCACATTTCTGTGGCAGAAAGTTATGGAATCTGAGAGGAGCCACAAATTTCCTTCCACCCAGCGTTCCCCCACGTCTCCCGATAAAAATGATACCTCACTTGTGTGGGTAGGCCTAGCACCCGCGACAGGATATGCCCCAAAACACAACGTGGACACATCACAGAAAACAGAGCTGTTTTTAGCAAAGTGACTACCTGTAGATTTTGGCCTCTAGCTCAGCCGCCACCTAGGGAAACCTACCAAACCTGTGCATTTCTGAAAACTAGAGACCTAGGGGAATCCAAGGAGGGGTGACTTGTGTGGCTCGGACCAGGTTCTGTTACCCAGAATCCTTTGCAAACCTCAAAATTTGGCTAAAAAAACACATGTTCCTCACATTTCTGTGGCAGAAAGTTCTGGAATCTGAGAGGAGCCACAAATTTCCTTCCACCCAGCGTTCCCCCACGTCTCCCGATAAAAATGATACCTCACTTGTGTGGGTAGGCCTAGCGCCCGCGACAGGATATACCCCAAAACACAACGTGGACATATCACAGAAAACAGAGCTGTTTTTAGCAAAGTGACTACCTGTAGATTTTGGCCTCTAGCTCAGCCGCCACCTAGGGAAACCTACCAAACCTGTGCATTTCTGAAAACTAGAGACCTAGGGGAATCCAAGGAGGGGTGACTTGCGGGGCTCGGACCAGGTTCTGTTACCCAGAATCCTTTGCAAACCTCAAAATTTCGCTAAAAAAACACATGTTCCTCACATTTCTGTGGCAGAAAGTTCTGGAATCTGAGAGGAGCCACAAATTTCCTTCCACCCAGCGTTCCCCCACGTCTCCCGATAAAAATGATACCTCACTTGTGTGGGTAGGCCTAGCGCCCGCGACAGGATATGCCCCAAAACACAACGTGGACATATCACAGAAAACAGAGCTGTTTTTAGCAAAGTGACTACCTGTAGATTTTGGCCTCTAGCTCAGCCGCCACCTAGGGAAACCTACCAAACCTGTGCATTTCTGAAAACTAGAGACCTAGGGGAATCCAAGGAGGGGTGACTTGCGGGGCTCGGACCAGGTTCTGTTACCCAGAATCCTTTGCAAACCTCAAAATTTGGCTAAAAAAACACATGTTCCTCACATTTCTGTGGCAGAAAGTTCTGGAATCTGAGAGGAGCCACAAATTTCCTTGCACCCAGCGTTCCCCCATGTCTCCCGATAAAAATGATACCTCACTTGTGTGGGTAGGCCTAGCGCCCGCAACAGGATATGCCCCAAAACACAACGTGGACATATCACAGAAAACAGAGCTGTTTTTAGCAAAGTGACTACCTGTAGATTTTGGCCTCTAGCTCAGCCGCCACCTAGGGAAACCTACCAAACCTGTGCATTTCTGAAAACTAGAGACCTAGGGGAATCCAAGGAGGGGTGACTTGCGGGGCTCGGACCAGGTTCTGTTACCCAGAATCCTTTGCAAATCTCAAAATTTGGCTAAAAAAACACATGTTCCTCACATTTCTGTGGCAGAAAGTTCTGGAATCTGAGAGGAGCCACAAATTTCCTTCCACCCAGCGTTCCCCCACGTCTCCCGATAAAAATGATACCTCACTTGTGTGGGTAGGCCTAGCGCCCGCGACAGGATATGCCCCAAAACACAACGTGGACATATCACAGAAAACAGAGCTGTTTTTAGCAAAGTGACTACCTGTAGATTTTGGCCTCTAGCTCAGCCGCCACCTAGGGAAACCTACCAAACCTGTGCATTTCTGAAAACTAGAGACCTAGGGGAATCCAAGGAGGGGTGACTTGCGGGGCTCGGACCAGGTTCTGTTACCCAGAATCCTTTGCAAACCTCAAAATTTGGCTAAAAAAACACATGTTCCTCACATTTCTGTGGCAGAAAGTTCTGGAATCTGAGAGGAGCCACAAATTTCCTTCCACCCAGCGTTCCCCCACGTCTCCCGATAAAAATGATACCTCACTTGTGTGGGTAGGCCTAGCGCCCGCGACAGGATATGCCCCAAAACACAACGTGGACATATCACAGAAAACAGAGCTGTTTTTAGCAAAGTGACTACCTGTAGATTTTGGCCTCTAGCTCAGCCGCCACCTAGGGAAACCTACCAAACCTGTGCATTTCTGAAAACTAGAGACCTAGGGGAATCCAAGGAGGGGTGACTTGCGGGGCTCGGACCAGGTTCTGTTACCCAGAATCCTTTGCAAACCTCAAAATTTGGCTAAAAAAACACATGTTCCTCACATTTCTGTGGCAGAAAGTTCTGGAATCTGAGAGGAGCCACAAATTTCCTTCCACCCAGCGTTCCCCCATGTCTCCCGATAAAAATGATACCTCACTTGTGTGGGTAGGCCTAGCGCCCGCGACAGGATATGCCCCAAAACACAACGTGGACATATCACAGAAAACAGAGCTGTTTTTAGCAAAGTGACTACCTGTAGATTTTGGCCTCTAGCTCAGCCGCCACCTAGGGAAACCTACCAAACCTGTGCATTTCTGAAAACTAGAGACCTAGGGGAATCCAAGGAGGGGTGACTTGCGGGGCTCGGACCAGGTTCTGTTACCCAGAATCCTTTGCAAATCTAAAAATTTGGCTAAAAAAACACATGTTCCTCACATTTCTGTGGCAGAAAGTTCTGGAATCTGAGAGGAGCCACAAATTTCCTTCAACCCAGCGTTCCCCCACGTCTCCCGATAAAAATGATACCTCACTTGTGTGGGTAGGCCTAGCGCCCGCGACAGGATATGCCCCAAAACACAACGTGGACATATCACAGAAAACAGAGCTGTTTTTAGCAAAGTGACTACCTGTAGATTTTGGCCTCTAGCTCAGCCGCCACCTAGGGAAACCTACCAAACCTGTGCATTTCTGAAAACTAGAGACCTAGGGGAATCCAAGGAGGGGTGACTTGCGGGGCTCGGACCAGGTTCTGTTACCCAGAATCCTTTGCAAACCTCAAAATTTGGCTAAAAAAACACATGTTCCTCACATTTCTGTGGCAGAAAGTTCTGGAATCTGAGAGGAGCCACAAATTTCCTTCCACCCAGCGTTCCCCCACGTCTCCCGATAAAAATGATACCTCACTTGTGTGGGTAGGCCTAGCGCCCGCGACAGGATATGCCCCAAAACACAACGTGGACATATCACAGAAAACAGAGCTGTTTTTAGCAAAGTGACTACCTGTAGATTTTGGCCTCTAGCTCAGCCGCCACCTAGGGAAACCTACCAAACCTGTGCATTTCTGAAAACTAGAGACCTAGGGGAATCCAAGGAGGGGTGACTTGCGGGGCTCGGACCAGGTTCTGTTACCCAGAATCCTTTGCAAATCTCAAAATTTGGCTAAAAAAACACATGTTCCTCACATTTCTGTGGCAGAAAGTTCTGGAATCTGAGAGGAGCCACAAATTTCCTTCCACCCAGCGTTCCCCCACGTCTCCTGATAAAAATGATACCTCACTTGTGTGGGTAGGCCTAGTGCCCGCGACAGGATATGCCCCAAAACACAACGTGGACATATCACAGAAAACAGAGCTGTTTTTAGCAAAGTGACTACCTGTAGATTTTGGCCTCTAGCTCAGCCGGCACCTAGGGAAACCTACCAAACCTGTACATTTCTGAAAACTAGAGACCTAGGGGAATCCAAGGAGGGGTGACTTGTGTGGCTCGGACCAGGTTCTGTTACCCAGAATCCTTTGCAAACCTCAAAATTTGGCTAAAAAAACACATGTCCCTCACATTTCTGTGGCAGAAAGTTCTGGAATCTGAGAGGAGCTACAAATTTCCTTCCACCCAGCGTTCCCCCAAGTCTCCCGATAAAAATGATACCTCACTTGCGTGGGTAGGCCTAGCGCCGGCGACAGGAAACACCCCAAAGCGCAACGTGGACACATCCTAAATTTTGGAAAAAAACAGAGGTGTTTTTTGCAAAGTGCCTACCTGTAGATTTTGGCCTCTAGCTCAGCCGGCACCTAGGGAAACCTACCAAACCTGTGCATTTCTGAAAACTAGAGACCTAGGGGAATCCAAGGAGGGGTGACTTGCGGGGCTCGGACCAGGTTCTGTTACCCAGAATCCTTTGCAAACCTCAAAATTTGGCTAAAAATACACATGTTACTCACATTTCTGTGGCAGAAAGTTCTGGAATCTGAGAGGAGCCACAAATTTCCTTCTACCCAGCGTTCCCCCAAGTCTCCCGATAAAAATGATACCTCACTTGTGTGGGTAGGCCTAGCGCCCGCGACAGGATATGCCCCAAAACACAACGTGGACATATCACAGAAAACAGAGCTGTTTTTAGCAAAGTGACTACCTGTAGATTTTGGCCTCTAGCTCAGCCGCCACCTAGGGAAACCTACCAAACCTGTGCATTTCTGAAAACTAGAGACCTAGGGGAATCCAAGGAGGGGTGACTTGTGTGGCTCGGACCAGGTTCTGTTACCCAGAATCCTTTGCAAACCTCAAAATTTGGCTAAAAAAACACATGTTCCTCACATTTCTGTGGCAGAAAGTTCTGGAATCTGAGAGGAGCCACAAATTTCCTTCCACCCAGCGTTCCCCCACGTCTCCCGATAAAAATGATACCTCACTTGTGTGGGTAGGCCTAGCGCCCGCGACAGGATATACCCCAAAACACAACGTGGACATATCACAGAAAACAGAGCTGTTTTTAGCAAAGTGACTACCTGTAGATTTTGGCCTCTAGCTCAGCCGCCACCTAGGGAAACCTACCAAACCTGTGCATTTCTGAAAACTAGAGACCTAGGGGAATCCAAGGAGGGGTGACTTGCGGGGCTCGGACCAGGTTCTGTTACCCAGAATCCTTTGCAAACCTCAAAATTTCGCTAAAAAAACACATGTTCCTCACATTTCTGTGGCAGAAAGTTCTGGAATCTGAGAGGAGCCACAAATTTCCTTCCACCCAGCGTTCCCCCACGTCTCCCGATAAAAATGATACCTCACTTGTGTGGGTAGGCCTAGCGCCCGCGACAGGATATGCCCCAAAACACAACGTGGACATATCACAGAAAACAGAGCTGTTTTTAGCAAAGTGACTACCTGTAGATTTTGGCCTCTAGCTCAGCCGCCACCTAGGGAAACCTACCAAACCTGTGCATTTCTGAAAACTAGAGACCTAGGGGAATCCAAGGAGGGGTGACTTGCGGGGCTCGGACCAGGTTCTGTTACCCAGAATCCTTTGCAAATCTAAAAATTTGGCTAAAAAAACACATGTTCCTCACATTTCTGTGGCAGAAAGTTCTGGAATCTGAGAGGAGCCACAAATTTCCTTCAACCCAGCGTTCCCCCACGTCTCCCGATAAAAATGATACCTCACTTGTGTGGGTAGGCCTAGCGCCCGCGACAGGATATGCCCCAAAACACAACGTGGACATATCACAGAAAACAGAGCTGTTTTTAGCAAAGTGACTACCTGTAGATTTTGGCCTCTAGCTCAGCCGCCACCTAGGGAAACCTACCAAACCTGTGCATTTCTGAAAACTAGAGACCTAGGGGAATCCAAGGAGGGGTGACTTGCGGGGCTCGGACCAGGTTCTGTTACCCAGAATCCTTTGCAAACCTCAAAATTTGGCTAAAAAAACACATGTTCCTCACATTTCTGTGGCAGAAAGTTCTGGAATCTGAGAGGAGCCACAAATTTCCTTCCACCCAGCGTTCCCCCACGTCTCCCGATAAAAATGATACCTCACTTGTGTGGGTAGGCCTAGCGCCCGCGACAGGATATGCCCCAAAACACAACGTGGACATATCACAGAAAACAGAGCTGTTTTTAGCAAAGTGACTACCTGTAGATTTTGGCCTCTAGCTCAGCCGCCACCTAGGGAAACCTACCAAACCTGTGCATTTCTGAAAACTAGAGACCTAGGGGAATCCAAGGAGGGGTGACTTGCGGGGCTCGGACCAGGTTCTGTTACCCAGAATCCTTTGCAAATCTCAAAATTTGGCTAAAAAAACACATGTTCCTCACATTTCTGTGGCAGAAAGTTCTGGAATCTGAGAGGAGCCACAAATTTCCTTCCACCCAGCGTTCCCCCACGTCTCCTGATAAAAATGATACCTCACTTGTGTGGGTAGGCCTAGTGCCCGCGACAGGATATGCCCCAAAACACAACGTGGACATATCACAGAAAACAGAGCTGTTTTTAGCAAAGTGACTACCTGTAGATTTTGGCCTCTAGCTCAGCCGGCACCTAGGGAAACCTACCAAACCTGTACATTTCTGAAAACTAGAGACATAGGGGAATCCAAGGAGGGGTGACTTGTGTGGCTCGGACCAGGTTCTGTTACCCAGAATCCTTTGCAAACCTCAAAATTTGGCTAAAAAAACACATGTCCCTCACATTTCTGTGGCAGAAAGTTCTGGAATCTGAGAGGAGCCACAAATTTCCTTCAACCCAGCGTTCCCCCACGTCTCCCGATAAAAATGATACCTCACTTGTGTGGGTAGGCCTAGCGCCCGCGACAGGATATGCCCCAAAACACAACGTGGACATATCACAGAAAACAGAGCTGTTTTTAGCAAAGTGACTACCTGTAGATTTTGGCCTCTAGCTCAGCCGCCACCTAGGGAAACCTACCAAACCTGTGCATTTCTGAAAACTAGAGACCTAGGGGAATCCAAGGAGGGGTGACTTGCGGGGCTCGGACCAGGTTCTGTTACCCAGAATCCTTTGCAAACCTCAAAATTTGGCTAAAAAAACACATGTTCCTCACATTTCTGTGGCAGAAAGTTCTGGAATCTGAGAGGAGCCACAAATTTCCTTCCACCCAGCGTTCCCCCACGTCTCCCGATAAAAATGATACCTCACTTGTGTGGGTAGGCCTAGCGCCCGCGACAGGATATGCCCCAAAACACAACGTGGACATATCACAGAAAACAGAGCTGTTTTTAGCAAAGTGACTACCTGTAGATTTTGGCCTCTAGCTCAGCCGCCACCTAGGGAAACCTACCAAACCTGTGCATTTCTGAAAACTAGAGACCTAGGGGAATCCAAGGAGGGGTGACTTGCGGGGCTCGGACCAGGTTCTGTTACCCAGAATCCTTTGCAAATCTCAAAATTTGGCTAAAAAAACACATGTTCCTCACATTTCTGTGGCAGAAAGTTCTGGAATCTGAGAGGAGCCACAAATTTCCTTCCACCCAGCGTTCCCCCACGTCTCCCGATAAAAATGATACCTCACTTGTGTGGGTAGGCCTAGCGCCCGCGACAGGATATGCCCCAAAACACAACGTGGACATATCACAGAAAACAGAGCTGTTTTTAGCAAAGTGACTACCTGTAGATTTTGGCCTCTAGCTCAGCCGCCACCTAGGGAAACCTACCAAACCTGTGCATTTCTGAAAACTAGAGACCTAGGGGAATCCAAGGAGGGGTGACTTGCGGGGCTCGGACCAGGTTCTGTTACCCAGAATCCTTTGCAAATCTAAAAATTTGGCTAAAAAAACACATGTTCCTCACATTTCTGTGGCAGAAAGTTCTGGAATCTGAGAGGAGCCACAAATTTCCTTCAACCCAGCGTTCCCCCACGTCTCCCGATAAAAATGATACCTCACTTGTGTGGGTAGGCCTAGCGCCCGCGACAGGATATGCCCCAAAACACAACGTGGACATATCACAGAAAACAGAGCTGTTTTTAGCAAAGTGACTACCTGTAGATTTTGGCCTCTAGCTCAGCCGCCACCTAGGGAAACCTACCAAACCTGTGCATTTCTGAAAACTAGAGACCTAGGGGAATCCAAGGAGGGGTGACTTGCGGGGCTCGGACCAGGTTCTGTTACCCAGAATCCTTTGCAAACCTCAAAATTTGGCTAAAAAAACACATGTTCCTCACATTTCTGTGGCAGAAAGTTCTGGAATCTGAGAGGAGCCACAAATTTCCTTCCACCCAGCGTTCCCCCACGTCTCCCGATAAAAATGATACCTCACTTGTGTGGGTAGGCCTAGCGCCCGCGACAGGATATGCCCCAAAACACAACGTGGACATATCACAGAAAACAGAGCTGTTTTTAGCAAAGTGACTACCTGTAGATTTTGGCCTCTAGCTCAGCCGCCACCTAGGGAAACCTACCAAACCTGTGCATTTCTGAAAACTAGAGACCTAGGGGAATCCAAGGAGGGGTGACTTGCGGGGCTCGGACCAGGTTCTGTTACCCAGAATCCTTTGCAAATCTCAAAATTTGGCTAAAAAAACACATGTTCCTCACATTTCTGTGGCAGAAAGTTCTGGAATCTGAGAGGAGCCACAAATTTCCTTCCACCCAGCGTTCCCCCACGTCTCCTGATAAAAATGATACCTCACTTGTGTGGGTAGGCCTAGTGCCCGCGACAGGATATGCCCCAAAACACAACGTGGACATATCACAGAAAACAGAGCTGTTTTTAGCAAAGTGACTACCTGTAGATTTTGGCCTCTAGCTCAGCCGGCACCTAGGGAAACCTACCAAACCTGTACATTTCTGAAAACTAGAGACATAGGGGAATCCAAGGAGGGGTGACTTGTGTGGCTCGGACCAGGTTCTGTTACCCAGAATCCTTTGCAAACCTCAAAATTTGGCTAAAAAAACACATGTCCCTCACATTTCTGTGGCAGAAAGTTCTGGAATCTGAGAGGAGCCACAAATTTCCTTCAACCCAGCGTTCCCCCACGTCTCCCGATAAAAATGATACCTCACTTGTGTGGGTAGGCCTAGCGCCCGCGACAGGATATGCCCCAAAACACAACGTGGACATATCACAGAAAACAGAGCTGTTTTTAGCAAAGTGACTACCTGTAGATTTTGGCCTCTAGCTCAGCCGCCACCTAGGGAAACCTACCAAACCTGTGCATTTCTGAAAACTAGAGACCTAGGGGAATCCAAGGAGGGGTGACTTGCGGGGCTCGGACCAGGTTCTGTTACCCAGAATCCTTTGCAAACCTCAAAATTTGGCTAAAAAAACACATGTTCCTCACATTTCTGTGGCAGAAAGTTCTGGAATCTGAGAGGAGCCACAAATTTCCTTCCACCCAGCGTTCCCCCACGTCTCCCGATAAAAATGATACCTCACTTGTGTGGGTAGGCCTAGCGCCCGCGACAGGATATGCCCCAAAACACAACGTGGACATATCACAGAAAACAGAGCTGTTTTTAGCAAAGTGACTACCTGTAGATTTTGGCCTCTAGCTCAGCCGCCACCTAGGGAAACCTACCAAACCTGTGCATTTCTGAAAACTAGAGACCTAGGGGAATCCAAGGAGGGGTGACTTGCGGGGCTCGGACCAGGTTCTGTTACCCAGAATCCTTTGCAAATCTCAAAATTTGGCTAAAAAAACACATGTTCCTCACATTTCTGTGGCAGAAAGTTCTGGAATCTGAGAGGAGCCACAAATTTCCTTCCACCCAGCGTTCCCCCACGTCTCCTGATAAAAATGATACCTCACTTGTGTGGGTAGGCCTAGTGCCCGCGACAGGATATGCCCCAAAACACAACGTGGACATATCACAGAAAACAGAGCTGTTTTTAGCAAAGTGACTACCTGTAGATTTTGGCCTCTAGCTCAGCCGGCACCTAGGGAAACCTACCAAACCTGTACATTTCTGAAAACTAGAGACATAGGGGAATCCAAGGAGGGGTGACTTGTGTGGCTCGGACCAGGTTCTGTTACCCAGAATCCTTTGCAAACCTCAAAATTTGGCTAAAAAAACACATGTCCCTCACATTTCTGTGGCAGAAAGTTCTGGAATCTGAGAGGAGCTACAAATTTCCTTCCACCCAGCGTTCCCCCAAGTCTCCCGATAAAAATGATACCTCACTTGCGTGGGTAGGCCTAGCGCCGGCGACAGGAAACACCCCAAAGCGCAACGTGGACACATCCTAAATTTTGGAAAAAAACAGAGGTGTTTTTTGCAAAGTGCCTACCTGTAGATTTTGGCCTCTAGCTCAGCCGGCACCTAGGGAAACCTACCAAACCTGTGCATTTCTGAAAACTAGAGACCTAGGGGAATCCAAGGAGGGGTGACTTGCGGGGCTCGGACCAGGTTCTGTTACCCAGAATCCTTTGCAAACCTCAAAATTTGGCTAAAAATACACATGTTACTCACATTTCTGTGGCAGAAAGTTCTGGAATCTGAGAGGAGCCACAAATTTCCTTCTACCCAGCGTTCCCCCAAGTCTCCCGATAAAAATGATACCTCACTTGTGTGGGTAGGCCTAGCGCCCGCGACAGGATATGCCCCAAAACACAACGTGGACATATCACAGAAAACAGAGCTGTTTTTAGCAAAGTGACTACCTGTAGATTTTGGCCTCTAGCTCAGCCGCCACCTAGGGAAACCTACCAAACCTGTGCATTTCTGAAAACTAGAGACCTAGGGGAATCCAAGGAGGGGTGACTTGCGGGGCTCGGACCAGGTTCTGTTACCCAGAATCCTTTGCAAATCTCAAAATTTGGCTAAAAAAACACATGTTCCTCACATTTCTGTGGCAGAAAGTTCTGGAATCTGAGAGGAGCCACAAATTTCCTTCCACCCAGCGTTCCCCCACGTCTCCCGATAAAAATGATACCTCACTTGTGTGGGTAGGCCTAGCGCCCGCGACAGGATATGCCCCAAAACACAACGTGGACATATCACAGAAAACAGAGCTGTTTTTAGCAAAGTGACTACCTGTAGATTTTGGCCTCTAGCTCAGCCGGCACCTAGGGAAACCTACCAAACCTGTACATTTCTGAAAACTAGAGACCTAGGGGAATCCAAGGAGGGGTGACTTGTGTGGCTCGGACCAGGTTCTGTTACCCAGAATCCTTTGCAAACCTCAAAATTTGGCTAAAAAAACACATGTCCCTCACATTTCTGTGGCAGAAAGTTCTGGAATCTGAGAGGAGCTACAAATTTCCTTCCACCCAGCGTTCCCCCAAGTCTCCCGATAAAAATGATACCTCACTTGCGTGGGTAGGCCTAGCGCCGGCGACAGGAAACACCCCAAAGCGCAACGTGGACACATCCTAAATTTTGGAAAAAAACAGAGGTGTTTTTTGCAAAGTGCCTACCTGTAGATTTTGGCCTCTAGCTCAGCCGGCACCTAGGGAAACCTACCAAACCTGTGCATTTCTGAAAACTAGAGACCTAGGGGAATCCAAGGAGGGGTGACTTGTGGGGCTCGGACCAGGTTCTGTTACCCAGAATCCTTTGCAAACCTCAAAATGTGGCTAAAAATACACATGTTACTCACATTTCTGTGGCAGAAAGTTCTGGAATCTGAGAGGAGCCACAAATTTCCTTCTACCCAGCGTTCCCCCAAGTCTCCCGATAAAAATGATACCTCACTTGTGTGGGTAGGACTAGCGCCCACGAAAGGAAAGGGCCCAAAACACAACGTGGACACATCACATTTTTTTATAAAAAGCAGTGCCTACCTGTGGATTTTGGCCTGTAGCTCAGCCGACACCTGAGGAAACCTAGCAAACCAGTGCATTTTTGAAAACTAGAAACCCAGGGGAATCCAAGATGGGGTGACTTGCGGGGCTCTGACCAGGTTATGTTACCCAGAATCCTTTGCAAACATAAAAATTTGGCCAAAAAAACACTTTTTCCTCTCATTTCGGTGACAGAAAGTTCTGGAATCTGAGAGGAGCCACAAATTTCCTTCCACCCAGCGTTCCCCTAAGTCTCTCGATAAAAATGGTACATCACTTCTGTGGGTAGGCCTAGCGCCCACAAAAGGAAATGGCCCAAAACACAACGTGGACACAACATATTTTTCACAGAAAACAGAGGTGTTGTTTGGCCTGTAGCTCAGCCGGCCCCAGGGGGGGGGGGCAGAAATGCCCTAAAATAAATTTGCCCCCCCAACCCCCACCCTCCCCCGCCGGGAGCGACCCTTGCCTACGGGGTCGCTCCCCCTGCGTGACATTGGCACCAAAAAACAAATCCCCGGTGCCTAGTGGTTTCTGCCCCCTTGGGGGCAGGTTGACCTAAACTCAGCCAATCTGCCCCCAAGGGGGGCAGAAATGGCCTAAATACAATTTGTCCCCCAGGGGAGCGACTTTTGCCTGATGGGTCGCTCCCCATCTCTAAAAAAAAAAAACAAAGAAAAAAAAGAAAAATTCCCCTGGCGCCTAGAGGTTTCTGCTCCCCCCCCCCCCCCGGGGGCAGTTCGGCCTAATAATAGGCCGATCTGTCCCCCGGGGGGGCAGAAATGGCCTAAAATAAATTTGCCCCCCCAACCCCCACCACCCCCCCGGGAGCGACCCTTGCCTACGGGGTCGCTCCCCCTGCGTGACATTGGCGCCAAAAAACAAATCCCCGGTGCCTAGTGGTTTCTGCCCCCTTGGGGGCAGATTGACCTAAAATTTGCCAATCTGCCCCCAGGGGGGCAGAAATGGTCTAAATACAATTTGCCCCCCCAGGGGAGCGACCCTTGCCTGATGGGTCGCTCCCCATCTCTAAAAAAAGAAACAACAAAAAAAAAAAACACAAAAAAAAAAATTGCCCTGGTGCCTAGAGTGTTCTGCCCCCCCCCCCCCAGGGGCAGTTCGGCCTAATAATAGGCCGATCTGTCCCCCGGGGGGGCAGAAATGGCCTAAAATAAATTTGCCCCCCCAACCCCCATCCCCCCCCCGGGAGCGACCCTTGCCTACGGGGTCGCTCCCCCTGCGTGACATTGGCGCCAAAAAACAAATCCCCGGTGCCTAGTGGTTTCTGCCCCCTTGGGGGCAGATTGACCTAAAATTGGCCAATCTGCCCCCAGGGGGGCAGAAATGGTCTAAATACAATTTGCCCCCCCAGGGGAGCGACCCTTGCCTGATGGGTCGCTCCCCATCTCTAAAAAAAGAAACAACAAAAAAAAAAACACAAAAAAAAAATTGCCCTGGCGCCTAGAGTGTTCGGCCCCCCCCCCCGGGGGCAGTTCGGCCTAATAATAGGCCGATCTGTCCCCCGGGGGGGCAGAAATGGCCTAAAATAAATTTGCCCCCTAACCCCCACCGCCCCCCCGGGAGCGACCCTTGCCTACGGGGTCGCTCCCCCTGCGTGACATTGGCGCCAAAAAACAAATCCCCGGTGCCTAGTGGTTTCTGCCCCCTTGGGGGCAGATTGACCTAAAATTGGCCAATCTGCCCCCAGGGGGGCAGAAATGGTCTAAATACAATTTGCCCCCCCAGGGGAGCGACCCTTGCCTGATGGGTCGCTCCCCATCTCTAAAAAAAGAAACAACAAAAAAAAAAAACACAAAAAAAAAATTGCCCTGGCGCCTAGAGTGTTCTGCCCACCCCCGGGGGCAGTTCGGCCTAATAATAGGCCGATCTGTCCCCCGGGGGGGCAGAAATGGCCTAAAATAAATTTGCCCCCCCAACCTCCACCCCCCCCCCCGGGAGCGACCCTTGCCTACGGGGTCGCTCCCCCTGCGTGACATTGGCGCCAAAAAACAAATCCCCGGTGCCTAGTGGTTTCTGCCCCCTAGGGGGCAGATTGACCTAAAATTGGCCAATCTGCCCCCAGGGGGGCAGAAATGGTCTAAATACAATTTGCCCCCCCAGGGGAGCGACCCTTGCCTGATGGGTCGCTCCCCATCTCTAAAAAAAGAAACAACAAAAAAAAAAAACACAAAAAAAAAATTGCCCTGGCGCCTAGAGTGTTCTGCCCCCCCCCCCGGGGGCAGTTCGGCCTAATAATAGGCCGATCTGTCCCCCGGGGGGGCAGAAATGGCCTAAAATAAATTTGCCCCCCCAACCGGCACACCCCCCCCCCCCCCCGGGAGCGACCCTTGCCTACGGGGTCGCTCCCCCTGCGTGACATTGGCGCCAAAAAACAAATCCCCGGTGCCTTGTGGTTTCTGCCCCCTTGGGGGCAGATTGACCTAAAATTGGCCAATCTGCCCCCAGGGGGGCAGAAATGGTCTAAATACAATTTGCCCCCCCAGGGGAGCGACCCTTGCCTGATGGGTCGCTCCCCATCTCTAAAAAAAGAAACAACAAAAAAAAAAACCAAAAAAAAAAATTGCCCTGGCGCCTAGAGTGTTCTGCCCCCCCCCGGGGGCTGTTCGGCCTAATAATAGGCCGATCTGTCCCCCGGGGGGGCAGAAATGGCCTAAAATAAATTTGCCCCCCCAACCGGCACACCCCCCCCCCCCCGGGAGCGACCCTTGCCTACGGGGTCGCTCCCCCTGCGTGACATTGGCGCCAAAAAACAAATCCCCGGTGCCTTGTGGTTTCTGCCCCCTTGGGGGCAGATTGACCTAAAATTGGCCAATCTGCCCCCAGGGGGGCAGAAATGGTCTAAATACAATTTGCCCCCCCAGGGGAGCGACCCTTGCCTGATGGGTCGCTCCCCATCTCTAAAAAAAGAAACAACAAAAAAAAAAAAAAAAAAAAAAAAAATTGCCCTGGCGCCTAGAGTGTTCTGCCCCCCCCGGGGGCAGTTCGGCCTAATAATAGGCCGATCTGTCCCCCGGGGGGGCAGAAATGGCCTAAAATAAATTTGCCCCAAAACCCCCCCCCCCCGGGAGCGACCCTTGCCTACGGGGTCGCTCCCCCTGCGTGACATTGGCGCCAAAAAACAAATCCCCGGTGCCTAGTGGTTTCTGCCCCCTTGGGGGCAGATTGACCTAAAATCGGCCAATCTGCCCCCAGGGGGGCAGAAATGGTCTAAATACAATTTGCCCCCCAGGGGAGCGACCCTTGCCTGATGGGTCGCTCCCCATCTCTAAAAAAAAAAAAAGAACAAAAAAAAAAAACACAAAAAAAAAATTTGCCCTGGCGCCTAGAGGTTTCTTCCCCCCCTGGGGGCAGATCGGCCTAATAATAGGCCGATCTTCCCCCAGGGGGGGCAGAAAAGGCCTTCCCAAAAAATTGCCCCCCCTGGGAGCGACCCTTGCCAAAGGGGTCGCTTTGTTGCGTGACATTCGCGCGCAAAAACAAACTCCCTGGTGTCTAATGGTTTCTGCCCCCCTTGGGGGCAGATTGGCCTTATCAAAATAGGCCAATCTGCCCCCAAGGGGGGCAGAAATGGCCTAAATATATATTGCCCCGTAGGGGAGCGACCCTTGCCTAAGGGATCGCTCCCCACCTAAAAAAAAAGAATTCATCACAAAAAAAAAAAAAAAAAAAAAAAAGGTCCCTGGTGCCTAGAGGTTTCTGCCCCCCCTGGGGGCAGATCGGCCTAATAATAGGCCAATCTGCCCCCAGGGGGTGCAGAAAAGGCCTTCCTAAAAAAATGCCCCCCTGGGAGCGACCCTTGCCCAAGGGGTCGCTCCCTTTTGCCAATTTCAAGAAAAAAAAAAAATCCCTGGTGTCTAGTGGGGTTTCAAAAGCAGGATTGCAAGCAATCCAGCTTTTGAAACCTGTGAGAGACTTCAAAGGGAAGGAAATACATTTCCTTCCCTTTGAAGCCTCTCGGGGCCTCCCCCATGGGATTGAAAAAGAAATGCAAAAGCATTTCTTTTTCAATCGCGCTGGAAGCTCTGCTTCCAGCGCGATGGGGGAGACCCTGTGACTAATCAGCGCGCGCTCGCGCGCTGACGTCACAGGGGGGGTTGGGGGGGGTCGGGGGTGGGAGGGGAAGGGCTTCCCCTTCCATCCCTGACTTGGGGGGGTGGGGGGGAACCCCACAGAGGGAGCGAGAGCGCTCCCTCTGGGCTGTGTGCCGAGGACGTAGTGGTTACGTCCTCGGCACAGCAGCACTGTGCCGCAGGACGTAACCACTACGTCCGCGGCACAGAAGGGGTTAATCTGTTGAAAGCCACTGCGGGCCCCTTCAGCTCACTCAAACAGTTTTGTGCTTTCTTCCTCTGTGATGCTCTTTCGTTTTCCTCTTACTCTGTCTTGCTCAGATGTCTTTTGATCACAGTAAATGCTTGAGGCAGAAAAATAAGTGTAAGATCTCAAAATTAAGTGCTGGTGCTCTGCACCAGAAACCACAAGCACAAACTAAGCACTGATGAGGTACATGTAGGGCAGAGGTCTTCAAACTCGGGGGCGGGCCCCCTTAGGGGGCATCAAGTGATCACAGGGGGGCACCAGACACTGGCCAAAAGAAGCATTATACAGATAACATACCTTTGTTGTAAGCAGAAGCTTGTTATTGCATTTTTAAAAAGGTAACAGTACTTAAATGCAATGTTTAAATAGGTGTAGACATATTTGAACATTGCCATTTTTATAGAACAATTGTGAAAAATTCTGAGGGGGGGCCCAATGATTTTGATTTTTCAACTGGGGGGGCTGCGGCATTAAAAAGTTTGGAGACCACTGGTCTAGGGTCTAAAATGAAGGGTCAGCGCCCCCCAATCCAGGTCAGCACCCATTGCGGCCTCACCACTCGCACCGTCCTAAACCTGGCCCTGCTGAGCCACCTCTATTAAGGCTGGCGTCCTGCTGCTATTTCCCCCTATGCTTGTGCTCTAGATAGGCTGCCCTGTGCGACGCACAACCACGCACGTGGATGTGCGCTGTGCTCTTCAGCAAACATGGCAGCAGTGGGGCCTGCTGGCACTGAGTGGGGCTGCTTTTGTTTCTTTCGGAAGGCATGTGGCCTGGCATTTGAGATGGAGCAGACCCAAGCATGATTTGCGTAAACTTGGTCTCTGTTTGTAATAGATCAGTGGGCAATAAAGCGATGGACTGGAATGCAGCCCAGAGTAATTGCCAGTGACTGAGATTAATTTACACATCCCACCCATCACTTCTGTATTCCTCTGCTGGTGCAGCGGCACGTCTCTCCAGCTTTGGGTCTCAGACCACTTGCTATTGATCGAATACTTGGTCAAACACTGCAGTTTTTTCCCGCCATGTTATGTGTGCACTGGTGGAACCAGTTCTGAAAACAAAGAGCTGCCCCGTGCTTGGCCAGCTCCACACTAAACGCTGCGGGAAAAGAGCCAGAAAACTGGTAAACATGGCTATATCCGCCTCCACGGATCCCGGATGTGTTTCTGTCCCACATTCTTTCTTGTGTAAGGTGCAGAAACTCGTGTCTTTTTAAAACAGAACAGACTTTCAGGATATACACTGAAAACAAAGCAGATACAAAGGAAGGACTGTGGAGCACTGGGGGACACGAGAGCAAGGCAGAGAGAGGCCAGTGCACATATTTCAGACGCCATAGCTGTGGTGTCTTCCTCTGGCAATAGGGTCACATCTGATGCTTCAGTCTGGAATTTGGTGCCCTCTGCTGGTGCCACCCTCAGCTGCAACCTGCTGCTGATATGCCATAACACCCAGCACTGTCTGCTAAGTTCCCTTGCATGGTGAGCACGGTTGCCAGGTCAATCTCGCAGCCTTACTTAGCTCCAAAGCCTTCCACCAAAGAAACACGACATTCCAACCTACACGCCAGGGCCCAGATTTAAGAGGGCCCAGTGCTTCCTTGTGCCACACTAGCGTCATTCTTATGATGCTAATGTGGCCCAACGAGGCCAACTTCACCACGCCATATTTACAAAGTGAAGCAATGCATGCATTGCGCCACTTTTTATCCCCTTGCTCCACATTATGCCTGCGCCAGGCATAATATATGCAAGGGGGGCATTCCCCTGTTAGGGGGACTGCAAAAATGGCACAATGGAATCTAAGAGATTCAACTGCACCATTTTTAGTGGGTATTTTTAACGCCTGCACAGAGCTAGTGTTAAAAGGGGGCATACGCTGGTTTTCAATGGGCTCCTGTGTACTCTGCAGGATTAGCGCCAACATTTTCGTGCTAATCCTGTACAGTACATTAATAGCGTCAAAAATGTTTGACACTATTTCCCCTACCCTGCGCGATGGTGTGCTGTATATTAAATACGACGCACATATGGTGGTGGTAGGGAGTTGCTAAGGGGTGCATGAAAAGTGGTGCTGCATTGGATGCTGCACCACTTTTCTTAAATTCGGGCCCAATTGTGTTAGTGCCATCCCACCACATGTGAGGCTTGGCCCTTTGGCGCCTACACTTTCTAACTCGTTGAAGGCTCTGTTCTTCAGGGGGCCCTAACCCACCACAGAGGACAATCTAGTTCTTCTGACCCCCAAGCCTCAACCAAAGACCATACCCACCCCTTTTTTACCCACTTCTGTACACGGTCCTTGAGTGGTTGGCATACATTGCGCCCTTGCCTACAAGCTATGTTACCAATAGTTATCGTTAGTTAAATCACCACCATGTGATGCTTCCCATCAGTACAACCTATCATACATTGGACAACCATCACCAACATACATCGCACAGCCTACCCACCCAGACACAAAACCACCCAACAGAAGGATACAACAATCAAAGATAGATTAGACAGAACTGGCCACAGTTGCCCTTTAGAAGAGCAGAATGAAACCAGGCAAGCAACTGAGCCCAATACAGAGATCACAGACAAAGCCACCAACCACACCGAAATACCAGTCAATGATTGCATCAAGTCAGACACACTGGTACAGCATGATGCTGACTCTTCTCAACAAGAAAGTCCCAAACCATATGGAACATTGCTAAACAGTCCGCCACCCAGACACAGTTCAATCACCCAAACAAAAAAACACACATGGCACAGATGGTAGCACTCCGAGCAAGCACAGACACATCGGGACCACACAGTGGCTCTCTATAAGACCACAGTGAACCCATGCAAGCAAAGATGCATCACTCAAAGACGAAATAGGACACACCACCAATCACTACCAATCCGTATATCTGCAGCACTCCACACTCCCTGAAACATTGGGATCCTGACTGCCCACCAAGCAGACCCATGCTGAAACACACTTGTCAGACACCTCAAAACACTAAGAGGCCATACTACCAGCAGAAGCACCCTGCAAATGATCATAGCACATACTAATAATGTCAATAAAAGTGTATTCTTCTATAGCGCCTCTTACTGCTATTCTGTTGCTTCAAAGCACTGCAAATGGCAAGTAATCCAACTACCCAATAAACTCTCATTCATATGCTTATATTAATTCGAAAATAATATGCCAGTGAGATTAAGAAATTTGAGTAAACCACGGTTCCTGCTTTCACAACATTGTGAGGACTGTGAGGCTTTCAAACCGCTGTCAGTGCAATAAAGTCTCTTATAACAGATCTTCTAGAGACATTTTTAATGTCATGGGATGTTGGCAAGGGTGAGGAAAACTAATTAAATTTGTCTTGCCTTTGCAGTGTGGAAAATCGTAGGACGTCGACGCTTTAATGCCAGTATTTTGCAGTATGTGGAAACAAAAAGGAATTCATTCATCTAAAAACTAGAACATTTTTGAGTTTTTGTATAATGGGTGGCCCAGATGCTGAAACCCTATGTCCTGAAGAATGTCCTCTGATGGCCGCATGTGACTGAGAATCTCAAGAAATCAGAAATGAATGGAGTCTCAGAACCACATTAGACGCCATTTAACTGAGTACACAAGTTAACCATTTCAGCGTTCCTAGTGGAACAATATGCATACAGTTCCCATGTAAAGAAAAAACAACAAAAACCAAAAAAAGAAAAATAAAGACTCGCTAGTTTGAGTAAAACAATTTAATGCGATGAAGTGACTGCAAGACGTGTATTCACGCAAACCACCAAAGTAGGCAGATAAACATTAAAAAGGAGGATGTGGCCTAGGGGCGGAACGTCATAGTTGGAACCTGGTAGATGTCAGTTGTAATCACAGCTTTGACATTTGGATGATTGTGTGATTCTGAGCAGAATACATCATCTCACTGTGCGTGCCTCAACTTGTGAATATGTGGACGGTGGTGTAAATATATGTCAGTGTGCAATGTAAAATGATACAGTGCACTGACATAAGGGCACCTTCTCTGTCCATCACCTGTGGGGCGCTCAGTGGGACGGTTACGTGTCTAGTGGGATGGAGGAGAAATCCACTGGTATTTTGTGGAACCATTTTTACTGCCTCCCCTAAGAAAGCACACAGTCCTGCCAATGAGTGTGAGACATTCATCTCTGCAGGAATCACAGCAACATCACCACCATTTGGTTAACTTGCAAACTCCCATCTTCTCCTGTGTTCTTCAGGAATCCCCACTGAATAAAAGCAGGCTCTGAACATACACATTTCCACCATCTGCTTTTACTTGCTACTTAACGGTGCCAGGTGCTGAAAGTGCAGTGGTACTAACGCCCAAGGGTCTGGGGGCCCCACTGCACCCCAATTATGGCTGTGTTTTATAAACAGCCAGCAGGCCGGAGTAGGGGGCTATTTCCCCTGCTTGTATTAGGACTGCCTATGTTGATATTATTTTAAATTAACCGGATCTGACTCACTCCCTCTCTCAAGACCACATTTGATGGAAATTAAAGATCAGAATCCCTTGGTGCAATATATTGCCTCAGAGTCAGACTATCTCTGTGGGAGAAAAAATTCCGGTGATGGTTTATCGGCCAATATTTGCACTTTATCCAGAAAATTGTAGAATTTTCATTACCATAAAACCCCAAACCAGGCCCCAATAGATTGAATCAGGATTTCTACAGTGGCTTCTAGGCGCGCCAGGAAAATGTCCCTCGTCCACCCTTTGCAAAGGGCGTGGGACGCTCATGTGCTTCCCTGTAGCATCCAGGTGAGGCTGCCAACATGCTTGCGTTCATAGCTGCACATGCTCTTTCGTTGAACATAAGATGGGCTTCAAGGCGCTTTCTAACACTTTGCCTTTCTCCCTTTGCCTTTCAGATGTTCGGCTGCGGGTCGGTGGCGCAGGTCGTCCTCAGCAAGGGCACCCACGGACAGTTCATGACCGTAAACATGGCCTTCGGCTTCGCCGTCATGCTTGGGATTCTTATCTCAGGGCAGGTGTCAGGTGTGTGCTTTGTTCACGTACATATTCAGGTATCTGTGCCCGTGTGGCACTATAAACAATCACACATGTCAAATTTGTGAGAGTTCCGGGCCAGATGTAGCCAAGGGTTTTTCCCATTCTGTGTCAATGGGAAAATGTGTTCGTACATACGGCCCTCCGATTCTAAGCATTTCAGAATGCATATGTGATTTTTTTTAAAACAAAAAAGTATTCTTTTTCATATTTTAATAACACTGTGGACAATTAATAATTATGGTAATTGACGCACACAGTTTTTCTGGCATTAATCACTGCTATTGCACTCTAGGGTGTGCCAGTTTATAAGACAATTTTAGGTCCGGGCTTGGAGATAAGAACAACTCTGCAAAAGCTTTTCATAACAGCTGCAAAGAGCACCAAGCGGAAGGGTACTCAATCAGTCAATCAATCAGGAATTTGTAAAGCACACTACTCACCTGTGAAGGTCTCAAGGCTCTGGGGGTGGAGGGGGGGGGGGGAAGGTGC
Source organism: Pleurodeles waltl (assembly GCF_031143425.1). Lineage (NCBI taxonomy): Eukaryota > Metazoa > Chordata > Amphibia > Caudata > Salamandridae > Pleurodeles > Pleurodeles waltl. Next base: position 86,634,924 of record NC_090436.1, read on the forward strand.
CGCTACTGCCCGAACAGCCAGGTCTTGAGGAGTTTCCTGAAGGTAAGGAGGTCTTTGCACAAGCAAGGCCTGCCTTCTACAAGATATTGTTCATTAATGGATAAAGTTATTTACTTTTCAACATAAACTCGAAAGTATATTGCCTACAAAAGTATCAGTTTTACAGGGTATTCTGAAGAGCACCTTTTAAAATATTGCGATACTTTCTCAGGCACAGTACCCAAGAGTATTATTTCTCTTCAGCAGCAAATCATGTATTTGTCAATGAGATAATAACTTAGGCCCATATTTATACTTTTTTAGCGCCGTATTTACGTCATTTTTTGACGCAAAAACGGGACAAACTTGCAAAATACAATTGTATTTTGAAAGTTTGCGCCATTTTTGTGTCAAAAAGCGGCGCAAATGCCGCACTAAAAAAGTATAAATATGGGCCTTAGTGTGCATTGTTAAATGGCCTTGATGAGGTTTATATCCCTGAACCCATCTCACCCCCAAAGCAGGCCCTGCCTTCCAGACTCTTTTGGGCGGCCCATCTCTGAGTGTCTACAGTATTAATAGTTGGATCATATGAGGGTGCAATTGGCAAAGCAGATACCTCAACAGAATGGGACCACCTGCCCCCAACATAAATCTAAGAGTTAGTCAAATCACCAACATCAGCCTGACAGAGTGCGACGGCCCCCCCACATCACCCTGGAAGAGTGACACACATCCCTCAATTTCGGTCCGACACAATTAGATAGATGACCTCAAGACCAGCTTTACAGAGAAAAGCAAATACTGGTATTGTCACCCTGAAACAACAAACCCCTCTCAACATCAACCTGACAGAGTGAGACAAATCACCCAACATCAAGCTGGCAGAGACATTATGGGGCTCATTCCGAGTCTGGCGGGCGGCGGGCGCCGCCCGCCGGGCGGAAACCGCCCAAAGACCGCACCGCGGTCAAATGACCGCAGGGGTCATTTTGACTTTCCTGCTGGGCCGGCGGGCGATCTCCAGAAGATCGCCCGCCAGCCCAGCGGGAAAGCCCCTGCAACGAGGAAGCCGGCTCCGAATGGAGCCGGCGGAGTTGCAGGGGTGCGACGGGTGCAGTAGCACCCGTCGCGATTTTCACTGTCTGCATAGCAGACAGTGTAAATCATGGTGGGGCCCTATTAGGGGGGCCCTGCACTGCCCATGCCAGTGGCATGGGCAGTGCAGGGGCCCCCAGGGGCCCCACGACACCCGTTCCCGCCATCCTGTTCCTGGCGGGTTTTACCGCCAAGAACAGGCTGGCGGGAAGGGGGTCGGAATCCCCATGGCGGCGCTGCAAGCAACGCCGCCATGGAGGATTCCCTGGGCCAAGGGAAAACCGGCGGGAAACCGCCGGTTCCCCTTTTCTGACCGCGGCTTTACCGCCGCGGTCAGAATAGCCCTGGAAGCACCGCCAGCCTGTTGGCGGTGCTTCCGTTGCCCTCCACCCTGGCGGTTTCAAACCGCCAGGGTCGGAATGAGGGCCTATGTGTATTCTGCCTGTGCTGGGGCTCTAAGCCATACCATCCAGGTGCATTGTTCATATTCCCGCTGCAGGGTTCAAATTCATTCGCACTGTACAGCACTTTGATGCATTATAATTCATCCATCCATCCACTCTCTTTTTCAGCTATGCATCTATGCACTCATCCGTTAAATATCAATGCCTTTATTGACTCATCCATCCCTTCATGTATTCACTCCTCCAACTACCCATTCTCACATTAATTCACACACCCAAACAACCATAAAACAAAACTCAACCATCAATGAAAAAGCATTTCCATGAGTAGTATAGACAGACCTGCTGACTTTGCTAGTGCTTGTTGTAAATAGTGCTTGATCTCAAATCACTGCAGTTTCCAATTACTCGAAATAACTGCTGGTTAGAGCACCACATTTAATGGCACTAGATGTACTTACCTTACTAAAATGTAAAGCTATGTTCTCATCGCCAGGGTTTGAACTCCTGTTCTGCAGCTTACAGCATATGTCTCATTCATGTGCTTGTCATATCCATCAATGTGTACATTTGTAAAGATGAACCCAGGGCCCTAACACTGCCCAATCAGTGCCTCCTCTGAACATACTATTAATGCTCAGTGATTGGTGCACAGGACAGAACATTTACGAACCATAACACATTTAAAGAAAATTGGAACCCAGCCAGGGTCCCTATCACCCAGGGGCACAAAATCAAGTAATAAACAGATTTCTACGTTATGAGTTCTTTGGCACAATGCCTCATCGTGTTGTTTTGTTCCGCAGGTGGCCATCTGAATCCGGCAGTGACATTTGCTTTATGTTTCCTGGCACGAGAACCGTGGATCAAATTCCCCGTTTACACATTGGCGCAAACTCTCGGCGCTTTTCTTGGCGCTGGCATTGTCTACGGCTTGTACTATGGTAAGTGAGTGAAGTATTACTATTGTCACTTGGACTATGAAAGTACTCGGTTAATGACACTTAATGACACCAACCTACCTAAATAGAGAATCCATAATCACAAATCAACCACAACTTTGTTTTAATTAACATGCAATGTCTTTGGCAATGACTCCCCTGCACAGAGGTCCTCCTCACCTTAACCACAGTGCTTTTCTGCTATTCCTAGTCTCATCCTAAACATATATATTCCTTTACCCGTCAGTTAACCCTAATGCTAACCCTTTACAAACTCTTCCATTTTCCTAACCATAACATTTATCTTAACCCTCACTGTAACCCTTAACCCAATCCTAATCCTTCCTTACTCTAAACCTACACCTTATCCCGACACCTAGCCTTACCTTACCCCAAAACTTACATTTTTATAACTATTTTCCCCTTCACTTGATAGAAATAACTTGTTGTGGTAACTTTATTTACTTTGTCTACTGGTTTGGTGGATTTTTGCCAAGGTATGCTTCATCAAACCGCAGTCAGATGAAGCTGACTTAATTTATATTCAGATAATTTCATTTCAAACACACCACTGCTTAACTCTCACCCACGCATTGAAAATGTGTCAAACACCACTGTATCACCCTCAGTGCGGTGCACCAGAGAAATTACAAATTCTTTTCACAGCCACCCTGCACCACTTGATCAATCTTGTGCTTGCCCATCCTCACGAAAATAAATGATGTGTGGGTCAATAGGACCACAATTAGAATCCAGGGCTTTCACATGATATTACATTAACATCAGTTCTATGTCTGTGTGCGTTTTTTAGTTGGCTGTTTAATTTTGAGTCCAATATTGCACACCGTTTCTAGTAATGTGAAATACAACTTTCTGTACCTAGGTATCTAAACTCTGGTTCCGGTTACTTAGATACACACACAGTAACTCAGCTTCCCAGTTGACAGATGGCTCTGCAGTTATCTGTCAATCCTCCTGATGACCTTCTACTCAAGAAACTTAATTCTACTTCTCTTACAAAGGCCAATTCTAAAAAAAACACCACCATTAAAGCCTCTAGTAGAAGCAAAGCACTCTTTAAAGCAGTAAAGCACCAAGTCAATTCTCTATCGGAGATTTCATTCTGACATTTGATTGACAAGTGCAATGCAATCAATCACTTTTTCAACAAGGATATAAACAAGGGCAAAAACCACTTCCGCAGTACTCAACAGATATCCACCCTACCTTCAATACTCCCTCAAACCAGTGCCGAATTGTGCAAGACCCCCTATTGTACACTGACCTCTGCAGCATCCTCAGCTCTCTCAAGATCACCCTCTATGAAGACAACATTCTACCCTCACCGGTCATGAAAACATTCAACAGTGGTGTCATCCCATTCCTGCTCAATGCTGGCAATGCTTGTTCAGTCAAAGAACCTTCTTACATGGCCTCAAAGCAGGATAAATCCTCCTCAGCTGAAGAGGTTTACCATGAACCCAGACTATATTGTCAACCACCCATGCACCTCCCAATAAGCAGCAAAATAATTGAGAAGACATTGTCCATTTACTTCTAAAGCAGATTAACAAGCTTCTTCCATGGCTACTGTCCTGCAGTAACAAGACTGCCAATCTTAAGATAGTCGATGACGCCCATCCTATGTGCAAAACGAATGACCTCTGCTTTCTGATCCTACTAAACCTCTCTTCAGTCATTGACAGTCCACGGGCGAGTATGGATCCATAAATTAGAAATACACACTGGTTTCTTCAACACGGTCCTGGAGCCATTCACTTCCCACCTTGCCAACCATCACCAATTTATCAAGATGGGAACCCCATGATCCCAGAAACTACCAGTATGCTGCAGAGCGTCCCAGGGCTCCAGCCTTACTCCCATCATCAACAACCTCTACAAGGAACATTTTAGAGTTTCACACACTGACGTCAGCCTTAAGGTACATCAGTGCATTGGCAGCACACCAACTCTACCTGAAAATCTCCACTGCTCACACCTCTCAGTGACTCCGTTTTTGTCACGGTCTCATCCAGAACTGTATGTCCAGTGCCCAGCTAAAACTCAGTGTGACCACAAGAGGATTCCTCTATTCTGCCCACAGCCACAAACAATCACAAATTCAAGTCTGGCTCTCCAGAATGACCATGGGATGCTTCAGCTCCCGCTCACTCATGCAATAGGAACAATTTGGGTTGACCTTTGAAACCAGCCTCTTCTTCAAAAACACAAATCACTATAAAAACAAAGACAGGATGTCATCAACCTACCTCCCTAAAGAAAGTGAAACCTTTACTCCCTGAAAGCAACATTAGAGTAACTGTCCAAGCCTTAGGCCACTCACATCTGGATGGAGGTAACACATTTTTTGTTCTCCCTGACGACACCCTGACCTCCATCACAGTTATCCTGAATGCTGCAGCATTTCCCATCAAAAGCCTGAATAAGTCCGAATTTAGCCCTCCAACACTGGTACTCCTTGAAGCCAACATCATCTTCAATACCACCTCCATCACACACAAGGCCACCAGAAACAGCACCACGGAATATCTGGCCAAGAAATTTACCGGCTCATTCAGACAGCACCACTCTAGAAGCCAGAACATTACCAAAATTGAAACATAAAACGGCAGAAAAGAGAAAACCAGAAGACTCTCCCTCCCCATCTATGTTCCCAGGATCTTGGTCAACATCCCGGTCAACATGAGAACTATACAATAAGTATCAGTAGCCATGATTATGCTGCCTCCTGTTAAACAATCATGCATTTTACATCAGGTTCCCCACTTATGCTCAGCAATGAACTGCTCTCTAGTTAGGTTCACACTGTACAGATCTCCATACATAAACACACACTTAGAGATGGGCTACACAATCCATTCCTACATGTCTCTGTTCCTTGAAGTCTGCATTAACGTTGCGGTTGAATTATGTGGCAGATGGAACATGTCTGATACAAGTTCTATTTAAATTTCAGATGCTATTTGGGCCTTTGCTTCAGAACAGCTCTTCGTCATGGGGCCCAATGGTACGGCTGGAATATTTGCGACCTATCCGACGGAACATCTGACACTCCTTAACGGGTTCTTTGACCAGGTGAGGCAGTGAGTAACCGCTTTGGAGTAACACGAAAGTTCTCAGAACTCTAAGAGGCATCTTCTCAGACAACTGGCCACCATTTTTAATCCTATCCATTCTAAAAAAAACAACAATTGTTTAGGTAAAACATGTTTATTACATTTGTAATAAAAATTAGTTTTGAGGCTTCCGAATAATACTTTAACTAAGCATTGTTAGTCCCCTACAGAGGGCGTTAATGGCTGGCGATTGCCTGTCCCACAGTTTTGGGCCCTAAGTGAGAAGTGAGGAGAGCTAATTTCACCTTAGAAGTGGCCTCTAAATTCCATTGACACCACTGACAAGAGTCACCTGTCCCATCAGAATTATTAGTTCCGCAGGAATATCACAGATCTCTTAACTTTCACTTGGAGATTTCACCTGCTGAAAACAGTTTACGTTTCTGGGTGAAAGTCTGGCCTAAAATGAGGAATTACCGGGGGTTTAGTGGAGCCTCAGGGCCCAACTCATAAAGGGCCAGATTTTTTCCACTTCAGGATCTACAGTCTCTTCTAGGGTTGGAACTCCTGGGTGGGGAAAGTCCAGTCCAATTTACCAGACCATTCATAATGAGTGCATAGCGTAAGCATAATTAACAACCTTTCATAGAAAGCTGAGATTGTGTCATACAATCAGTATGTTCAATAAGCTAGCATTAACCACTGTTAAACATTGAGCACGTGGCAATAATTATTAATTAACACCTTCTAGAGAAAAATATGACTCGTCTTACCAAGTGTGCTGTCCCTGTCCGTGTTTTGTTACACTTTTTAATTTATCAGTCCGCACGGTAGTAAATTTCCGTGTGATGATTGGTTGAGCCTCAGTATTCCTACCGGTAGCTTTTCTATCATGCATGAAGCGGGCCTGCCTTTCGACTTCCGGGTTACATGGATTCTATAATGGAGCCAGAGAGAGTTTTTTTTAGAGCTCCCACTGTTACAGACTCTGACACTTCCCAACTCAAGAGTGGTGACAACTCTCAAGAAATGTGCTGTAAGCCAATGAGAAATGAAAAGGAAAATTCAGATTGTAGTTTAATACTAACACAGTCGAGTTTGAAAGTGTTTTATATTGTATGTAACTTTCTCAACATTGTGAAGTGAACTTGAAAGATACATAATGTGTATGAATTTAAAAACAGAATTTGTGTATCTGGAAGAAATGTAAGAGTAATTACAGAGAAGGTAAGTGGTGGGGTGGGGGGCAATATAGAAAAGGCCCCCCACACCTGCAGTTTGTGGTCTTTGGAGACACAGAGATGCCGAGGATCACACCTGCAGTCAAGCCTAGTACCCGACGCTCCTGAATGTCTCTGCAGCTTTCAAGCATAATGCCTTAACCACGCCTCAGTCTTCGCAGTACTGTGCTTTTCTCGAAGTGCATTTTAAAATACCTAGCAAAGTTGTCTCAAGCCCATTCGACTTTTTAATGTCACTTTCCTCAAAGAAAGGAAAGATGCATATAATGAAAGGGAACAGCGAATGTCACTTTAGAGAACTCCAAAAAGTATAGGAGGTGTCTGAAAAACATTCCTGCTCTCCCTGTGATGAAACTTTGGCTCAACCTGTCTGTAGTTAGGTTTCATTTAATCCACCTTCCAAACAGGTAAGTGTACAGTTGTGCGCCTTCTGTCAATCTCAATAAATAATGTTCATCCACATCCTTGCTGGTGTCTCTTCAGTATGGGATTCTTACTGCCCTGTAGACGACCTTGAGCTGCATCTTAGGCTGGTCTCAATGTCTGCCTTTACCTCCTCATTGAAACCCAGTCCCTGAACTGATGGAACCTGCCATTGGAGTCCATAGTATCTAAAACAAGGCGCACACGAGCCACTGTAGGCCACCATTCATACAGCCTGCCTTCCTGACGTCTCTATCTGGCCTACCTTGTGATAACCTTAAGTCCTGACAAGTCGACTTCTTCAGAGTGTCACATTAGCTCCCTGATAAACCGACTAACTGAGCACATGGCCTTGTCTCCCCGGCCCAGTCTCCTTGCCAGCTGCCTTCTGACATTTCAATGCAGTCTTTGTCCTGGAAACCCCATCCCATGTCTCGCTGCTGTGTTTTGCGGTGTTGGTCTAGCTGGCTACTCTACAGTAGGTAGCAGTTTGATTGAAACAGTGTAGCAGCAGTGGGAAGTAGTTTGTGTGAGATGATAAGAATTGGTGCTTTTAATGATATGTGCGTACACACTTGTTTCTCACGCCCTACTCTTTCCTCTTCTCAGTTCATCGGCACCGCAGCCCTGATCGTCTGTGTCCTCGCCATCGTGGACCCGAACAACAACCCAATCCCCCGTGGTCTGGAGGCATTCACCGTTGGGTTCGTGGTGCTTGTCATTGGACTGTCCATGGGCTTCAACTCAGGATACGCTGTCAACCCGGCCAGGGACTTTGGGCCACGCCTGTTCACGGCCATCGCGGGTTGGGGCACTGAAGTTTTCTCGTAAGTGTGAACCTTACCATATCTTTGGCTTCACCATGCATGTGTTCCTTGATGAGCCCTATGATGAGACATGTTCCACAGTGGACAATCAAGCTGCTTGTAAGGAGATTAAAGGAAGGAGTAAATTTAAACAAGATGACAGAGGAAAATTATCCTGGTAGTGGGTCAGTACGTGGTGACATACACAACAGTGGTAAGCAAGCACAAGGGGATTAGGAATGGTCATGATTGGAAGGTCGTGGAGTAGTCATGTGTGAAAGAGATGCTTCTTGAGTACCATCATGAAGGTAGGCACAAGAATGCTTAGTGGTGAATGATGAAGCATTCCAAGTGAGTGGAGAAGAAAATAAGAATTATCCAAACCAGAAGATGGTACGTAGAAATGCTGGTATGGTGAGTTCTTGATGGATGTTATGTTATTGATGATTTATAAAGCGAATGGCTGCCCCAAAGAGCTTCCCAGTGCTAGCATAACAAAACAACGCAAAACCGGCCAGGTTAAAATAGCCAAGTTTTCAAATGCTTCTCTCTATAGAGATACAGAGTCTTAGCCTGGGGAGCAACGAGTAGCACAGCTTAGGCCCCAAATACTTGAAAGAGTGTCCTCCTTGTCTTAACAACTTTCCATGTAGAGTCGCCACTGAGTTCTGATTGCACGATTGAAGAAGCCTCTTTGGGGAATACGGAAGCACTACATTCTTTAGATGTAGGGTGTATAGTGGGAGGTTGAGGATGTAGGGTTGGATACTTATGTATCCGGTAGACTTTGTAGAAAGCTCAGTTTTTAAGCCAGTCCGTTTTAGTGGCAACGTAGGTCTGGATTTGCGTCTGGAGTCAGGCACGTGGGAGTGCAAGTTGACATTTAAGGTTAGGAAAAGGAGTGAGAGTTGATGGGGACCAGAAGAAGTGGGTTTTACAACAGTGATGTAATTACTAGGGCTTTGATAGGGGTTGAAGGTGGGACAAATGCTTCTAAGAAGGTGGGTGTGGCTACCCGTAATAAAGGCGGTGATTTTTATTTTGTTTTCCTAATCGTCTTCCATGGCATGGGCGGAGGGAGACAAGAGGATTGTTCTGATTCTTTATCTAAAGGAACTCCTGAGTTTTGCACAATTTCGACATAATAGGCACTGAACAAACAACTGCCACCGCCACAAACCTCCAAACCCCAAAGATAAACTGCTAAATCATCCGTTTCCCTTGACTTGGAGCTGGACAGTGTCTTGGGCTTGTGGACTGAACATGACCATGATTGCCTCAGTCAACAAATGGAATCCTTTGCAGGGAAGAGGCTATTTTAAAAAAAAAATCTTATAAATTAGTGAAGAATTCAAAGTCAACTTTGTAAAGTTTGCGTGTCACTAGGCGTAGCATCACTGTCAGAATATTAAATCAGTTGAACGCCCTAAAGTAAATTTTTTTATGTCAACGTACCCAAGACTCTCAGGGCATCACATCTCTGAGTTGAGAATGTTACTTTGTGCTTTGAGTAGAAGGGGTTCCAATCATTATTAAGCTTAAGGTGGCCTTTCAGCCCTTGGCTAGAACTTGACTTTAATTGTCAACATTGGCCACTCCTTGAGCTTGAATGTCATAAAGGATGATTGCTGAACAATGAGTGAAGTCAACCCAGAGGAGTGCATGAATAGTTTTGGCATCCAAAGAAGAGTTGGTAAGCCTTCGGCCTCTCAGTAGGTGAGATGCCCCAACAGCTACTGTTTGACATGATTTCACTGGCTTCCAGACTCGCCTATAATTTGTTGGGCTTCTTGGCGCGTACTGGCATGTGCAGGAGTGAAGCGCAGGTGCGGTTCATGCCCCAGGCTCCACTTACATAGACTATTTGGTATTTCGACTCTTGCCCAAACTCGTTCACAATGAACACATTTGCAATAAAAGTACTCACACATCACCTACCAGAGGAAAACACATTTTCAATTACAAAACTGAACAATTAATTTTGACTGCGCATCACTGGGGTGCCTGTTTTGCATGACGCACAAAAGGGTGTGGCTAAAAATAAGCTCTGTAATGTGTGATGCTTAATTTAATGAAGAAGAATTGCTGCTCGAAGTTTGAACTTTCAGGAGAGTCATGAAAAGTCGAACTGAGTTTAATATTCCTATCTTATTAAGCATACTGTATCTTCGGACACAGATTTTGGTCCCAAACTTTACAAATCAAATTTCACTTCTGCATAAATCCTTACATAGGGTATAACTGAATATCGAAATTAGAATATCGAGTTATGCACATATCAAGGCCAAAATACTGAATCCAAAATATAGAAAGATAAGTAAGCATAGATTTTTTGAACCTACCTCCACATAAATGTACCTTGACTATATATATATATATATATGTATATATATATATATGCAAAACAGAAGAGAGAACTCTGGGTAGTTCCCAAGTTTAGGTGGAGAGCAGCTCCAGTAAGGAGCACCCTGCAACACCAGCAGCATTCGAGATTTGCTCACCTCAAATGTCTGTTTTTCTAGCAAAGTTTTTAAGCCTAGGATTGGCAGTGTCATGCATGCAGAGCAAGAAAGCAACAAAGTCTTTTGCCATTTGTACAGCAAAATCTTTCATCATGGAATAAGCAAAAGCAACCCCTCACACCTGTTTCAGTGTCATTATATCTCTTTAGAGAGGTTTAGCTTTGTCCAGACACAAGAGGGCACCTATTATAAGTCAAAACAAAACCCTTTCAGGGTTAGAGTGACGCATACATTATGCAAAACAGAAGAGAGAACTCTGGGTAGTTCCCAAGTTTAGGTGGAGAGCAGCTCCAGTAAGGAGCACCCTGAAACACCAGCGACACTCTAGATTTGCTTACCTCTATTGTCTGTTTTTCTAGCAAAGGTTTTAAGCATTTCATGAAGATCATTCAAACGGCGCCAAAGTTATTAGGAAAACAAAGAACGCTTTGTCTATGTATTTATTATATATATATATAATAGCCAGTAGGTAGTTATAGTTTGGACCAACTTTTCCCATAAAGAAAGCGTTTTTTTGTTTTCCTGATAACTTTGGTGCCGTTTGAGTGATTTTCACGAAATTTTCAAAAGTAGTGTACTAGTTACTTTACCTACTGTCTAGAAATTTTGTGGTAATTTGTCAAGTGGGGGCCAAGAAAAAGGGGGGTCCCAAAACAGTTTTTCCCCATGCAATGTCTATGGGAATTTTTAGACACAGCTACAGCCTGAACCACTGAACAGAATTACTCCAAATTTGGCAGAAAGGTAGATCTTGGTCTAGAAAGAGCCTTTTTTGTAATTTGGTGTAAATCTGTTCAGTAGTTTCAGAGGGATTAAAGGAAATAAAATATAGATATCTAGGGCTGTGGATCCTTTGTGGATCCACTGGAAAGATCCTCGGAAAAAGCAAGGCCCTGATTGGCTGGCTGCAACCTGAAAGGAAAGTTGCGGCCACCACTCTCTTTCTTGCTTCTGCCAGGGGAGAGAATAATACAGTGGGAAAACAGGTAAAGGGTCAGGATACAGGTATCCCTATCCCATAGGACAGATGGAGGGGTTCCTGAGAGACCCCGGGCAAGAAATTGCCCAAACATTTTTTTGGGCAGATCCGGGAATCCACCATGGCGATCAGCGCGGCGCCCAGTGTAACTGCGCAAAGGATCCGTGGATCTGAGATTACAGGGACGTTATAGTTAGGTTGATTTTTTACCCACACAAATCCAAAGAAATTCAGCAGTTATATTTATTCTGATAGTTATAGTTATCTGAAGAAACTATAAGTTGTGTCGTAAAGTAACTTTAGGCCACGAGTTATGGTTTCTTAAAATAAGTATAACTGCTGAATTTCTATGACTTTGCGTGGGTAGAACGTCAACCTAACTATAACGTCCATGTAGCCTTTGTTTTTTTCAATGAATATATATGTATACATATATCTTCAAAGTAAGTTGATGTGGAGTTAGGACTAGTAAATCTATTCTTCCTCCACATTTTGGTCTTTGATATTTTGGCCATGATATTTTTCTATCGTGATATTCATAGTCTCGATATTCAGTAGCTACTAATCACTGCAGTCAGTCTGGGGTGCTTTTTTGAAAGTGATAAGGGTTCTAATAGAGGTTGGAAATTCATAAGTTAGGATTTTGAAATAAAGTATCCTGGATGAAGTCACTAGTGATGCTGTCAACGCCATCAGTTGTAGATACAGTGATGGAGTCGCCACACAAAACTCTGTGCTTTTAATACTTTTTAGGTTTTGAATTGTAGCAATAACGTTCCTTCAGCTGATTTTCATTTAGGGCATTTTTGTGTTTGTGACAGTGCTTAATTTGTGCTTGTTGTTTCCGGTGCGGAGCACCAGCACTTATTTTAGAGGGCCGGCGGTTAGTTTTCTGCCTCACGCACTTACTGCGAGCAAAAGACACATATGGGACAGATGGAGGAAGAGAAAAACGAAAATGCGTTACTATGGGAGAAAACAGAAAGCTGCAAGAGAACTGGAGGGGCAGGGAATGGCTGTAAATGGATTGAAGAGGCCCGAGATGGCTTCAAGATTACGCTGCCTCAGTATTCCATGTTCGCACATTTAATTGCAGCAGCCGCGTGTTTAAGAGGAGGGCTTTGGGCACCTGCACGTTTTTATTTACAAATTAAGCACCGGTTTGTGATCTTTGCAACCTAGCATAATGTTCATTTAGCCAAGTGTTTTTTGCTGAATTTCTATGGTTTGGAAGGCTAAACTTTGGCTACAACCTCTCTACTCACAGGAGACAGCCTGCAGCCTTCATCTATGTCCAGTGCATATTATTCTTGCATACAGTACCACTGGTTACAGGGCATGTCCTTCAGCTCTGTGCCCTGTAGCCTTGTCCATGATACTCAGTGCGCCTGGCACTCACTTGGGGCTCGTAGTCGTTGGGCATTGGGGATGGCATTTGTCAATGCTTTGCGTCTTCCAACATTGCTTGCAGTGCTCACTGGGCGCAGGGCATGCGCTACAGTCTGCAGCTATTAAACCTGCCTACAGTGCCCTCTAAGCAGTGGGGACATGGCTTAGTCATTGCCCATGCCCTGCATTGAGTAGCCCTGCTTGTAGTAACTACTAGGCATGGCCTATGTTTATGCCCAGCTGACACTGACTAAAGAACACCACCTATGGTGCATCCCTTCATTGCCTCTCTCCCAATATAGGTTAGGCATGGCCTATACCTGTATCTAGAGGAGATAGGGCATGTTTCTTTAGTGTTTGCTCTGTCTTTAGGTATGCAGACTTTTTGGAGGTCCGTCGACTTCGCGAATTAAATAAAGTGTCCAAAAAAGACCAACTTCTTGCTGTTAGGTCCCAGAACCCCAGTAAAAAGCCCTCAAAGCTCGCTTTATAACCATTAAATCTTGGAGAAAAGGTTCTCAATTCCTGATGCCCAAAACTGTATTTTTCAGAGGCATATGGGCTATTGCAGTAACATAAATATTAGAGCACAATATCCTGACTTCTTAAGTTAATGACCTGAGCTATTACTTTAGCGAATCGGGAATGAGTTATTTTGTGCCAATCAGATTCCTCGCTCTGTCACTCATCCACCTTGTGGGCGTCATGATGTCCCTCCCTCTTTGATCTTTTTGAGTTATTATTTAAAAACACTGGACTAGTTTTCACCAGTTAAAAAATAATTTAATTTTGATTAATGAACTAACTTCTGCTCCACATTTGGTAGTGATTACTGATCCTTGAGCAAAAATTCTTAACTAAATTTAAATAACAGGCACACAGTTTCCCGTACCGCTAGTTCTTTTTTACCTCTTTATCAACAACCACAAACCTTTCCAAAATCAAATTCAATGGAGAACTATGAAATTCTAAGCATTAAAACACCTTTCGTATGTGAATATGACTGAACAATAATATTTACATATAGAAATAATATAGAAATATATAATATATAAATAACGATATACATATATTTTCAAAAAGGCGTTGATAGTAGCTGTAAAGTTACGGTTTAGTTCAGCGTTCCATAGGAAGCACTTTATTTAGACACTTTTTGACGAGTGTGCACCACAAAAGCACAAAAATGTGCATACACGTCTGTGGGATCCGGGGAAGCTTGTTCCAGGGAGGAGATGTGATGGGGGTGGGGCCCAACATTTGTGTATACCACTCAAAATCCCATAGTGGAAGTTTGCTGAATCATATCCCAGCATCTGCGAGACATAATAAAACCAAATATGGCAATGCCATTGGTTGAGAACCCCCCACAAAAACCTGGATAATCTCATTATGATACCATGCAGTGAAAACGGTTGACAGAGCATATCCACACCATGACTAAACTCCCCTGGAGAGGACTACACTACTTGCCAGAGGGGCGGAATTTGTGCAGTTCACATGGTACACCAGGTTGAGTTTCTCTTTGCCGTATACCACTAGGCCAAGACCTAATCCTGACCTCAATGTTGCACTCCAGTGCACACAGGGCATGGCCATTGGCTATTTCCTACTCCCATCACTAGTTTGTACTGGTACAAACATCAGGCGACCCATTTTTGCACACTTGTAATTTTGGCTCCATATAGTAAAAACATTAAAAAAAAAAACAAAGAGCGTCTAACTTGAATGTTGAAGTGTGTGCGGGATGCATAGGTTTATGGGGGGGGGAGTCACATGTTGTATTTTCAGTAAATACTCTTCGAGAATCACTGGAAAATGATACAACAAATAACTCAGCACACAGAACATGTCCAGCTGGTGCTGAGGGCAGTGGCCATGTACCAGGGCATAGGTATGTCAAAGGGTTTACGCCACAAATCTCAAATCAGATTTACTAAGCCATGCAAGGCTACCTTTCTGTGTCCAGTGATTGTTAGCTGCAGCTGCAGGACATGCCTCGTAGTTACTGAGGGCAGAGGTACAAGGCAGAATGCATGCCTCAAGACCATGTATGTACCTACCGGCCTCACCTGGTGAGCGACATTGTATATCACCCTTGAAGAGATGTTCAATCGGTTGATTGCAAAGTAAAATATACCATCAAACATAAAAAATAAAAAAAACGCCCATTAAGTGGTGTAATGGTTCGGAACAACCTAAAATATGCAGTCACAATACTACCATGCACTGCTCATGACCTCGCACATGGCATCATAAATTGCATCATCAATGACATCACTGGAGACATACGTGATGTGTTCAATAACATACTATTTGCCAGATTTGTTATACTCACATAAAATACTAAAATTCCACTGACCGTTAACAAATATTCTCACAATTATTCAATAGAGGAAAAGTAAACAAAGTTATTAAATGAACAGGCAAACCTCAAGTGCCTCTGAAAATTTGCAAACGTCCTCAAAGTAGCTACATCTAGGGAGAAGGGCTGTAGAAACGCCTAGACTCCTCTGCAGCGATGGGATGCAGTTTATGGCTGCAGCTTCATCAATTGCTACTTGATATTCTCAAGGATAATGTAGGTCCAAGGAAGGCTTTCACAAACCATAAATGGTAAATCAACTGCAGAAAATACCAATATATTCCACAAAAGTGCCCCAGATGTCTTGTCATGTTCCCTTAAAGTGGTGCATTATATGGCCAATTGTGCCATTTTACTTCCAAAGCATCTCTGCCATTTGTTTAGGAAGAACCATCATATTTGAGAGTGTAAACATAAGCACTTATGTAATTCATATTGCTAATCATAATTGGGATAGCTCAGAAGAGCACATGTAATAACTGCGAGGACCCATTGAATGTCAGAAATAATGCAGACTTTCCTCTCCATATACAAACTGCAAGGACATTTTATAATGCTTAGTGGTACTTAAACCTTCATCCTTCTAATCAAAGTGTGAGGACATCTATCTCCTCCCTCTGGTACTGCAACTGTTCTTCAATATAGACTGTCTGCAAGGACATCTGGTAACTTACCTGTGGTGCTGCACCTACCACTATCGTGTTACATCATTTGTGATGAGACATCAGAGACTGTATCTATAATGTTAAAGTCCACATTATGTGGGGTGTCACCAAAGATGTACTTTATAGCATAAATGTTATGTTATGAGCAGTAAATTGGGAGTGGTATGGTTTCATAGCTAACTATAACTGGTGAATGTCATTGGGTACTAACCTTTGCATCATAAACTTAACATACACCTAGCTAAAGTTTTTAACAGAAGTTGAATTATTTTTACTTACTTCCTAACATTCTTTACTATATCATCTTAGCAGGTAGACAGCTATAATCACCTTTTAACAGTTATTTATGTGACTTCAAGACAATATACATTTCTCATGCTGACCCTACATTTTCATGGTGCCAGCATTGACAAATTAATTTTTGAGTGCATCAACTTTATTCATCATTACTGTAGCTTGTGCTTAATAGAAAACATGTAGCCAGAGAGCCTGAAATGTCTCAGTTTGACATCTTTTGTCTTTCCTGCAGGGCCGGCGGACAGTGGTGGTGGGTGCCAATTGTGTCCCCCTTACTTGGATCAATCGCCGGCATTTTGGTCTACCAGCTAATGATCGGGTTCCATATTCTGCCTGTGCCCCAGTCCACCGAGCAGGAAAATGTCAAGTTGGCCAACGTCAAGCACAAGGAGAGGATCTGAGTGGCCAACAGTTGCCGTCTGGACTCTTAGTATACACAGCACCGCATCAGCCGACAATCAGGAAGACGCTGAATCACAGTCTTGTTCAACATTGTGGCATATTCTAGTTTTGTTCCTTAAGCCTGATGCTTCCAAGAACTGTGTGCAAGCCTTTTCTTCCAGTCTTCTGTTTTACCCACAAAGACACCAGGTCATTTTCTTCCAAAACAAGTATTGTTGCAGCGTCTGATGTACCTATGTTAGCACTATCTTTGTAATTTCTCTTCTTGTGAAGCCTTGTTGCTTCCTGACTAGCTGTTAGACACACTATCCCTACTATAGACACAGGTCATGTGTCCCTTCAGGTTGCATAAGAACTTCAACTTCAAAATTCCTTTATTTTCCGTGAAAATTCTTGTTAGCTGTAAGAGGAAGTTGAGATTCTAACACGTGCCGGACTGTGAGGGACTGACCTTGAAAGCTGATCATAATACACTGAATAGCATCAGCTTAGACTTTCTGATGGTATACTCCGGATCGGTACATAGTGACCGACAGGGGATCGAAGAGTGACCTAGAAGCCCCTTCAGACAAAAAGCAATCACCTGCCCATCCAAAGTTCATGTGATTGCTTGAATCTCGCTTGTTACGGACTTTGACGTTCAGTAGCACAGTAGCCACCAGCCGCTGCTAGACCAAAAGGTTTACGTGCATAATCTAAGCTTATCACTCAGAGTGCCTTTGATGGTTTCAGCTCTTCCGCCACCCTTCATGATTATAGTCCTTATTTAGAGTTTGTCGGATTGGATACTCCGTGTATTACAAGCCAACGGCTACAATGCACTTGAAATATGGTGGAAGGGATATCCGCCATATTTGTGACAGTGCATCCTGTCCGCTAAACTCTAAACAAGGAGCTATATCAGAAAGCATTATATTTATCAAGATATTGCTTTAGCGTCAATCTAGTTAGAAGTGCTTGCAGAGGCCTGGCAGCTTTGTAAATAAGCCTGAACGCCATATTGTATTAAATGCGTTAGACTGACATATTACCTATGGCACTAGGACCAGCTTGTCTTAGGCTGTGTAAATTGTATATTCATGTTTTTTTTACAACACAAATGACACCACACTGCTAGAAATTTGGGATCATAAATTAGTGACCGGACGCAGAGATATCTCTCAAGTTATCACAAAGACACAAGCTTCCGCAGTCTGCGGACCGAGCTGCTAGTTGTTGAGATGACCAGCAGGCACTTTGTGCTGCTTGCAGCTTCATGGACCATATTTGTGGTCGGTCTGGTAGCGTGGGCTGGCTTTCCTGTGTTACTGGTGTAGCATCTCTCTCAATGGCGCAACACTGCAAAACCTACAGAAGTTGTGCAGAAGTTGTGAATACACCATTGAAGCATTCATTATAGGGGCTGCTCTTATGTAAATGCCTAATGACGTTTTATGTCCATAAAGTAATGGGACTGATGATATGGAAATACTACTGCTATGTATAGTATGACAGTGACTAGGAGCAACATCAATGTTTTTTTACGGCATGCTCACAGGTAGTTGTACGTATGTGTTTCAACCATTCGTGCCCTTGGCGATCAGCCTGGCTCAGGGCGATACACTGTTAAGGGCGCTTGGGTTACCCATGCTTCAGATAGCCTGGAATCCCTATTAAATAGATATGCTTCAGCTAGTCTGCAGTCGTAGGTCGATTTTCCATAGGCCTATAAATATTTCAGGCAGACTATGGAATATGTTTATTCTTGCCTCATTTTTATAAAAAATAAATTTTATTACAAAAGTGAAACATTGTTATGATTTCTTTTATCAGCTTGCGTGAGTCTTACATCCGCCTCTTGTATCTTACTTCATCGCTATGAAGTGTCCTTTCCATTGAAACCTGCTTTTGCTGGTTCTGCATCTACTATGTTTCACATCTAATCTGTTATGGCCAAGTGCTAGCATCTCTTCAATGTGTATGGCGTGCAGTGTTTGTGCAAGGCTCTGGGCAGCCGCTGTGGCGAGCCGGGAACAGAACAGCAACATGTTAACTTTTCCAGGAAGGGAGTATGAGGTGATGGAGTGCCCCGCTGAAGAGTCGGGATGAGTGACAGCACCAGCAGGTGTATGATTGGCTGAATATCTGCAGAGGAGTGTTTGAGTTGAGAGAAGTGTATGAGTGTGTGCTGGAAGTTAAAAAAAATATACCTTAGAGAAGCCAGTGGCAGAAATATCTTCTTCAACTGGATCTAAGCATGAATATTTCTCTATGGAGGACAGATTGATGTCCCAAGAGCTGTAAAATGCGCAAGACTAGGTCCCTGCCATGAGCAGAAAGACTGCCCTGGACCCCGCGGTCCCCACTCCATGTTCAAGAGGTCCAGAGGATTAAAGGAAGTTGAAGGGAAGCCTCGACCAACAACCTCTACGTAGCAGTAGTTGGGCAAGAAGCTACTGGCCACCGCTTGGTTGGACTAACCCTTCAGTGAGTGAGATAGGGTAAGGTCCAGTGAGTAGCCTGGCCGCCACCAAAAAGCCAGCCACTACCTTCCCATATAAGGACTCCAGGCACATCTCTTTTTGGGGGCCTCTCATGGGTGACAGGTGTATTAGACCAAAATACAGATCACAGGCTCCCTCATACTACCTTTCTGCTTGTTATGAGCATCCTCCAAGAAATGTGTGGAGACACTAGTGGGATGCAGTTAGGATAGATTGAGCTGCCCTAGACCCTAAGCAAAGCAAGGAAGAGAGGCATTGATTGGTTGTGATGTGTAGATAGTTTTCCTCCCTTTGTCATGCAGTCAGTGAGAGGGTTGAAGGGTCCTACTAGGTACTGCATCAGGGAATGTCGCTGTAAATAAGGCGAGCTGTGTGTGCGTCTTTATTAGCGTACGATGAACAGTAATTGAGTTCCTGTGTCTGCATAATCTGGAAGAGACACAATCATAATAACAAATTGTGAAAATGAGATGGGACGTGTATTCCTTTCATGCGCACTATTACCTATGGGTGACTATTGCTGTCTAGGCTACAAATCATGATGCCTTCCCTCTCCTGTGCAGGTCAGGGCACATCCTTAAGATCTATGACCAGCGTAGATACCTGGGAGTATTTCCGGGATCCCTTGCAACTCACTGAAAATTCAACAATTATTTTACGAGAAATCTTATGAAAGGAAAATTCCAACGTTTCCTCAGTGGGTTTTAAGAATCCACCCCTTATATATATGGAGACAGTAGTGCACAAGGTGTGACATTTCTCAAAGAAAAATATATGCCCTTTGCTCATGCTTTAATATCATGGAAGGACCAGGAGCTGGTATTTGAATGAGATATTATGCAAAATTATGTTGTATTTATATTTAGCATGACAATTCTGAATCTCTCAGGCCCATATTTATACTATTTTTGTGCAGCATTTGCGTAATTTGTTACGCAAAAGCAGCGCAAACTTACACAAAATAATTATATTTTGTAAGTTTGCGCCGCTTTTGTATCAAAAAGTGACACAGATTTCTTTGCGTCACTTTTTTCGGCACTTTTAACTCCTGCTCAGAGCAGGCTCTAAAAGGGGACACACCATTGTTTACAATGGGCCTCAATGAGCTTTGCAGGATTAGTGTCAACATTTTTTACGCTAATCCTGCAAAGCTCCAAGTTAGCGTAAAAAATTCTGATGCTAGTCCCCTAGCTACCGCCATGGTGCGGTGTATTTTAAATACGACCCACACATGGTGGCATTAGGGGGGCGCTAAGGAGCGCAAGAAAAGTAGCGGTCCACTTTGTGCAGTGCCACTCTTTTTAAATATACCCCAGAGCTCAACAGCTGATTACATGCACTGTCTGGAGCTTCAAAACCTGTGAGACACATACATAAACATGAGTTTTAATACTCACTAGTTGGATTAATTCTTTGCCCTCCCCCGAACTAGGATCATAAACCTACCAAACACTGGCACCTGTCTTTTCAACTGTAATTGGTAGTCAGTGCAAGATTACTGAAGATTCTTGACTGGAGCAGAATACGCTGAGGGATATCTTTCCTAGGTGTCTTTGACTCGTTTATACTGATTTCTCTGTTTTAAACAATTTACCTTCTTCAGAATACTGACATTTAAAGATCAACAAAAATTCGGAAGGAAAAACACTAAACACTTCAACAGTGTAATGCGTAATTACTCAAACCCACCGCCTTTTGTGTGTGACGCTCATACAACCTTCTCAAAATAAAGGCAAAGAGTCTCTGTGAGGACCTTGCTAACCACTCTCTTACTCAACAGAGGGGCAGCAAACATTTTCAATGCAATAGGTCTTGCATATACTTGAGTTGGCGCTCTTGGCATTGTATATTTAAAACTGGAATTCTTTTGCTGCATTGATTGGTCAACCCTGTCACATATTTTGGTCCTTTGTGCCACATAATTCCAGTGGCCCTGCATATAACTAAAGGACTAGTAGGCCTACTGGAATTTATTTAAAAAAAGACCCTTAAAATATAAACTACTCCCAGCTACAAAACAAATGTTCCAGCCACAAGAGAGCTTACAAATACACTGATTGGTGGGATGGGTCATTATTTTGGGATCCCCACGGACCCAGAGATGATCTAGACAGAAAGAGCACGTTGGTGAATACATTTTGAAGGTGGTCCCATTGGACCACCATAGACTGAGTTATGATCAAAAATGTTTTGTAAAAGGAATGCCCTTCAAAGCATTATGAGGCAAGTTTCAGAATGCTGCGAATATTATAGTATATTGACTGTAATGCTCAGTAGAGACCCTAGAGGACACCACAATAAAAATAGCATTTCTAAGAAACATGATCTTGCAACCAAATAGTTAGCCCCTAGAGGGCATAACCACATAAAAAAAGAATGGCAGAAAATAATGCAGAGCAACCATATATTTAGCCCCCATAGGATGTAGTGCATTACACATTTTCAAGACTAGCAGGCCTACTATAATGATATTACAAACAAGACCCTTAAAACACAGACTACTCTCAGCTGTAAAACGAAAGTTCCAGCCATGAGAGACCTTAAAAAGACACTAAATAGTAGGAGGGGTTATTATTTTAAGGGCCCCACTAACCTAGTTTGGGGACCGAGAATTGACCTAGACAGAAAGTGCTGAAGGTTTTGGTGATAGTCTCATTGTCCCAGGACCACCACAGGCTGAGTTAGTGACATAAATGTTTTTAAAAAAGAATGCCCTGCAAAGCAATATGGGACGAGTTTCTGAGAATTGCTAATACTGTAGTATAACTGTAATGCTTAGAACAGCCTCTAGAGGGCATCACAATAAAAATAGCATTAATAAAAAACATGGTCATGTAACCATATAGTTAGCCCCTAGAGGGCATAACATGACAACAGACTGGCAGATAATAATGCAGTACAAGCATATATTTAACCCCTAGAGAGTGTAGTGCATTGCACGTTTTCAGGGCTGGCAGGCCTACTACAATGATATTACAAACAAGGTCCCTAAAACACGAACTACTCTCAGCTGTAAAACAAAAGTTCCAGCCATGAGAGAGCTTAAACGGACACTGAATGGTGGGAGGGATTATTAATTATGGGTCCCCACTAACCCCGTGTGGGGACCCAGAGATGATGTAGACAGAAAGAGCACGTTGTTGTGAACGTTTTGGTGAGGGTCCCATTGTCCTAGAACCTCCACAGGCTGCGTTATGAGCAAAAATGTTTTGTAAAAGTATGCTAGCAAAGCAATATAGAGCGAGTTCCCCGAGTGCAGTGAATATTGTAGTACACAGCCCGAGAGCCGCTTTGAGGATTTCTGTGTTGTTAACGTAAAGCATTTATCAATTACAAGTGTTTTTGTGAAAGCTATGGAGCGTGAAAGGGGAGAGCCAAAATAAATGACTCTGACTAGGAAACAGGGTGAACATGTGACCAGCTCTTCAATATCGCTGATGAAGCTTGCGCTGCTGTTTTGCGCTGTGAGCGCCATGGCTGCCATGGTGCACCAAGGGGTAAGACAAAAGAAAAAATTTCCCACCTACACCGCAGTATATTGGCAATCATATATTAATACATGAAACAGGGTCAGTCTGCAATATGTAAAGCATTTACCAATGACATCAAGGGATTTTTGAAAGGCAAGCCCACTAACGACTGAAAGTGATGAGCGTGAGATGGGCGTGGTTAAAAGCCCTCAGAATACTTACAACAGATAGAAAATTGTTTGAGTGCTCAACCTAAAAATACTGAGAAACAGAAAAAGACTGAGGCCCTCATTACAGCATTGGCAATAACTACCGCCTACCGCCACGGCGACGGCCGCCAACATACCACCGTGGCTACCAGCCGTCTACGCGTATCATGACCGCCAATGGTATACTACTAGAATGATGGCGAAACACCGCAGACGGTCATGGCGGCGGATGGCAGTAAGGCGGCGCTGCTGACAGCAGCACCGCCATACCAACAAAACACCGCCGACCGTATCATGACCAATGATACGGCCTGGCGGTGTTTTGCTGGCGGATACTGCTGCTGACAGCAGCGCCGCAGACCGTCTCCAGCTGGAGGACCCCCTGAAGCAGGTAATTCGGGTTCTCCAATATGAGAGTGGGGTGCAGGGGTATTGTGTGTATGTGGGGAGGGTGTGTGTGTATGTTTTGGAATGCGTGAAGCAGGTGTGAGTCGCGTTGAATGCGTGCGTGAATGAGTGATTGTGAGTGTTGTGAATGCATGTGTGTGACAAGGCATGTTGGTGTGTGTTGTAGTGTGTTGTGGTGTGTTGATATGTACGTGTGCATGCGTGGGTGGTGGTGGGTATGCATGTGTGCATGTGTGTATCCGGGTGCACGTGTGGGTGTGTATATGTGCGGGGGCAGGAGAGCGGGGGAGGACTCTGGGGTAGGGGAGGGAGGTGGGGGAGACCACTATCAGTGCCAGGGAAGGAATTCCCTGGCACTCATAGTGCCTACCGCCATGGTTTTCGTGGAGGTAAGTTTGGCACGAAAACCAATGGCGGTATGCTGGGTTGTTATCCCGAGGGTCGGATTGTGGGGGCCGCCGGGCTGGAGACTGAAGTCTCCAGCCCAGCGGCCGTTACCACCCTGGCAGTCGGTGTGTTAAAGTGGCGGTCTTGGATGGCGCTTACCGCTAAGGTCCAAATCCCATTTATTTTACCGCAGGCCCGTTGGTGGTATTAACGCTGCTTTAACACCGACCGCCAGGGTTGTAATGAGGGCCTGAGACTGCTCTTTCACAGTTATCGCACACAGAGCACCAATGTGTCAATGACCCAACAAACACCACAGTTTAAAACTTAAGGTGAACACTTGTTGTGGCAGGCCACAAATATTTGAATGCATATGTGATGACTTCAGGGTACTTAATCTGCTAGTAATCTGCTAGTAACCTCATCCAATCAATACACTCGGCCTCAAATCCAATACCCAAAATAATGGGTCCAGACAGGGTTGAGGAGAGCCGAGGAGTATGTGTCAGATTAAACAGGGAGCTCTGACATACAACAACCAAAATACCCTCTTCCACATTGTTGCTGTGTCCTCCCGTGAACCACACCTCTGCTCTAAAAGGGGAAACCCTCAGGAGGAAAGGGCAACAAGACCCAGCCTCTACAGGACCAGTCCAGGCAATACTAAATGGCACATTAAGTATTACGTGGTCCCCTGCTCCTTATGACAGTGCACCCCTTCCAAGGCTCTCCTTACCTATTGGTATGGACTTCAAAGAGTTTATTGGTGAAACTGTTGTTGTCAAAGCAGTACATTAATATGACTGATAGGCTCCCAAGATCTTTGCTCTGGACGATATTCCTAAATACACTGAATACAAACATTTTCCTTTAAACCTTTTAGAGTGTAATATGTGTTGAATCTTAAATTCTGGCTATCCCTGTATAACTACAAGTGGGGTACGTTTGTTAACTGTGTCCCATCAACGGCCTTCTTAACTAAATTGACATAAAATAATGAATAGATTCCCATATTGGAAGGAAGTTTAATTTCACTCTGCTGATTTATTACCTTTCCCATCAAAAAAGGTCCAAGGTACTTAGGTTTAAACCTATACATTCCTTTCAGCTTGATGAAATGAGTAGAAACCCAAACTTAATCACCTGATGAATATTTAGATGCTTTTGTTAAATGCTGGTCTGCATTCATTTTGTATCTTTGGCAATGGTTACATTCTCTGTTTTTTATGGATCCTGTTAACTCGTTCTTTGTTGCCCTTAAGTACTGGCACTCAAAACCTTTCTTTTCCTGTGAACTCTGTCATTCGAGGCAGGTACCCATAATTGCAGACAAATGCTGAATATTTGGCCAATGAGTGAGTAGCATTATTGCATGTGAAATCAGCCATCCACAGAAAGCCTACCCACTCTTTAGACATCTGCAGCAATTGACATCGGAGATACTGTTCGAAGAATTGATTTACTCATTCTGTTTGTTCTTCCATTTACGGGTGATAATT
Source organism: Pleurodeles waltl (assembly GCF_031143425.1). Classification (NCBI taxonomy): domain Eukaryota; kingdom Metazoa; phylum Chordata; class Amphibia; order Caudata; family Salamandridae; genus Pleurodeles; species Pleurodeles waltl. The sequence continues at coordinate 86,659,965 of NC_090436.1, forward strand.
GAAAGGCACCAGAGCATCCACACCAATTTTACTACATAATATTTGCCAAAACCGAGAAACATATTGTGTTCCACTGTCACAGATAATAACATTGGCTATTCCATGCAACCAGACTATTTATTGCAAAAAGATGATGGCTAAGATAGATGCCTTCAGTAGCTTCTTTAAAGGGACAAAATTAGACATTTTAGAAAAGTGGTCCACCACTAGTATTGTGTAAGCATCTTCAAAAAGGAGTAACTTTACAATATAATCCATTGAAATAGTTTGCCAAGTGCTAGGAGGAAGAGGTTGTAAATACCCAGGTACTGGAGCGGTAGACACTTGATCCTGATAGACCCTTTCTCCTGAGCACAGACCGTAGAAGTTGGAATAAACCTTTTTGCATCTTAAACCATTGTTGGCAAACCAAAATATCTCTGCAACAATTCTGTTGTCTTATTTTCTACACGATGTCCTGCTAATGGATTGGAGTGACACCTCTTTAAGACTAGTCCTTGCAATTCTTTAGTAGGTAAAAGCAAATTGTAGTGTGCTTTTCTTATTAATTCCACAGGATCTGGATTTGCACTTGCTGTAAAACAATCTGTAGGGAAAATATTGACTGCTGTCTATGTTTTATCACGGTTTACCTCTTCAGATCTAAAACAAGATAGGGCATCTGTTTTACCCTTGTTGCAAGCAGGGTGATAATCATAATCTCCGAAGAAATGAGCCAATCTCAGTTGTCATTCTGATAGAACCTTAGCAGACTTCAAAAACGGAAGATTTCCATGGTTGGTTAATATAGCGACTCTGTGTTTAGCTCCTAGTAGATAGTGCCATCATTCCTCTGAACCAGTTTCGAAGGCTAAGAGTTCTTGATCCAAAAGTTTGTACTTTCTTTTTGTGGGTAAATGTTTTCTGGAAAAATATGTTACTAGATGCAATTCTCTGGTGTGTACATCTTTCTGAGACAAGACACCCCAGGTGGGCACTAGTGACCCATCAGCCTCTACCATGAAAAGTTTAGAGATGTTAGGATGTTGCAGTGTAGGAGCTTGAGTAAATGCTTCTTTTAACTCCTGAAAAGCTTTTTCTACTTCTACATTCCTTGCAAATGTGACCCGCTTTTGTACCAACCTGGCGGACTAAAATTGCAGAAAGTTTTGTATGAACCTCCAGTAGATATTGGTGAATCCGAGAAAACTTTGTATCTCTTTATCACTTCTGGGTGCATTCCACTGCAACACAGCTTCTGCTTTTTATTGATTCATTTGTGTACCCTCAGGAGAAAGAAGAAACCCAAGTAATTCAACTTATTTTGCATAAAAGCCACATTTTTCCAGTTTAGCATATAGGTTATTATGACACAACAGAGTGTGAATTTCTCTGATGTGCACAGGCGGTACTTCTATAAGGGCATAGGAGCGTTGCCCCCTGTGTTTTTTGCCCCCCCCCAAGGGGCTTCTGTATTGGAAATGTTACATAATTTGAGTATTTTTCCCACTGCCGCCGACCTGTTTGGGTGCACACAGGCGGATGCCTTTTAATCATGATGAGCGTGAGCTATGCGAGAAGAGGTGGGACTTAATTATTAACAGCAGACACCAGTTGCCACTCTGCACTTAACTGCAGTGTTAGTGCGCATGTCAGGTTGGACAGGTGTCTTTCTACAGCCAACCTGACATGCGCACATGGGGCCTCTTCTATCTCTGCACTATTAGTGAGCTGGGGATTTCAGAGACAGCCTCACCTGTCTCCTTAGGAGCGCTGGTTTTGCCTGCTCCTGTCAACCTTGGTGCAGCTTGCATGCTGTTTTCTAATGTAAACAACATGGAAGCAGCATTCAGATTTGCTTAAGAGATACGAGGAGGCCAAGACTAGCCCATAAGGGAGGCAGCGCGGGAGTGGGCATGCTCAGTGCACAGCACAAGAGGTGAGTCCTGGAAGAGTGGGAGCTGTAGTGAGGCTGTCACCTACAAGTCTTCAAGCATCCTGGGGAAACACAGAACCAGGGCACAGCATTCTCACGGACGCAGAGTGTGTACCCACTGACCCCACAGCGCTTCGTACATCTATCAGAGACTGGCTCAGCTGGCAGCAGAACAACCTCAAGGATGGGGGAAGCAGACTTCACTTTCTTCGAAAATGGACGGTAAGCCTGAGGCTGACCTCCTGTGCGCAGGACACCTGAGCCGGAGCAGATGACCACCTCTAACCTATGGAGGGGATGATACCACTGTACACTGTATTGGCCAGCACCCGTTTTCCGAAGCAGCCGTGTCAGTGCTTAATTTGTAAATAAAAACGTGCTGGTGCTCAAAGTCCTTCTCTTAAACACGCGGCTGCTGCAATTAAATGTGTGAACACGGAATACTGAGGCGGCGTAATCCTGAAGCCATCTCGGGCTTCTTAATTCTATTTACAGACACTCCCTGCCCTTTCAGTTCACTCTTGCCGCTTTCTGCTTTCTTCCTTTATGACGCTTTTTCGCTTTTCTCTTCCTCTGTCTTTCCATTATGTATCTTTTGCTCGCAGCAAATGCTTGAGGCAGAAGAATAAGCCTCGGCCCTCAAAAATAAGTGCCGGTGCTCAGCACCAGAAACAACAAGCACAAATTAAGCACTGAGCCGAGTGCATAGAGCGATCTGAATCCCTACTGGCAAACAACGGACCGAGGGGCAGATGTAGGAAGCCTTCTGCATGCCGCAAACTGCGAAAACGCAGTTTGCGGCATGCAAAAGGCCGATCGCGATGCACAACCTCAAATTGCGAGTCTGTACTGACTCGCAATTTGAGGATGCGACTCGCAAATAGGTTCCCTTCCTATTCCCTTCCTATATGCGACCGCATCGCCATGCTGAGTTGCTTTGTGACCACGAATGCGGTTGCAAACCAACTCGCAGTTACCACCCACTTGAAGTGGGTGGTAACATATTCGCGAAAGGGAAGGGGTCCTCATGGGATCCCTTCCCCTTTGTGAATGCCGAAAAAAATGGCATAGGGCCACTGCCTACTCTGAAAAAACCGAAACCAAATGGTTTCGGAAGTTTTTCTTTTTGCAACTAATTTTCCTTTAAGGAAAACGGGCTGCAAAAAGAAAAAAACAAACTGCTTTATTAAAAAAGCAGTCACAGACATGGAGGTCTGCTGTCTTCAGCAGGCCACCACCCCTGTGAGTGCATGGACTCGCTATGGGGTCTCAAAATGCGACCCACCTCATTAATATTCATGAGGTGGGTCTTTGCGACCCCATAGCGAGTCGCAGAAGGTGTCAGAGACACCTTTCTGCATGCACTTTTGCGAGTTGCAAATTGCGAGTCGGTATGACTCGCAATTTGCAACTCGCAAATTTTTCTGTACCTACATCTGGCCCTGAGAGTGGTTCAGCATGTGTGATCTGGGCCTTGATGTGGTTAGCGATGGCAGCTGCCTTGGCGAGGATGCTTGCTTACATGCTCCGAAGTGGCTGAAAAGCCAAGTACAGCGCTGGTGAACTGTCCCCAATGCGTACTTAAGAGGTATTTAGAAGAGTGAAACTTGATCTAGTGAACATTTGCGTGAAACACTCGCACTGAGAGAGCTTAATGGAAAGTGATTTTTTTTTTATTCCAGACCGCTGATGAAGAGCATAGGCCATTTTCATTCAGATGCTCTGCAATGCCCTGCCTCCTCTCTCTTAGCTTGAAGCTTTGTGTTGTCTGCTTGGCCAAACGTGTCTCTTAATTTGAAGCTTTGTGTCAGTGCTGAATTTGTAAGTAAAAAGGTGCTGGTGCCCAAAGCCCGCCTCTTAAACACGCTACTACCGCAATTAAATGTGTGAACGTTGAATACTGAGGCGGCGTAGTCCTGAAGCCATCTGGGGCCTGTTCAATCCATTTACAGCCACTCCCTGCCCCTTGAGCTCACTCTAGTAGCTTTCTAATTTTTCCCTTTGTGACACTTTTCCGTTTTTTCTTCCTCTGTCTTTCCCAAATGTGTCTTTTGCTCGCAGCAAATGCTTGAGGCAGAAGAATAAACCCCGGCCCTCAAAAATAAGTGCCGGTGCTCAGCACCAGAAACAACAAGCACAAATTAAGCACTGCTTTGTGTCCGTCTGCTTGGCCAACCTGGGCGTTTCCTATACTTTTTAGGCAAAACCTGACTGGTTTCCTCTAACAAGCAGATTGCACAGGCAAAAATGCCAATCAATTACATTTAATAATTACTGTCTCAAGGTCAACCTTGTGTTATACACCAGGCCTCTCCCTTCTGTCTCCTTTCTCTCTTCCTCCTCTTCTTTCTCCTCCTTTTCCTGCTCTCTCCCTCCTCTTGTCCCTGCTCTCTCCCTCCTCTCTATCCCTCCGCTCTCCCTCCTTTCCTTCCTCCCTCTCCTCTCTTCTTCCTTGCTCCCTCTTCCAGCACCCCATAGACTGACTCCGGACACTCTTTCATCAGGTGCAGACGGGTGAGTCGTCCATAGCACCAGTCTCGCTCTAACCCAGCCCTCTAGGCACTAATACCTCTCACTCTACCAATATAGGGCAGGAGAGTCATCCATAGCGCCAACCTCCAACCCAGCCCTCTAGGCACTAATAACCTCCAACCCAGCCCTCTAGGCACTAATAACCTCCAACCCAGCCCTCTGCTTGTCACGCTGCTCCCTGTAAACGTGAGAGCAGCAGCACTGCAGTGCAGATAATGATTTAAGCAACAAATGCACTGTGCCAGCAACAGTAATAAATTAAAAAGAATGATGGAATCATCATGTTAATGGAAATTAAATCTTTGACATGGCCCACATTTGTTTGAAGTTGTCTATGCTTCGCTACAAAGAAAACAAACATTTGATTCCAGCAGAGCTGCTGAGCTGTGAAGGGCCCATGGGGGATTCTTCCAGTCCAAGGTAGACCACTCTATAAGGTAGGCAATTGGTAGGGCGTGACAATGCCATTCGTGAGCTACTTCTCTTTAACTTGCATCTTTAAAGGCAGCCTGTGTGTTGCTAAATCAAGGGTGACATGTCCATAGGGCAATTATGTTCAAACAAACTGTTTAATAATATTGAGGCAGGCTAAATTGATGGCATGGATGGAAGCAGGAATGCAGTAAGATATGGGATAGTTTTTTATTTGTTTAATTATTTCAAGACTTCACATTCTCACTTTATAAATATTGTCACTTTCTGAAATATACCTTAAATTAATATTTGCTATTTTTGTTTCAAAGTTTTCTTGGAGCAAGAGCCCCTCCAGCTACCTTTTAATCAATCGGGCTTCCCTCATGACACAACACACATCCACAATGTTTGTGCCCAACCACTTTCAAATGTCACCAGCTGCCACTGCTGACTTGTTGTACATGTTCTTCTTTGGAGACAGAGAAGATAAGTATATCATCCAAGTAAACCATAGCATATGAATTAATAAACTCCTTCATAACAAGATTAATGAAGAATTTAAATGCATCAGGAGCATTACATTGTCTGAAAGGCAAGAAGTTATACTCATATAACCTAAATATGGTACTGAAGGCTGTCCTACATTGGTCTTCTGAGTTGACTTGATTAAGTTACAGGCCCACCTTAGATCCAATTTGGAATAAATCCTGGTAACTTTGACTTGAGCTAGTAATGTGGATATCAGCGGTAAAGGAGATGTATTTTTTAATGGTGACCTAATTTAGCACGCAACAATTTATACACACACATCTCTACACTCGCACAATCCTCCCCCTTTTTTAGGCACAAAGAACAATGAAGAGTATGCAGGCGATCTGGAATGGCAAATAAAACCTTTAGCAATATTTTCTCTGTTGTACTTTTTAAATATTCATTGTTTTGTTCAGTCACATCATAAATCCAGTTCCACAGGATCTTTGCTCCAGGTTGTAAGTCAATTCTACAGTCCAATTCCGGATGTGGAGAAAGAGAACTGGCTTTGAACACATTCCAAAAGTCTTGATACTGTTGTGGTGATTGGATCTAAATATCTTTTTGGCTGGAAGGTCTTTCTGGACTTACATCACATCCTTTATCCTTTTAATGACAATGAGTTTGACAATATTTTGATAGCTAAGAAATCTTTTCACTTTGCCAATCAATTTTGGAGGTTGTGTAAGTGTAACCACGCTCACCTCAAAATGATTTGGAAATAAGGTGTGCCAATTAGGTGAACTTCAACTTCTTCATAATGGTTTCCAGGAATTTTTCAAATGCATTAACTGTATATGGTGTGTTATAAGACCAGAAGTCAGCTTATGCTCATCAATAGCTCAGATCAGTTTGTTTTTATTGTTGAGACAATTAGGGACCTTCCACAATCTGGCGAAAGTCTGCTTAATGAAATTACTGGTAGCCCTGCAGTCTACCATTACTTGAATTAGAATTACTTTTCTGCAAACTCTATTTATGCCGAAAGAATTACATGTGACTGCCCTTTCTGAATAGATTGCACCATTTGCTGTGAGACCCTGTTTCTTAGACCTGATGATAGGATCTTAGCGATAATAGAGTTTTGTCTTTTCCCAGCACTTTTGGATACAAACTTGAGGCTACTGAAGTTGTTTTGGAATATTTACTACAGTTTTATTGAATTAATCACCCTTTTAACAATATAGACTTAACCTTTAATTTCTTTTTCTCTATCCATGGTCCTTTGAAATTGGACCCTTATGCTCACAAAAAATAACCAATTTAGTCTCTGTCTTGCCTTTTCTCCTTTGTGCTATTGCAACCTTTGATTTAATAGAAATCTATCAAGTCTGACAAGACATGGGAGGAACCACAATTTGAGGCAACAGGTATTTTAACCCATCCTTTAACCCTCTATAAAATTTGAGGCACTTTTCTCTTCGGAAGTTTTTCTTTTTGCAACTAATTTTCCTTTAAGGAAAACGGGCTGCAAAAAGAAAAAAACAAACTGCTTTATTAAAAAAGCAGTCACAGACATGGAGGTCTGCTGTCTTCAGCAGGCCACCACCCCTGTGAGTGCATGGACTCGCTATGGGGTCTCAAAATGCGACCCACCTCATTAATATTCATGAGGTGGGTCTTTGCGACCCCATAGCGAGTCGCAGAAGGTGTCAGAGACACCTTTCTGCATGCACTTTTGCGAGTTGCAAATTGCGAGTCGGTATGACTCGCAATTTGCAACTCGCAAATTTTTCTGTACCTACATCTGGCCCTGAGAGTGGTTCAGCATGTGTGATCTGGGCCTTGATGTGGTTAGCGATGGCAGCTGCCTTGGCGAGGATGCTTGCTTACATGCTCCGAAGTGGCTGAAAAGCCAAGTACAGCGCTGGTGAACTGTCCCCAATGCGTACTTAAGAGGTATTTAGAAGAGTGAAACTTGATCTAGTGAACATTTGCGTGAAACACTCGCACTGAGAGAGCTTAATGGAAAGTGATTTTTTTTTTATTCCAGACCGCTGATGAAGAGCATAGGCCATTTTCATTCAGATGCTCTGCAATGCCCTGCCTCCTCTCTCTTAGCTTGAAGCTTTGTGTTGTCTGCTTGGCCAAACGTGTCTCTTAATTTGAAGCTTTGTGTCAGTGCTGAATTTGTAAGTAAAAAGGTGCTGGTGCCCAAAGCCCGCCTCTTAAACACGCTACTACCGCAATTAAATGTGTGAACGTTGAATACTGAGGCGGCGTAGTCCTGAAGCCATCTGGGGCCTGTTCAATCCATTTACAGCCACTCCCTGCCCCTTGAGCTCACTCTAGTAGCTTTCTAATTTTTCCCTTTGTGACACTTTTCCGTTTTTTCTTCCTCTGTCTTTCCCAAATGTGTCTTTTGCTCGCAGCAAATGCTTGAGGCAGAAGAATAAACCCCGGCCCTCAAAAATAAGTGCCGGTGCTCAGCACCAGAAACAACAAGCACAAATTAAGCACTGCTTTGTGTCCGTCTGCTTGGCCAACCTGGGCGTTTCCTATACTTTTTAGGCAAAACCTGACTGGTTTCCTCTAACAAGCAGATTGCACAGGCAAAAATGCCAATCAATTACATTTAATAATTACTGTCTCAAGGTCAACCTTGTGTTATACACCAGGCCTCTCCCTTCTGTCTCCTTTCTCTCTTCCTCCTCTTCTTTCTCCTCCTTTTCCTGCTCTCTCCCTCCTCTTGTCCCTGCTCTCTCCCTCCTCTCTATCCCTCCGCTCTCCCTCCTTTCCTTCCTCCCTCTCCTCTCTTCTTCCTTGCTCCCTCTTCCAGCACCCCATAGACTGACTCCGGACACTCTTTCATCAGGTGCAGACGGGTGAGTCGTCCATAGCACCAGTCTCGCTCTAACCCAGCCCTCTAGGCACTAATACCTCTCACTCTACCAATATAGGGCAGGAGAGTCATCCATAGCGCCAACCTCCAACCCAGCCCTCTAGGCACTAATAACCTCCAACCCAGCCCTCTAGGCACTAATAACCTCCAACCCAGCCCTCTGCTTGTCACGCTGCTCCCTGTAAACGTGAGAGCAGCAGCACTGCAGTGCAGATAATGATTTAAGCAACAAATGCACTGTGCCAGCAACAGTAATAAATTAAAAAGAATGATGGAATCATCATGTTAATGGAAATTAAATCTTTGACATGGCCCACATTTGTTTGAAGTTGTCTATGCTTCGCTACAAAGAAAACAAACATTTGATTCCAGCAGAGCTGCTGAGCTGTGAAGGGCCCATGGGGGATTCTTCCAGTCCAAGGTAGACCACTCTATAAGGTAGGCAATTGGTAGGGCGTGACAATGCCATTCGTGAGCTACTTCTCTTTAACTTGCATCTTTAAAGGCAGCCTGTGTGTTGCTAAATCAAGGGTGACATGTCCATAGGGCAATTATGTTCAAACAAACTGTTTAATAATATTGAGGCAGGCTAAATTGATGGCATGGATGGAAGCAGGAATGCAGTAAGATATGGGATAGTTTTTTATTTGTTTAATTATTTCAAGACTTCACATTCTCACTTTATAAATATTGTCACTTTCTGAAATATACCTTAAATTAATATTTGCTATTTTTGTTTCAAAGTTTTCTTGGAGCAAGAGCCCCTCCAGCTACCTTTTAATCAATCGGGCTTCCCTCATGACACAACACACATCCACAATGTTTGTGCCCAACCACTTTCAAATGTCACCAGCTGCCACTGCTGACTTGTTGTACATGTTCTTCTTTGGAGACAGAGAAGATAAGTATATCATCCAAGTAAACCATAGCATATGAATTAATAAACTCCTTCATAACAAGATTAATGAAGAATTTAAATGCATCAGGAGCATTACATTGTCTGAAAGGCAAGAAGTTATACTCATATAACCTAAATATGGTACTGAAGGCTGTCCTACATTGGTCTTCTGAGTTGACTTGATTAAGTTACAGGCCCACCTTAGATCCAATTTGGAATAAATCCTGGTAACTTTGACTTGAGCTAGTAATGTGGATATCAGCGGTAAAGGAGATGTATTTTTTAATGGTGACCTAATTTAGCACCCAACAATTTATACACACACATCTCTACACTCGCACAATCCTCCCCCTTTTTTAGGCACAAAGAACAATGAAGAGTATGCAGGCGATCTGGAATGGCAAATAAAACCTTTAGCAATATTTTCTCTGTTGTACTTTTTAAATATTCATTGTTTTGTTCAGTCACATCATAAATCCAGTTCCACAGGATCTTTGCTCCAGGTTGTAAGTCAATTCTACAGTCCAATTCCGGATGTGGAGAAAGAGAACTGGCTTTGAACACATTCCAAAAGTCTTGATACTGTTGTGGTGATTGGATCTAAATATCTTTTTGGCTGGAAGGTCTTTCTGGACTTACATCACATCCTTTATCCTTTTAATGACAATGAGTTTGACAATATTTTGATAGCTAAGAAATCTTTTCACTTTGCCAATCAATTTTGGAGGTTGTGTAAGTGTAACCACGCTCACCTCAAAATGATTTGGAAATAAGGTGTGCCAATTAGGTGAACTTCAACTTCTTCATAATGGTTTCCAGGAATTTTTCAAATGCATTAACTGTATATGGTGTGTTATAAGACCAGAAGTCAGCTTATGCTCATCAATAGCTCAGATCAGTTTGTTTTTATTGTTGAGACAATTAGGGACCTTCCACAATCTGGCGAAAGTCTGCTTAATGAAATTACTGGTAGCCCTGCAGTCTACCATTACTTGAATTAGAATTACTTTTCTGCAAACTCTATTTATGCCGAAAGAATTACATGTGACTGCCCTTTCTGAATAGATTGCACCATTTGCTGTGAGACCCTGTTTCTTAGACCTGATGATAGGATCTTAGCGATAATAGAGTTTTGTCTTTTCCCAGCACTTTTGGATACAAACTTGAGGCTACTGAAGTTGTTTTGGAATATTTACTACAGTTTTATTGAATTAATCACCCTTTTAACAATATAGACTTAACCTTTAATTTCTTTTTCTCTATCCATGGTCCTTTGAAATTGGACCCTTATGCTCACAAAAAATAACCAATTTAGTCTCTGTCTTGCCTTTTCTCCTTTGTGCTATTGCAACCTTTGATTTAATAGAAATCTATCAAGTCTGACAAGACATGGGAGGAACCACAATTTGAGGCAACAGGTATTTTAACCCATCCTTTAACCCTCTATAAAATTTGAGGCACTTTTCTCTTCGGGTTAGTTTGCCTCAGCAGCCAGAGGATCAAAGGTTGGTAGATAGGTTATCAGATCTTACTTTCCTTGCTTCCAACTTAACAACTCATTATCCTCTTTGATTGCTGAAAAATTGTGCAATAATATGTTAACTGTCTCAATCAGTGGAATAGATCAGAATACAGCCACTCCTCCCAGATAAGACTGATCAAACGCTACCTTATACTGTTTATCTGGAAAAGTACTGGGTCTCCAAAGAAAATGAAGTTAACACTGATTTATAAAAATTCCAAATGTTTTCACATCACTTAAAATCATTATGGAGGGGCAAATGGAATTACAGGAGGTGTTATCACACGAAGAGTCTGTGCTCCAATGACTGCCAGTGTGGGTACTTCCACAGACATAAAACCACTAACTCTATGTAGGTATGTGGGACTCTTGGCCTATACCTGCCGTGCTATTAATTACCAGTTTTTTCCAAATACTGGAGGATGCAAAAGGTCACAGTTGGAGATCTACCAGAGAAGGCAAGGACCACTGACTAACTCCTGCAATCGAGGAAGCTACTGCCTAAATGTGGTCTCACCTATGTGTTAATGCAGTGGTGGAAACATGGGACTGGACATACTCTTTTCACAAATCATGTTTTTCTCTCTGTGACTCCTGTCATTTTAGCTAAATCATCTGATGTAACACCCGGTGGATCCAGGGCAATCAGGTGTACCAAGTTTCGTGGGAACGCTTCACTCTCAGAACTACACGTAGATCAACCTACTGCCCTAATTTTCAGTGTTCAACCACTAAGGGTACTGTTCAAGACTGCACAACTGGAAAAACAGGGAAGAAGGGGAATGGGAATAGACAGTTTGACCGGCGAATATTTGCACCTGTTTTTTCAAAACCTCTAAGGCACATACTTAAACATTACGTTTCATACTCAATACTTGAATTAATTCTTTGCCCCAAACTCTTCACTCCCTTAACCAGAATCATACTCCTACCAAACATTGTTCATTGCCTTTTAACCCTGTCATTGATAGTCAGTGGAGGCTTACTGAAGACTCCAAAGGAGGGGCAGAATAAGCTGATAAGTATCTCTTCTAGATGTCTTTCACTTATTATCAATAATGCCTTTTTAATTTAAGTAACTTACTTTCTTCAGAAAGCTGACTTTGTGTAATTCAAACATCAACACAAATTCAGAAGGAAAAACTATAAGCAATTCACCGGAGGACAATGAGTATTTATGCAAACTCATTGTTTTTTGGGGGTGACGTTCATGCAACATGTTCAAAAATAAGGAAAGACTAAGGGGCTTATTTAAGGAAAGTGACTCTTCACCCAGTGCAGTGCCACTTTCCTTGCGTCCCTTAGCGTCCCACTACCACCACCACGTGTGCACTGTATCTAAGATACGGCTCACCATGGCGGTAGTTAGGGAACTAGCGTCAAAATTATGGACGCTAGCTCAGAGCTTTGCAGGATTTGCGTCAAAAACATTGACGCAAATCCTGCAAAGTCCATTAAGGCCCATTGTAAACAATGGTGTGGCTCCTTTTAACGCCTGCTCTGAGCAGGCGTTAATAATGGCAAAAAATAAATGACACAAAGAAATCTCTTAGATTTGCCTTGCGCAGGTATAATGTAGCGCAAAGGGTTACAAAGTGGCGCACTGCATGCATTGCGCAACTTTGTAAATTTGGGGCTGCGATTTTGACCTTGTTGGGCCACATTATCGTACAAAAAATGACACTAATGTGGCACAAGGAGGCGCTAGGGGCTCCTAAATCTTTCCCAAAGAGTCCTTGTGTTGACCTTGTGCAGAGCAGCGAAAATACAAATAAATAGAAAACTATTGCTTTTCCACAATTCTTACATAGACAGCACCAGTTCATCCATGAGCCTACAAACACAGTTTAAAACTCACTGTGAAGACTTATTGTGGCAAGGAACAAATATTCTGCGTAACTGCTAAATTTAGCATATTTAATCGTCTGGTAACTTCAACCAAGCAACACTTTCAGCTTCAAAACCAAGGGCCTCATTTATGAAGTTCTGGCACAGAGCAGTCTGCAAGGATTCTTGCTGCGCTACCCTGCATCAAAAGAAAATGGCAGGAATGCACCGTTATTTATGAGCTACGGTGCACTCCTGTCCTTTTTCCCTGCACTGGATCACAATGGGCTTCCATGCGCCAACGCAGGTACCCTTGCATCATGGTGCAAGGGTGTCTGCGTTGCAGGGGTGATTGTTTTTTGGGCAGGAAAGGATACCTTCCTGCACAAAACCAATCACAAAGGAGGGAGAATGCAGCAGACATAGAAAAAGAAAAAACAAGGAGAAATAAAGGCATTTCTCCTCTTTGCACCTCCCTTACGCCTCCCCTGGGGAGGCGTAGGCTTTTGACGCATTCCCAGGTTTACGAAATCTCATAAATCTGGGAATGTTTCAAACGCCATGGGTTACGCGCGAATGCCAACGTAATACCAATGGCACGGCACACCTCCCTGTCACAGGGTGAGGTAATGTAGCGACTTGCACTGTGTTGCCTCAGTCCCTATCTACAAGACCATCAAAAGCCACGCAGCGTGGCTTTACGTGGCCTTGTAGGTATGGCCCTGCAGTGTGCACCGCTGGAGGTCACTAAAAGTGACGTTCCGGTGGTGCACAGGGCCTTGTAAATAAGCCCTCAAATATCCAAAAGAAAGACAGTGGAGCAGAGAGCCGAGGAGTATGTGTCAGATAAAACAGGAGCTTCAACATATGAGGGCCATCAGGTACCCTCCTGGATACCGACTGTAGGAAAGTGTCCCTTTTTGACATGCTCACCCCGCATTTTGCCTGGTAATCGATGTGATTGTGACATAAAGTGCATTGAGTACCTGATATCCAGTCCCTAGTTCCAGATCTTTTTCCCTAAACTGTACAATTATTCCCCAAACAGCAATACTTTTGGCAGCACTGTAAGTCCCTAGTAAACGGTACCCCAGGTACCTAGGACAGTGGTAACAAAGAGGGTCCCTAAGGGCTGCAGCATGTACTGTGCCACCCTAAGAGACCCCTCGCCTAGATTATGCAATCTGCCATTGCAGGCTACATGTCTTGGTGCAGTTAAAGTGAAAACACATGGCACACAGCCTGTGTGCCAAGCCCAGTAACACTGCATGCAATATATGTAAGTCATTGCTACAGCAGGCCTTCCAGTCCAAAGGCAGGGAGCATTATATTTTGTGTATGGACATATCTTCAAGTCAAGATATGCTCCTATTATGCCTTTGTCGATTCGTTAGTAATCAGGGAAGCCATTGTTAAGTATGTGTGCTGGACACTGGTCAATACCCCAGCTCAATGATGGCTTCACAGAAACCAGGGATGTTTGGTGTCAAACATCTCATATTAATAAACCCCCACTGATTCCAGTGATGGATTTATTAATACATTCACCCAAAGGGCACATTAGAGGTGCCCTTTGGTAAATCTACCGGCAACTAGTGTGATGACGGACTGGTCATAACCAGCCTGCCACCATAGGCAAGTTTCTGACCCCCAGGGGTGAGACCCTCCACTCAGGTGGTCAGGAACAAAGCCTGCTCTGTTGCATCCACCAGGATGATCTGATTAGCATTCCAAGGGAGGGGGGCTTCAAAGAGCCAGCAGTCTCTGGTATGCAAATCTGGCTTCCCTCAGAGGTGAGGGGATGCTGACCCTGCTGACCAGGGCCCATCTGATGCCTCGACAGGCAGGAAAATTAGTAGTCAGAGAGGCGTGTCCACCTTTAGGCTAGTTCTACCACTAAGGTGAGCTACATAATGTGGTAATGAAATCTGAAAGTCTGGCATCTTTGTGATGGCAGAACTAGGAAGTCTGCAACAGGGTTTGGTCATGAAGGGGCATAGTGACACCCAGGGGTAAGTAGCCCATTGGGTAGTACCCTACACTCCCCTAACACCCTTAAATCCAATATTTTGGGAAGCCCCTGGTACCAGGAAATCAGATCCTGCAGACCTGAAAAAAGAAGGACACTGAAGAGATGTAAAAGCACAAACAGAAGACCAGCATCTGACTTGGCGCCAACCCTGCCAGCCTGCCATTTATCCTCGACAATTGCGCCAAGGGCAACTTGCCCTGCAATTGTTTGTGCCTCCAAAAGCCTGGGAGGAGTGCCAGCCTTCACCCAAGAACCAGGAATTCCAGTGTAGTCGCAGAACTGCACCCCTGCATTTTGCAGGCACATCAAAGGGGACTCTGGATCACCAAAACTTGACACAGGAAAGCACCACGTGTCCCCATGTCCCCGATCCTCATGAGATCTGAGCCCTTTTGGTGGTTCAGCCAATCTGGATCCCCAGTCCCAGTCTTCAGCTTCCTTCTGCAAGCCCCCTCTACCGACCACCTCTGGTGACAAAAACCTGATGCTTCAGGACACCCGCCACCCTCACCCAAGGAGAAGAGGATCAAAGGTGTTCCCATATCCCCGAGCATCACAAGATCTTAACCCCCATGTTGGTTCAGCTAGACTGGCTCTCCAGTTCTGAACTGCAGCCTCTTATTGATCGGACAGATCCTCATTTACTTCTGTGGTGCACCTCTGCACCCTGCTGCCCCAGTGATGCCTGAGGTGATCTATTGGTGGGGCCTAGGACCCTGCCGCATGCTAACCTTAAACCTGAAAGATTGGTCCTGTAAGTTGCTGTGAAGTATCTGTTTGCTGTATGCGCTTTTCCTCCATAGGTTAACAGTATTGCTTCAGAAATCGCAATGTGTAGACTTTTTCAACCAGTAAGAATATCTATCTCAAAACGTACTTACTTGATCGTGATGATTTTGGTGTATACATTTATATAAAGATAAATGTTATTTTTTATAAATTGATGTGGATTACCTTATTGAGTCATGTGCATCATTACATCTCTCTGATAAGCCCAATGCTGTCCTACCACACTACCCCTTAAGAGAGCACCTTGGGATTGCTAGAGTAAGCCCCCGTCCACTTACTAGGGATTGCCTGGACTCTTTGCACAGTATACCTCATTTGGTATACTATACAAAGAGCCAGCTTCCTACATTGGTGGCAGCCGTTGGGTACAGGAGTTGACATTTGTTGTACAACTCGGTTAATAAGTGATTGCACTAAGGAATTGTTAGAAATTAGGTCTCTATGTGGCAGAGGTATACACCTTGTCCAAGTAGGGACCACAATCCTAGTCAGGGTAAATCACACACAATCCAAATTATCCAGGGCCTTCCCTCAGGTATCTTGACACTGAGTAGTCAGGCTTAACTTAAAAGGCAATGTGTAAAGTATTTGTGCAATAAATCATGCAATAACACAGTGAAAACACCACAAAAATACACCACACAGGTTTTGAAAAATCTAAGATATTTATCTGATTAAATTAAGATAAAAAACGATCAAGATTTAATAAGCACAAGGTAAAAAATCACTTTTGCAAAGTTAAGAAGAGTCTCAAGTCTTTAAAAAACGACAATTGTCTCTTGTGTGCACAAAGTACCTGGTTCTGCGTCAACATTGCACGCACGGAGACCACAGAGGAGGAGATGCATGGAAAAAGGAAGGTGTGCATCGGATTCCCCGACACAGCAGAGACAATGCGTTGTTTCTTCTCACGCTGCAAGGGCTTTGCGTCGATTTCCGGCGTGCAGTCTTGGATTCTTACTGCAATGCGGAGTCTTTTGATGCCCAGCGACGATGCATGGAAATCCTGGGTGTGTGGGATGAAGTCACAGGTGCTGCGTCGATCCAGGTGCGATGCGTCATTGTTTGTGTTGCACAGCAGGTGCTGCAGTGATTCTTCAGTCAGGAAGTCGGGCTGCGTCGTTCCGGTTCAGCTGTGCAGCAATCTGGTATGGCTGTGCGTCGAAGTTCCGGTCGAAACGCAGGAGCTACGTCAATCTCCACTCTGGGAGCTGGGCTGCGTCGTACTTGTTCAGCGATGCAGTGATTTTCTCGCCGCTGAGCAGGCTGCGCATCGTTTCTGGCAGGCTGTGTGTCAATTTTCGCCGCACAAGGAGCTTCCTTTAACAGAGGAAGTCTTTTTGGTCCTGAGACTTCAGAAACAGGAGGCAAGCTCAATCAAAGCTCTTGGGGAGCACTTCTCAGCAAAGTCAGAGGCCAGCAAGGCAGCAGTGCAACAGCAAGGCAGCAGTCCTTCACAGCAAAGCAGTCCAGGTGAGTCCTTTGCGCAGCCAGGCAGCTCCTCTTGACAGGTTGCAGGATCTGGTCCAGAAGTCTGATTTGGTGGGGTCAGGGACCCAGTTTATATACCCCAAAATGCCTTTGAAGTGTCGGAGTCTTCAAAGAGTGGTTTTGAGGTGCACAAGGTCCTCTTTCAGTACAGGTCTGTCTGCCAGGGTCCCAGTGGGGGGTTTGGCAGTCCATTGTGTGAGGGCAGGCCACTAGCCTTTAACATGTAAGTGTCAGGCCCCTCCATCCTTCCAGCCCAGGAAGACCCATTCATTATGCAGATGAGTGCAGGTGTGACTGAGTATCCTGTGTTTGTGGTTGTCTGGGTGAAATGCAAAAGGGAGCTGTCAACCAGCCCAACCCAGACGTGGATTGGAGACAGGCTGTAAGGCACAGATGGATTTTAAGTGCAGAGAAATATTCACTTTCTAAAAGTGGCATTTCTAAAATAGTAATACAAAATCCAACCCCATCAATAAGCAGGATTTTCTATTACTATTCTGGCCATACTAAATGTTGGACTTTTTTGCTTATGCAGGGTCATCCCCAATCTTTTTGCCTCCTTCCTCCTATTTTGTCTGACCTGTTGCTGTTGGTTTTGGAACTCTGGGCACTTCACCACTGCTAACCAGTGCTAAAGTGCATATGCTCTCTGTGTAAATTGTATGGTTGATTGGTTTATCTATGATTAGCATATTTGATTTACTAGTAGGTCCCTAGTAAAATGCACTGGAGGTGCCCAGGGCCTGTAAATCAAATGCTACTAGTGGGCCTGAAGCACTGGTTGTGCCACCCATATAAGTAGCTCTGTAATCATGTCTCAGACCTGCCACTGCAGTGTCTGTGTGTGCAGTTTAAACTGTGAATTCAACTTGGAAAGTGTACCTACTTGCCAGGCCTAACCCTTCTCTTTTCTTACATGTCAGACACCCCTAAGGTAGACCCTAGGTAGCCCCAAGGGCAGGGTGCAGTGTATAGTTAAGGTAGGACAAATAGTAATGTGTTTTATATGTCCTGACAGTGAAATACTGCTAAATTTGGTTTTCACTGTCGCAAGGCCTGTCCCTCTCATAGGTTAACATGGGGGCTACCTTTAAATCTGATTAAAGTGTAGATTCCCTTTGTGAGCGGATGGACATGTGGAGTTTGGGGTCTCTGAGCTCACAATTTAAAAATACATCTTTTAGTAAAGTTGATTTTAAGATTGTGTGTTTGAAAATGCCACTTTTAGAAAGTGTAAATTTTCTTGCTTATACCACATCTGTGACTCTGCCTGTCTGTGTCCATTAAGTTAATGTGTGAGTTAATACAAATACTTTACACCTAGCACTCTGAAATTAAGCCTACTGCTCTGCCAAGCTACCAAGGGGGTAAGCAGGGGCTAGCTGAGGGTGATTCTCTTTTACCCTGACTAGAGTGAGGGTCTTGCTTGAACAGGGGGTAACCTGACTGTCAACCAAAGACCCCATTTCTAACACTAAACATCACCTGTTTACCCCTCTCTGATCAGGATCTACCACTCAAACAGTATGTGACGGTAGCCCTAATGTTAGCCCATGAACGAAGCAGGCCTCACAGTAGTGGAAAACAAATTTAGGAGTTTTCCACTACCAGGATATAAACCACACAGGTATGTGTTCTGCCTTTTACCTACATCACACCCTGTCCTATGGGTTACCTAGGGCCTACCTTAGGGGTGACTTAAATGTAGAAAAAGAGGAGTTTAAGGCTTGGAAAGTACATCTAACTGCCAGGTCGAAGTGAAACTGCACATACAGGTTATTCAATGGCAGGTCTGAGACATGGTTAAGTGGCTACTTATATGGATGGCACAACCAGTGCTGCAGGCCCACTAGTAGCATTTACTCTGCAGGCCCTGGGCACATGTGGGGCCCTTTACTAGGGACTTACAAGTAGATCAAATATGTCATTTGGGCATGAACCAATGTTACCATGTCTAAGGGAGAGAGCATATGCACTTTAGCACTGATTAGCAGTGGTAAAGTGCGCAGAGTCCGAAATCCAGCAAAAACAGTGTCAGAAAAGTAGAAAAGCGTAGGTAGGCAGGCAAAATGTTGGGGGATGACCACTCTAAGGCTGTCAGGTCTAACAGAAATCCAAAATTGACTTTAGTTAAAATAATTTTTTTCCAATTTCAATTTCTTCTACATTGCTTAAACTAACTTTTAGGGCCTTTGGTTAAGTTCCCAAGTCCAAACTATTTAGAATTTAACACAGAAGGTGGGTCTTAGGGGAAAGTGGCACTCACAATCACACAGTCCTTAGTAACAATAATTATAATTGTGATCCGAATCTCTTATGAGGCGGTGCTCTTAAGGGGGAACACACCCACAACCCCCAAACATTAACAATCAATGACTGTCAACAGCAGCAACATTACGTTAAGGCACATGCCTAGACATAAATCTGAGACATTATCTTTTTTTAATGAGTAGTTCATATGTAGGATGATGTTTATTTCACATTAAATGTCCAATTCCATTGTCTTGTAACATTCAGATTCCAATTTAAAATTCAATTTCTTCAATTCAAATCAGCCAACACATGTTTCGTCTTGGGAAGTGTCCCACTGACTACATCAGGGCTGAAAATATTATTTAGACAATTTAGTAATATCGTACATTACTATAAGTAATCATATATGTTCCTATTACCAGTGACAGTGTACATGGAGACCAAACATACAAACATTTTGTTGTCAATAAATGTTCATGCATCAGTGTACATTGTCATATGTATAAATCCACTGGTCCATAGTAAATCATCCGTGTGAACACCACTGTGGTTAACACATGTAAATATAAACCTCTACATAGAACAAGCTTATATAAATCCAGAATCTCATGCATCAGAACAAATTCAACACAATATTCCCAGTAAAACAAGTGTAGTTACAAAAACGCTCATCCACACATATGTGAAACATGTATAAACCAAATGCCACCACTATAGACATTAACCACAAGTGCTTATACAGAAAACAGTAGCATCCTCATATCCAATGGACAATACCTGTTTATTTTTAAGTCCCAAAACAGTATAAGAACCCAGTATCTCCCATTCCTTAGTTCCTCATATCTCCAAAGTTATGCAAAATTACTGTCAAAATAAGTAAATGATCTTAATACCTTGTTGAATAGGGCTTGAAAAAACAGGGGTTGACCAACAAATATGAAACCTTACCCCAGATGTAATGACTGCCACAATCCACAGTCAAAATCTGAACCATTAGGAAACTGTATCTGCAAGCAAACCCATTAAAATGCCATTATCCCACATGCATGACCAACATTGCTAACTCATGTGTCACATTTGAAACAAGATGCCCCCTAATGCCACTCATAACGAAGCATTACTAACTTAACAGCATGTCGCCTAACCACCAGTTACCTACTGCAGATATTCATATAGCTCCACATTGATAATCACAACATTTGCATTTTAAGATAATATTATCTCTTCACAAATTCGTCACTAACTGAATTTCTTAGTAACCTATTAAAAAAAAAAACAGAAAACCTCATGCCATAATCTACTAACTCATGATATTATCATAAAATATGGGCCTACCAGTGAACTCCTATCCACAAGGGGAATGAGCCGCAAGTACGCTTCCGTAATGCCGTTCTAGGGAATAGTCCCTCTTTGAATAGACCCACATTTAAGGATAGTAGACATAAAAATAGGGCTAATTCCTCCAGGCACCTATATCATGAAACAGAACATCACCGCCATCTTAGCCTAGTGATTGTGATAACCCATACATTTAGGACCAATTTCACACACTATAAGACAGTACATAAATGCCTGTTTAAATTCTGAATAATAACTATTTAGAAGAAAAAGTAATTACTAGTTAACCCTACGCCAAGATTATCCAAAAACATACACTTAAGAACCCTAACTAATTTCATGCCTCACAAGGTCCCCATATTGTAAAGCAACCATAACAATAGCCACCCCATTTCCACAATATGCCAGAAATATGATAGTGACATCTAACATCGTCGAAACAGCTACAAGCTTAACTATTCTCCTCAAGATAACCTAATGTTGTCTCCTAATCCCAACCTATAACAAGGAAAAATTAAAATAAATGAATAACTACCTCCATAATTGCCTAAATTCACCAATACTGTTATGAGCCAACCGCCCTCTCCGTGTCCCATTGGATATAGAGTATGTTATCTGTTAAAATTATGTATTTTGTGGTCAACTTCCATATTCATTTAACTCCATGATTGTGCATATAGTTCATGAATATAAGTTCAAATTCATAGTTCATATTAACACATATGTCAAAAGTTCAGACATTAAATTAATCTTACTGCTGATATTTAGATTGCTGTGCACCCCTACTATATTGTGAAAACCAATTAAAATAAACAATCTTATTTTCCCAAAAAGTACTCCAGTTCCTGGTCCATATTTAATCCATCCTCAACTGCCCTGAGACGCATGATCCATAGCAATTCCCTCCTCCTAAAATGCAATTCTCTGTTACCACCCTGAGGATCTTTGGGTACATGCTCAATCCCCAAAAATCTGAAAACTTTACTTGCTCCTTGTCTCTCACATATCCTCATATGTTGTACAATTCGATACTGTTTATCGTCCTTTTTCAATGCCCTCAAATGTTCACTAATCCTTACTCTGAGGGGGCGAATCGTGCTCCCAATGTACATTTGTTCACAATTACATAATATGATATACACCACAAAGGTCGTACTACAATTGATGTTGGATTCAATTTTAAACATCGGATTGCCAATATTTCCAAAGTCTTTCTTACCATGACATGCCCACCTGCAGACCCCACATTGGCCACATTTGAAAAAACCTTTTTTGTATTCAGAGAACCAATACACATCCCCGAGCATCACAAGATCTCAACCCCCCCACTGGTTTGTCCGGACTGGCCTTCCAATCCCGACCTGAAGCCTCTTACTGACTGGACCCATACCCATTGACTTCAGCAGGGCACTTGATGCTGAACTGCACCTCTGCACCCAGCAGACCCAGTGCCGCCTGAGGTGACCCATTGGTGTGGTCCTGTAGGTCGCTGTGAAGTACCTGTTTGCAGTATATGCTTTTCCTTCACAAGTTAACATTACCGCTTCACAAATTGCTCTGTGTCGACTTTTTAAACCTGTAAATGGTGCCTAAGTTTATAGAAAAATAAGTGCATAAATTGGTGTGGCTCTCCTTATTGAGTTGTGTGCATCATTTATTGATGGGGTGCCTATAGTCGATGTCTTGCACTCCTCTATCATAAGCCTAAGGCTTGTAATCTCTATTCAACTCTAAATCGTCTCCTGGATTCTTTGCCTCCTAGTCCTTCTCTTTCCTCTTCAATCTCTACTGAAGAGTTTTCTTTATGTCAAAATTGATCTCAGTCTTGCTTAATTTTCTCTTACGCAGAGCCATAATGTACAATGGTAATGGATCATTTAGTTATTTGGCTTGTCTTTCTGAAATTCTACTTTTGTCTTTGATCTTAAAATTCCAAATTTATTTGTCGGGCAAATCCCAGAGCCGGTCGATATAATCCTTTATTTGCAACTCTTAGCAGCATTGTTTATCCCTTACTTCTGCTTTATTTTACTTTGCTGTTGAAGCTCTCTTTCTCATGTGTTTTTCCCTCTTCATTCCAATCTACCACTGTTAGTGTTCTTTTTATTACATTTCTTTGGATCCTGCACCTATTTCTAATTATTCTTCCATTTCTCTTTGTTATATTTGTCTAAATGTTTTCAATGCATTGTTCCCAATTTGGTGCTCAATATATTTCCCCTTCACAGTCTTTTTGCCTGCCTTCCAGTATGTTCTCGCCACTCTCCGAAACTGTCCGTCATGCTGTTTTTAATTCTATTTTCCACTTATCTCAAAACAAACCCTTCTATTTTGGTATTTATGGATCTTTCTGCCGCTTTTGATACCACCAATCAGCCATCTCTTCCGTCCATTCTTTAGGGATTTAGGGTTCCATTCTTTCAAGGTTCTCTTCCTATCTTTATAATAACTCAGAGTATGAATGAATGAACATTTTTATTGCATAATTGCTTAAAAGCATTGCAAATACACACATGTACAAACAGATGATGTTAAAGATCTCTGTGATTAAAAGTACAAGAGAAGATGAGAAAGCGCGCCAATGCATCTGTGTTTCCTATCTTACGGCTGCGTCCCATCACAATCAAGTTAAAAAACACAACGCTGGCCCAGAAGACCACCTTCTGCGTTCAGATGGTCCTAACGTGTAAAGTGCTTGTGCTTTGTGATTTGGCGTAGCCGTGGGAGATCCATCCCACCACTTTCGATGTAGTCACAGTAATAAAACCCACCCCAGACCTTACCACTGTAGCTGGATGTGGCATAAAAGATGTGTGAGCTTTATGATTTGGCTTAACTATCTCCGCGCCCTCCCACCACTTCAATGGAGATAGTAATGTGCAATTTCCATCCTGGCTTCAGTTCCTTAATTGGAATTTACACTGTCCAGGTCCATTGAATGTCTTTCAGGCATTTCTTACCCAGTGCGTTATTCTAGATAACGAATACCCATATGCACATTTTGGGTGCGAGTGTTCAAAGGATGACTTATCACTTGCTTGGTTCCTAGATGTTCAGCATTTCCAGTTGTCACCCGCTGCATGGGAACACAAAGTTCAAAGTTCAGGCAACACGCCTGCACTTCCTGGCTATGGACAAGTGCTCTATATTTGCTGTCCCACCCATGGGGTGTGGGGGTAGCGGGGTGTCCTGCGCTTGGCGGCTGGCTTCCTATGCCACTTCCAACATGCTTGAGCCATTTTCAGTTTTTTAATGTTTACTTTTACCTGTTGGAACCTTTTGCCTTAATCAACTCAGTTCGAACCGCTCTCATGTACCTTCCAAATTTGGCCAGCTCCGAGGGCACTACGCAGGCGAGGAACCATGAAACTGCCTCTGCCCATGTCCTAACCCCATGCTATAGGAACATTGGCCTTAAAAACATTCATCTTTGTTGGAGAAAGGCAGGGCAGCAGCATACAAGGTGTAGCAGGGACTTCACTCTATAATAGCAAAATCAGCATTCAACTACCGTCATTAAGCATTTCCATCCTGGCTTCAGTTCCTTAATTGGAATTTACACTGTCCAGGTCCATTGAATGTCTTTCAGGCATTTCTTACCCAGTGCGTTATTCAAATATGGCTGGATGAGATTGCCTTGTAGGAGGCAATTAGGCCTAGCAGCCCTCCATTTCCCTTATATGTGGCCATATCCTCTTCCCTCGATAGCTGAGATATTTGCTTATTTACTGCTTTCTTTATTGCCCCATAATTCACTTCCTCCAGTGACCAATTAGCTGTTGCTAGATTCAATTTTGACACCACTCCTTGCATGTAGCTGTTCTAGGGGTTTAGTCCCACTTCGAATGTTACTTTCAGCACTTCCTTTAATGATCTTGTATGAGGTTTAAGTATCTGATTGTAGTATTTCAACTGAGTGCTCATGCAGTCGTACGTTTGCTAGACCAGTCCGAACTCAAGGCGGATCAAGCAATTGCATGTGTATTTTAGTAGGCAGAAGATGCATTTGTAGTCCTGGCACTGACCTTTTTCTAGTGCTGTCTCCATTTGACCTGGGAAAACTTTCTGATCGTGCCGTGTGCCAGCAAGCAATTTGGATTTTATTACTCTCCTGATCTGCACCATGGTTGGGCTACATAATCTCACCTGTAATTTATATAGGGCATATATAGTTGCTTCTGTTTTGACCTTCATCTTCTACTCTTGTGCTATTGCCTGACCAGTATAGATTATCCATGCCTCTAGATAGTATAAGCTCTTACTGTTCCTATAGTCTGAGTGCCCAGTCTCCACCTAAGGAGAACTTTTCTTACGTGTTGTCCAAATACCGCCCTTTGGTCTTGCATGCGTTGGCTACTAGCTCATGATCCTCATTACATAGGTTCAAGGCATCCAGGTCCCTTCGTAGGCCAACTCTGGTGTGAACAAAAATACCCAGATCATCCGCGTTCTGCAGTAGATGCAATCTGTGGGAACCGAGTTTTGGGTAACCAAGGTGGCTCCTTGAAGGGCCTTGCCTAGGTCAGCTGTGTAGAGATTAAAAAGTGTCGGGGCTAGGAGGCAGCCCTGTTTTAAGCCTCGATGCATGTCCAGCTTTTGGGAGACCGTATCCATGGCCAGTTTTATTTTCACACAAGTGTTACTGTATAAAGCAATAATGACCTTCAGGAGATTTGTCAGGCATCTTCTAGCTTTTCAATTTTTTTCCATAGTTTGTGTCTAGACACACCATTGAACGCCGCCAAATAGTCCACAAAACAGGCGAACACCGGTAGGTTATTCTTGATATTCGCTTGCTGTGCTATGTAGGTCAGGGCTAGTATATTATCAATAGTTGAACCACCTCTCCGAACCACAGTTTGATAGAAGGGTAGGATGTCATTATCCTTGACCTAGTCTTTTAGCTCATTTAGGAAGGTTCTGGCATATGCTTTCCTTTTTATATCTAACAGGGCGATTAGCCTGTAGTTCTTTGGATCCACTTTATTGCCTTTCTTGTATATCCGCTGCAGCAAGGAGCCTCTCCAAGAGTCCGGGACATCTGCATGAATCCTACATTCTGTATACAAAGTAGACAATATCACCACCCATTATGCTGCATCTTCTTTGAACATCTCACCAGGGAGGCCCTTGGGCTCAGGTGCCCCATCCCTGCTTATCTTTTTTATAGTTTTTGTGACATCCTGCTCTTCCTGCGCCTTACATCCTCCA
The DNA here is from genome assembly GCF_031143425.1 of Pleurodeles waltl. Classification (NCBI taxonomy): domain Eukaryota; kingdom Metazoa; phylum Chordata; class Amphibia; order Caudata; family Salamandridae; genus Pleurodeles; species Pleurodeles waltl. The sequence goes on from NC_090436.1 coordinate 86,685,560, forward strand.
TTCTTTGGGTATCCTGCGCCTGGTGTTACACTGTCTATCAGTGGGGTCTCACTGATCCCTTGCCGCGGTCCCTCTGGGTAAATTGTGTATATTCTCACTGCATGAGCGAGCCAAGCTTCCGCAGTCGCTGAATTGCACCTGTCTATTTTAGCATTCTTTAACTTGGCCACATATTTCCAGAATTGCTTCTGTTTGCTGTTTTTGCACAGCTCATATACTTTGATCCATTCCTCCTCCATGTACCTTTGTTTTAATTTCCAAGTGAGATGTTTGTGGCCTCGGTTGGCTTGCTTATAGGCCCTCCCACTCTCTTGTATCTCGATTTTTTGATGGCTCCTTTTTGCATGCCTTAAGCTGTCCCTCAGGCATCATTATATTTTAGAATACTCCCAGACTTCCAGTTCTTTTTGTGTGTAGACATCCGAGCACCCCTTAGAAGTGCAGTGTGCAAGTCTGCTATCCAGGTACCCCAACTCTGAATAGGAAGAATGGGATTATTTATTTTTCTCCAATTTCCCTTCGTCAATATCCATTTCTCCAGTTTTGCTGAGTTAACTAAATTCCATTTAATCCTCCTTAACAGTTTATTGTCCTGTACGTCCTTAGTGTGGCTAAGTGTGGCTAATGGCCTTGGTTTCCTCCGATGCTTAATGTGAAGCTTTAATTTTACTCTGAACATAGCATGATCACTTGATTCATAGCTACAAATCTCGAAATCTGACATCCATTGCTTGATGTTCGTAGGTGTAGTCAATGGTAGCCCAGTTATTAAAGGAGAGGATGCTTGGTGCCTTCAGATGTAATTCATTGGCCCAGGCCTCTGCTGAAATGAGATCATAGGCATGAAGGAAGGTACTAAGTGCTCTTTCTGCAGGTGTACTATTCCTGTTATTGACCACCACCATTCCCAGATGGTGGACATTGAAGTCCCCATTTATCACCATGGTCATGGACATGTGGTTCATTTAATTCTGCCTGCTTGACCGGGCAGGCTGCGTCTATGTGTACTTCCCTTTCCACTCCCTGGTCAGCGGGGGAGGCTAATTGAGGCGGCCGAAGTTCCTCACATGCTTCCTCTTGTCCTGGGCCCCGGCCCTCTCCCCAGTGGCCTTGGATTCTCGATGTCTTACTCCCCTATGGGTAATATTCTCTCAAATATCAGACAGAGGATTGCCCTTGCTGTTTTCTTTGTCTGTCATTTCCTCCCCTAAGAAGGGGTGCTGACTCCAACTCCTTCATAGGATAGTCTGCCTTAGCATTTTTTGTCTTTAACCTTTTTTTCTCGCACTTTGTCAATGAATTGTTATCTTTGATTGTACTATTATTGCTATTGCTGTTGGTATTGGTATTGATGTTGATGCTACCAGCTGAGCTCATGCCTCTTGGAGTTGGTGCTGTTGATGCTGTTGTTGCACGCTGAAGCCGTGCCTCTTGGCTGGTTGTCTCTTTTTTGTGACCTGGAAAGGTTTTATGTCCGCTCCATTGTACTACAGTTTGGTTTACAGCAAGGAGTGGGTTCTTGGTCATTTATTCTTTACCTCTTCCATCCATTATATGTTTTTTTTGTTTTTCATGTGCATTTCTATGCAGACGGCACTCAAATCTAGTTTTCATTTCCTTCGTTCGCTGGCTCCATCAGTGTCAGTCTCTCTCTCTCTGTTTCACTGCTATTGATGCTGGTCTGGCTTTCCATTTTCACCACTGAGACCAGCTACGACTGAGATGTGTCTTTTTCAAACCAATGATTCCTTCCCCACTCCTTCTGTTGTTTTATTTCTTCCAGCATCTCGTATGCCGTCTACCCATGAGGGTCTGCAGAATTTGTTTTGGGGGGCAGGGATGGTCATTTTTTCAGGGGGGGATATAGTTTTAACGTCATCCATCCTGAGGCAGTGTAACTTTAGGGCGACTGTAGTGTTACGCTGCACTGTGAGCCTGCACACCAGACTGTACCTAAATCCAGAGGGAGCAACCACCTGGCACACCTCCCCGCAGACGCCCACGTGTCTGCCACCGCCCTCAACCCTATCATCTTTGACTTTGCATTAATCTTCAGACAGCAAATACTTCTGCTTCCCCACGCCTTTGCTTTCACAAACATTGAGTCATTTCTTATTTAGTCACCTGTTCTTTCTACCCTGAATTTCCTCAATATGCTCTTCTCCCATATCAGTCTATTCTTCTGTATGGAATTTATTGGTCCTTAAGTATGCTGTCTATATTACTTCTTATCAACTACACCTACCGATGCCACTCTCATTACTCATGTATTATTTTCAAAGGTATCAAATCTTTTGCTCTTCCACTCCCTACTGATTTGACTAGTGCAGTGGTTCCAAACCTGTGGTCCAGGGACCCCGGGGGATCGGTGAAGCCTCCTCAGGGCACCCGTGACTGCTTAGAAAATTAACTAATATTAAGAGATTAATAAAGTATATATAAATAAAGTGGCTACATTTACAATTGAAATTTTTAACCTCTTAGCTGCTGGGCCTTTCTCCTCCCCCCCAGTTCTGAGCCCTTTTTTGGCTATTTGAGGTGGTTCGCGCTTAGGCCTTCATAACTTTTGGTCCAAATAAGCTATCCACGCCAAATTTGTTTCCTTTTTTTTCAACATCCTAGGGATTGTGATGGTACCCAGAGTTTGTGGTTTCCCCTGGAGGAGACCAAGAAATTAGCCAAAATACAGTGAAAATGTAATTTTTTTTTTTTAAATGGGAAAAAAGGGCTGCCGAAGAAGGCTTGCGGTTTTTTCCCTGAAAATGCCATCAACAAAGGGTTTCTGGTGCTAAAATCACCATCTTCCCACCTTTCAGGAACGGGCAGACTTGAATCAGAAAACCACATTTTTCAACACAAATTTTGCATTTTACTGGGACATACCCCATTTTTACTATTTTTGGTGTTTTCAGCCTCCTTCCAGTTAGTGACAGGAATGGGTGTGAAACCAATGCTGGATCCCGGAAAGCTAAGGGGTCATTTGTGTAGATCATACAAGGTTTTCCTACAGAAAATAACAGCTGAAATAAAAAAATATTGAAATTGAGCTGAAAACAACAGCCATTTTTCTTTATGTTTTATTCTGTAACTTTTTCCTGCGATGTCAGATTTTTGAAAGCAATATACCGTTATGTCTGCTGGACTCTTCTGGTTGCGGGGATATAAAGGGCTTGTAGGTTCATCAAGAACCCTAGGTACCCAGAGCCAATAAATGAGCTGCACCCTGCAGTTGGTTTTCATTCAATACTGGGTATACAGCAATTCATTTGCTGAAATATGAAGAGTGAAAAATAGGTATCAAGAAAACCTTTGCATTTCCAAAATGGGCTCAAGATAAGGTTTTGAGGAGCAGTGGTTATTTGCACATCTCTGAATTCCGGGGTACCCATACTAGCATGTGAATTGCAGGGCATTTCTCTAATAGACGTCTTTTTTTACACACTCTCTTATATTAGGAAGGAAAAAATGTAGAGAAAGATAAGGGGCAATAATACTTGTTTTGCTATTCTATGTTCCCCAAGTCTCCCGATAAAAATGATACCTCACTTGTGCGGGTAGGCCTAGCGCCCGCGACAGGAAATGCCCCAAAACACAACATGGACACATCCCATTTTTTTGACAGAAAACAGAGCTGTTTTTTGCAAAGTGCCTAGCTGTGGATTTTGGCCTCTAGCTCAGCCGGCACCTAGGGAAACCTACCAACCCTGTGCATTTTTGAAAACTAGAGACCTAGGGGAATCCAAGATGGGGTGACTTGTGGGGCTCTGACCAGGTTCTGTTATCCAGAATCCTTTGCAAACCTCAAAATGTGGCTAAAAAAACAAGTTTTCCTCTAATTTCGGTGACAGAAAGTTCTGGAATCTGAGAGGAGCCACAAATTTCCTTCCACCCAGCGTTCCCCCAAGTCTCCCGATAAAAATGATACCTCACTTGTGTGGGTAGGCCTAGCGCCCGCGACAGGAAATGCCCCAAAACACAACGTGGACACATCCCATTTTTTGACAGAAAACAGAGCTGTTTTTTGCAAAATGCCTACCTGTAGATTTTGGCCTCTAGCTCAGCCGGCACATAGGGAAACCTACCAAACCTGTGCATTTTTTAAAACGAGAGACCTAGGGGAATCCAAGATGGGGTGACTTGTGGGGCTCTGACCAGGTTCTGTTACCCAGAATCCTTTGCAAACCTCAAAACGTGGCTAAAAAAACACGTTTTCCTCACATTTCAGTGGCAGAAAGTTCTGGAATCTGAGAGGAGCCACAAATTTCCTTCCACCCAGCGTTCCCCCAAGCCTCCAGATAAAAATGATACCTCACTTGTGTGGGTAGGACTAGCGCCCGCGACAGGAAATGCCCCAAAAAACAATGTGGACACATCCCATTTTTGAACAGAAAACAGAGCTGTTTTTTGCAAAGTGCCTACCTGTAGATTTTGGCCTCTAGCTCAGCCGGCACATAGGGAAACCTACCAAACCTGTGTATTTTTGTAAACTAGAGACCTAGGGGAATCCAAGATGGGGTGACTTGTGGGGCTCTGACCAGGTTCTGTTACCCAGAATCCTTTGCAAACCTCAAAACGTGGCTAAAAAAACACGTTTTCCTCACATTTCAGTGACAGAAAGTTCTGGAATCTGAGAGGAGCCACGAATTTCCTTCCACCCAGCGTTCCCCCAAGTCTCCTGATAAAAATGATACCTCACTTGTGTGGGTAGGCCTAGCGCCCGCGAAAGGAAATGCCCCAAAACACAACGTGGACACATCCCATTTTTTGACAGAAAACAGAGATGTTTTTTGCAAAGTGCCTACCTGTAGATTTTGGCCTCTAGCTCAGCCGGCACGTAGGGAAACCTACCAAACCTGTGCATTTTTGAAAACTAGAGACCTAGGGGAATCCAAGATGGAGTGACTTGTGGGGCTCCGACCAGGTTTCTGTTAAACAGAATCTTTTGCAAACCTCAAAATGTGGCTAAAATAACACATTTTCCTCACATTTCGGTGACAGAAAGTTCTGGAATCTGAGAGGAGCCACAAATATCCTTCCACCCAGCGTTCCCCCAAGTCTCCTGATAAAAATGATACCTCACTTGTGTGGGTAGGCCTAGCGCCCGCAACAGGAAATGCCCCAAAACACAACGTGGACACATCAAATGTTTTCATAGAAAACAGTGCCTACCTGTGGATTTTGGCCTCTAGCTCACCCGGCACCTGGGGAAACCTAGTAAACCAGCGCATTTTTGAAAACTAGAAACCCAGGGGAATCCAACATGGGGTGACTTGTGGGGCTCTGACCAGGTTCTGTTACCCAGAATCCTTTGCAAACATCAAAATTTGACCAAAAAAACACCTTTTCCTCTCATTTCGGTGACAGAAAGTTCTGGAATCCGAGAGGAGCCACAAATTTCCTTCCACCCAGCATTCCCCCAAGTCTCCCGATAAAAATGGTACCTCACTTGTGTGGGTAGGCCTAGTGCCCGCGCCAGGAATAGATCCCACAACGGTCAATGTTGGTCCTTACATGAGGCAGCTGTTGACCCTGGGGTGATCCATTCCTGACGCAAGCACTAGGTGTAGGCACTCAAGTGGGGTAGTGTTTTTATCGGAACAGGTGAGGAATCACTGGGTGGTAGGAATTTTGTGGATCCCTGCATATTCCTGTAGTTTGTGTGACAGAAATGCGAGAAAAATAGAGTTTTTATTCAACATTTCAGCTTTGCAGGGTATTCTGGGTAAGAAAACTTTGGGGAATCCACACAAGTCACACCTCTGTGGCCTCCCCCGAATGTCTAGTTTCCAGAAATGTTTGGGTTTAGTGTGTTTCTCTATATGGCCGCCGAACCCAGGACCAAAAACACAGGTGCCTGCCTTACAAAACCAGTTTGTTTTGCGATAGATAATTTTTATGTCTCCACAATACGATTCGGGCGGTGGAATTTGGGGCTGAACTAAATTGGAGCAGTCTCTCTCTCTCTCTGCTTGCATCCGCATTCACCTGCTCTCTGGGTTGGGCTAACCCACTATTAACCAGTTGCACAGACTGCTTGCGAAGGGACAGCAGGACTGTCCTCATCACCTCCCTCATAATGTACTGGAACAGGAGTTATCGAATGGGACTCCTCCGACTGAAAAATCACTCCCAGAGTCTGCGCCATTGTCCTATCCCTCAGATGCTGTCTCAGTATCTGATGTCTCAGTCTCTGATCCTATGTCAGAGATGTCCTCTATAACCCGAGTGCCGGCAGCAGTCATCCATCAAGATGCCATCTCTGCTATTGGCTAAACTGTTGCTCTAAAACACTAGCCTAGGTAGACAGTCACAAAATCGATGGTGTGTGTGAGATACGTGCAACAGTAGAGGCCACCTTACCTGCGCTTCTTCCCTCAATCAGCACGTTCTTTCAAGACACTCAAAAAACACCTTGTCACATACCATTCGTCACAGTCATTAGCACCTCCTGCGCCCAGTCCAACAATCATTATTGGTGCTCCCACTCCCTCCTCCTCGGATTCCCTCATTACCACCCAGCAAAAGTGCCCTTCATCTCTCCATAGCCGCCCTCCACCCCGCACATACATTTCATTTGTATTATAGCGCAGGTAATGGCTAACTTTACTAATGTACTCAGCTATTTACATAAAATACAGATTTGCTCTTTGCAGTAGGCATATAAACCTTCTGCGCTTCTTTATGGCACTAAAACTGCCACTAGACAAGTCTGACCCTTTTGTAGCAGAAACATAGTCACAATACTTACTTGACTTTTTTATTGCTGCCTAAAAGCTACAGTTGAAAAGCGTCAGTTGAAGTATGTGCATTGCTTTGAAGACGCAAGCTGCAACTGCAAGACAACTGGTGGCAAATCTATATATAAATATATATATATATATATATATATATATATATATCACTTTTATATGTGGGTCTGGTTTTTCTGGGGGCCGATCGCAGCCCCCAGGGAAACCACACACATATTGACAAAAGTGATATATATATATATATATATATACATATATATATATATATACATATATAGATCTATCTCTATATACAGGGAGTGCAGAATTATTAGGCAAGTTGTATTTTTGAGGATTAATTTTATTATTGAACAACAACCATGTTCTCAATGAACCCAAAAAACTCATTAATATCAAAGCTGAATATTTTTGGAAGTAGTTTTTAGTTTGTTTTTAGTTTTAGCTATGTTAGGGGGATATCTGTGTGTGCAGGTGACTATCACTGTGCAAAATAATTAGGCAACTTAACAAAAAAAAATATATACCCAGTTCAATTATTTATTATTACCAGTGAAACCAATATAACATCTCAACATTCACAAATATACATTTCTGACATTCAAAAACAAAACAAAAACAAATCAGTGACCAATATAGCCACCTTTCTTTGCAAGGACACTCAAAAGCCTGCCATCCATGGATTCTGTCAGTGTTTTGATCTGTTCACCATCAACATTGCGTGCAGCAGCAACCACAGCCTCCCAGACACTGTTCAGAGAGGTGTACTGTTTTCCCTCCTTGTAAATCTCACATCTGATGATGGACCACAGGTTCTCAATGGGGTTCAGATCAGGTGAACAAGGAGGCCATGTCATTAGATTTCCTTCTTTTATACCCTTTCTTGCCAGCCACGCTGTGGAGTACTTGGACGCGTGTGATGGAGCATTGTCCTGCATGAAAATCATGTTTTTCTTGAAGGATGCAGACTTCTTCCTGTACAACTGCTTGAAGAAGGTGTCTTCCAGGAACTGGCAGTAGGACTGGGAGTTGAGCTTGACTCCATCCTCAACCCGAAAAGGCCCCACAAGCTCATCTTTGATGATACCAGCCCAAACCAGTACTCCACCTCCACCTTGCTGGCGTCTGAGTCGGACTGGAGCTCTCTGCCCTTTACCAATCCAGCCACGGGCCCATCCATCTGGCCCATCAAGACTCACTCTCATTTCATCAGTCCATAAAACCTTAGAAAAATCAGTCTTGAGATATTTCTTGGCCCAGTCTTGACGTTTCAGCTTGTGTGTCTTGTTCAGTGGTGGTCGTCTTTCAGCCTTTCTTACCTTGGCCATGTCTCTGAGTATTGCACACCTTGTGCTTTTGGGCACTCCAGTGATGTTGCAGCTCTGAAATATGGCCAAACTGGTGGCAAGTGGCATCGTGGCAGCTGCACGCTTGACTTTTCTCAGTTCATGGGCAGTTATTTTGCGCCTTGGTTTTTCCACACGCTTCTTGCGACCCTGTTGACTATTTTGAATGAAACGCTTGATTGTTCGATGATCACGCTTCAGAAGCTTTGCAATTTTAAGAGTGCTGCATCCCTCTGCAAGATATCTCACTATTTTTGACTTTTCTGAGCCTGTCAAGTCCTTCTTTTGACCCATTTTGCCAAAGGAAAGGAAGTTGCCTAATAATTATGCACACCTGATATAGGGTGTTGATGTCATTAGACCACACCCCTTCTCATTACAGAGATGCACATCACCTAATATGCTTAATTGGTAGTAGGCTTTCGAGCCTATACAGCTTGGAGTAAGACAACATGCATAAAGAGGATGATGTGGTCAAAATACTCATTTGCCTAATAATTCTGCACTCCCTGTATATATCTATCTACATAAATATATCTATAGATAGATCTATATATATATATATATATATATATATATATATATATACATATATCTATATATATCTATAGATCTATCTATAAATATAGATATATCTATATATATAGATCTATATATATATATATATATATATTTTTTTCTAGTTGTTGTATGGTTTCCTTGGGGGCCAAAATGGCCCCCAGGGAAACCCTACAACAACTTAAAAAAATATTGCCCCCACAGGGGTCGCCCTGCCCATGGGCGACCCCCTGTCCATTTTTTTTTGTATTTTTTTTTTTTGAAAAACAAAAAATGTTGCCCCTGGGGGGGGCGCGATCGCGCCCCCTCCCCCCCCCCCCAGGGGGCACCTACCTTTTTTAAAAAACAAATATGCCCCCGGGGGGGGGATGCCCGTTTTCTGAGGGGGCGGACCCCCCCAAGTGAAATCCCTGGCGTCTAGTGGTGTTTCCTGGCCCCCGATCGCAGCTGTGCTGCGATCGGGGGCCAGGAAACACTTTCAGAAGGCCTCGTAAGAAAGGGGAGACTCTCCCCTTTCTTACGAGGCCTTCCTGAAACGGTTTCCTGGCCCCCGATCGCCGCTGTGCTGCAATCGGGGGCCAGGAAACACTTTCAGGAAGGCCTCGTAAGAAAGGGGAGACTCTCCCCTTTCTTACGAGGCCTTCCCGAACGTGGGGAAGGCCGCTTTCCCCATTGGAGCAGGAAGCGGCCGCAAGGCTGCTTCCTGCTCCGATGGGGAAATTAACTTTGTTACGTCAGTGCGCCTCGCGGCGCGCTGACGTCACAAAGGGGCGGGTGAGGGGCGGGTGAGGGGCGGGGGGAGACACGGAAGAGCTTCCGTGTCTCCCTGGGGCAAAAAAAAAAAAAAAAAAATCCTCGTGTGCGATGCACCGAGGATTTATTAACCCCCTCTCTAGTGTCGGCCACTGGTCGTGACCTGCACCAGGGAGGTAGTGCGGGCGTCGGCCAGTGGCCGACACCCGCATTGAAGTGGTTAAAACGTAATGTAAATTTCAAGGAATTTTAAATTAGAGACAAAAAATTAAATTAGTATCCTTAGATTGATTTGTGGGAGCAGTGCAGGTGTGTCAGACAGAATATACTATGGGTGATGTGTGGCTGCAATTGAAGCTCCAAACTTCCTTAAATGTATTTGTTTGTAAATTAAATAAAATGTGTCATCATTTGTGTATGTGTTTGATGGAATGCTTGTTTCTGTATTTTTGTGTATTGTTTGGCAGTTCAAATCATCAACAATGTATAGGCCTGGGTCCCTGGCTTCAAGTAATGACTCAGTGGGGGGTCCCCGGATTCCAATACTGATTCACTGGGGGGTCCCCCGGTTCCAGTAAGGATAAGGAGGGGGTCCACAGAAGTCAAAAGGTTGGGAACCACTCGACTAGTGTGTATGGGCTCATAATCTTCGCTATGCAGGCCTAGCTTTGGGTCAGACCTTGTCCTTTTCTGCTAAGATTCATTTTAGGTCCTTGTCCCTGAATATTTAAATGAGGGAGGGACCTCCTGCTATTTGTATCTGCTTTTGTGTTTTAAAAAAATACCAAATAATCATCGCCTTATTCTTGCATTTGCTTATAATTGTTACTTTGTAGTGGATCTGTTCTTAGATTATGATGCTATGTGGCTTCGTTCACAATGCTCTTGACATTTCATGTTTATGTCCTGTGCCTCCCACTAGGGGTGGATTACCAAAATGAAAATAAATGAGTCAAACACCAAGGTCCTGACAGTTTACAGGATTCATCCTCTGGATCCCTCCAGACCCATAAAAAAGGTTTACCTGGGCATGAATTCCCACATAGCAGCAGTGGTGCAAAAAGACTTCTTGGAGCTTTGCTAATGGAGAAAAGTTCTCCCTTTCATGCCAGACATGATTAAACACAAGTCTCCTTGGTAACACATTCGGCATCTGTAGACAGGTCGAAAACCAGCAGCTCAATTGTTTTTTTAAAAACCAAAATGGATTCTATCAGCCCACAGCTTAAAAACCTGAACTGGCATCTGACAAGAGGTCGGACTGATCTCGAGGTGCAATGTCAAACATTTTAATGCTTACTCAGTCTGGTACCTTTACATTGCAAGGAAACATTTCTGAGAGGAATAATTGCTCAGCTGACCCTCTCCTAATGCAAGTGCTTCGATGTGGTGGCTTTACATTGCCTGCAGAGAGGTCTTTAGAATATATGTGGAAAGAGAGGTTGGCATGAGTGAATTGGCCCATGCCCCTGTTGGAGTGTGACCTTTAAAATTAATATTAACATGAAAAGCTTGCAATATAATGTGTAATGAAGCTGCATAGAAAATATGTTAACATAGAAAATAATGTACGCATTTGAAATGTGCCCACATGGAGAGGCCACCAATGTATACGATGATTAATGAAACTGATTAATGATGAATTAATAATGTACTAATGTATGACTTTGTATTAGCCTTAAGAGTTATGTATTAGGGGTTTTGCTAAACTAAATTACTAGGCCTTAGCTTAGCGAGGGTCTGGGCCTAGTTGCCTGTTCTCATATTAACTGTGTTTTTCTAACGTGCAATTTGCTGCTTTCCTGAAGAACACGAAGCTGTACTTTTCCAGAAGCTAGAGATATGTGTGTGTAGCCGTAGTAAATTTGTTCTCATGGGACCCGACTTGCTCAAGGAGACATTCTTGCCGAATGCAACAGTGTAATTCACAACAGGTGCAAGGCCGCCTGGACTAGGAGAAGACAATGGAACTACTGACTGGGGCGTAAAGTGTAACTTTTCTTACCTGAAATTCCACCCGATGAAGACGTCAATCACAGGAGCCAATCGACTGCATGAGAACTGTGTTAGGTGAAGCTTCTAGTAAGGTGTGTGGAGAATTATTGGACAGAGATAAAGATGCACCAAAATTGATCCAATGGAAAATTAAGGACTAGTCCGACTGTTTTAAAATAATCGCACGACTCAAGGAGAAGCCAGCCATTATTGGGACATTCCCGCCATCCTTCACCATTCCTTGCCATTAGACTTTTGAGACTTTGCTGTTCTAATATTTTTAACGTCCTCAGTTCGCTCTTTCCTGATACTTGCTTCTCCTCTTTATGAGGGAAGAGCCCTATTCTTAACTATGTCCTGCTGAGACTTGCCCTGTCCTATCTTTGCTGATGGAGAATCGACTAATATCCTGAGGACGAAGACTGACGCTGATTGCTGATACGTTGGAGGGGTAACTATCTGATGATAATTGTAACTATCTACTTGCCTTTTCTTTCTAGGTACCAACTGCTCTTTTGATAGAGGCCGTAGTTAGATGTTTTTTCCAAATTTGTGTTTGCCAAATTGTTTTGCATAAAGCCCAACATGCTGATGCTAATTCGAAGTTAGTTAAGGAATTCACTAATATTGATGCAAATAGACAAATGACTGAATTCTTGCTTTGTTGAATTATTTACTAATGTTACTCTGCTAAAGTTGATTCATATTAACGTCGTGCCTCTATTCTAAATGTTCATGATCTATGCTTTGATAAAAGTTGCTCTGATTGCCAAGTTATAGTGGTTTTGACGTGCTTGTTGTTATCGAAACTAATAAATATGATATTAGATTGTAACTAATAGGGAATAAATATCCTAACACATAACTAGGATTGTGTGGTTATTCATGATCTATATTAACTGTTATTGATTAGCTTCAATGATTAGTTATTGTGAATATTGAAGGAGTTATTGACATATTGATTGTGATGCTAAAAAGATATCTCGTTCTGGGACGTCTCCAAACATGGTCGAAAGGTTCGTTGGCCTAGACGTGTCTCCTTGTAAGATTACTTATCAAGGTTCTGACGCGTTATCACCCCTTAACCAGCACAGAGTCAGGGATACATTTGGATAGTGATTTCTAGGCGTTAGGCAGATCCCCATGTTCAGGCTGGAACTGTGAGAGCTGTTGGGAGATGTGCAAGGGCCAGTAGACTGCCCACCTGGAAAGTACATATTCTTTATGGCTTCTGAAAGTGAGCGCTTCATCTGTCTGACGCTTTCCATACAGTGTTGCATGTAAGACAGGCATTTTGAACTCAGCCCTTTAATGAGTTATGTCCTTAAGCAGAACGTTCCGCGGGTGTGCTTGTTGAGCCCAATCGTTTTTAGGTTGAGTGTAATCGTACAGCCGGCTGAAACCCATTTCATTTGTTTGTTTCAGTGTCATTTACTAATCCTTGATTGCTAGTAGTCAGTCATACCTCTTTATCCCTCCTTTTTCTCTTTGGGAGCAGGGACTAACTACTGTATAATTAACTGTGTCGTGTTTATCTGTTCTTTGGGGGCTTTTTTTTCTTGGTTTCCTGCTCCTGTGATTTAATGTGCTTACAATTCTGAGCTCGGGGGCACTGTACAGGCACCCTACTGCTTTGTCCATAGCGCTTATATCGCACTCCCCCACGCCATATTCTTGCTTGTCCCACCATCCAATCACCCTCTTCCTGCTGTCGCTTGTTAACTCATGTGCCACTGTGGGCGCTTGCCCCGTACCCTCTTTGTTTCTTTGGCCTTGCTGCTTCGTGCTCATGGCAGTACGTTGTTTCTCCCTCGTTTTCGGGCATCTTGCTGTTACTTTACGATGTCTGTGGGGTCTTTTTATTCCAGTTTTATGTAGTGCAAACTCAACACAAAGTATTGGAGTGCTTCATTTATTTAGTTTTTGCAGTTTTATATAGCTCAAACTCAATACAAAGGTATTACAGCACTTTATGTGAGCACCGGTTACATTACACAAGAACACACTCATTTTTGGTAGCAAGGAGAGATTAAGTGATTTGCCCAGAATCACAGGATGTTGAGCCAGCGCCGAGACTCGAACCGTGTTCCCTAGCTCTAAAGTCAGCAGCTCTGGCCCTTATGCCACATCTTATCCCCTACTGTTCTTTGTCTTGTGCATTTGGGGGAGGTCTCGGTGTAGGAAAGTACCCTCTTTTTGGCATGGTTACCCCCACTTTTTCCCTGCTATCAGTGTGCTTAGACTGTTTTCATTGGGATCCTGCTAATCAGGACCCCAGTGATAGTACTTGCTCCCCCTAAATTAGGTTGCCTAGGACTTTTGACCACTTCACAATTGGCATACTGGTGCCTCTTTACCCTAGTATAGGGTGACCCTAGTATATGGCACTTAGGTACCCAGGGTATGGGGGCACCAAGGGTTCCACATGGGCTGAAGCATGCGTTGTGCCACCCACAAGGATGTGCAAAATATGTCTGCAGGCCTGCCATTGCAGCCTGCGTGAAAAGTTGCATGCACCCTTTCACCACAGGTCACTGCACCAGGACACTGTAAGTCACCCCTATGGTAGGCCCTCCTAGCCCAGAGGGCAGGGTGCAGGTCCCTGTGTGTGAGGGCACCCCTGCATGAGCAGAGATGACCCTGAGTACTCTAGTTGCATTGCACTGGACTTCGTAAGTGCGGGGAAGCCATTTTACGCGTCTACTGGACACTGCGTCCAGCTACATAATGGTAAATCTGAACCTGGGCATGTTTCCAGTATTGGCTGTATGATTCTATGCACTCTGGGGACACCTTAGAGGACCCCTTCAGTAGTGCTCCCACCAGTCTTTTATGGTTTTTCGTGCAGCCCGTGCTGCTGCCACCCCTCAGACAGGTTTCTGCCCTCCTGCTGCTTGACCAGCTCAGACAGGGGAAGGAAGAATAAAGGATTTCCTATGGGAGAGGGAGGCAACACCCTCTCCTTTGGAAAAAGGTGTTACAAGGCTTGGGAGGGGTAGCCTTAACAAGCCACCGGTTTGCTTTGAACGGCACATTTGGTGCCCTCCTTGCATAAACCGGTTTGCACATGTCAGGGGATCCAGGTCCCTGCTCTGGCGTGAAACTGGATAAAGGAAAGGGGAGTGACCACTCCCCTGTCCATCACCACCCCAGGGGTGGTGCCCAGAGTTCCTCCAGGTGGCCACTCTATTATGTCATCTTGAAACCAAGATGTGTACAGGGCCCTGGGAGCATCAGAGTGGCCAGGTCAGGCAGGTGATGTCTGAGACCCCTCCTGATAGGTGGTCAGCTTGCAAGGTGACCAAACCCCCAAACCACATTTTATGGCTATATAGGGATTCCCTTGTGAGTGGGCCCCCGGATTCAATGCACAAGACTCCACCAGGACTCCTCTGCATCATTTACTTCTAGCCACTGGAACCAGAACTTGACTCTTTAGGAACCGACAAGACTGCAACTCCCAAGACGATCTTGCCTTGCAACATTGTTTCTCTGGGTCCTTCCAGCAACTGCAACATTTCCCCGGCTCTGCATCCTCTGGGGTCGATGAGACTTTAGCCTGCACCAAGAAGCAAGAAGGACTCTGCCTTGGAATGAAGGAATCACTCCCCTGCATCTGCAGGCACCTACAGCAACGACTTCCGGCTGCGTTGTTCTGGTCTCCTCTAGAACCGCGAGGATCCTGTATCATAGGTGGTGGTCTGGAGTGGCCTCCTTGTTCCGCGGTGAGCCCTTGCCTCTCCTTGCATGACAGAATCCCTGTGCACCGCAACTCTTGCAGCTACCAAGGATTTTGTCTCCTGTTCAAAGGGATCTTCAGGCTCTGAGTAGCCCCAGCACTTCATCCTGGCAAGCACAGTCTCCTCTCTGCTGCTCCAGCGACGTGGGACTCCTCTCCAGGTGTGCTGATTGGGCCGCACTGCAGCTTACTGAGAATGCTGTCAGTGGGTTGCCTGTGGGGGCTGTGACTGCTTCTGTTGACTCACCTAACTGCTGAGGGTCAGCCCAGAATCCCTCCCTTCCAAGGGTCTAGGCCTCTGGACCTGGCTGGTCCTCTTCAGCCTTGCAACTCTTCTTGTGCTTCTCTTGCATTTGCCAAGGCTTGTTGGTGGTTCTTCTACACCACTGACCATCTGCGATGTGACAACCAAAGTGGGAGACCATCTGCACTGTTCCAAGGACTCCTCTGCAGCTCCTGGGCTCCAGACCTGGTCTTCTTCCTCCCTCCTCGACCCTGATCTTCATCCACAGAAGGGTGGGTAGTGGATCCATCGTGGACTGGACTCTGTCTCCTTCTTTTGCAAGTCCTTTTCTTCCAGAGTCTACCTTTGGTTTCTTCTAGTCTGGTCCTGTTCTTGCACAACCCTTTTTCTAATTCCTCTTGTTAGCCCTTGGGAAGACCGGGTACTTACTTCAGCTCTCTTGGGGATCTCTTAGGTACTCACCTTTTGGAGTTCCCTGATTTTTCTGGCTTCCCTCTAACGACCCCATACCCTTGGGTTAGGGACTTCACTTCGCATTCCACTATTTTAGTATATGGTTTGCTTCCCCCTGCACAGGGCCCTCACTATTTTCTACAATTCTTGCCAATGCTTGGTGGTTCTATGCTAATTCATGATTGCTCTTGTGTATATAGTGTGTACTTACCTCCAGTTGGGGGGACTACCTCTACGTACTCTAATGTAGTCCTACTGTAATAAAGTACTTTTATTTGTGTAACACTGTGTGGTTCCTTTCATGTGTGATACGTTGCTGTGTGACAATTGTATTGCATAAGCTTTGTATGTCTCCTAGATAAGTCTTGGGTACTCATCCACAGCTACCTCTAGAGAGCCCTGGCTTCCTAAACAGTGCCTACATTCCCAAATAGGGGCTGCCTGGACCTGGTATAAGCTGCCAACACCATAGGTTTCCACCACACACCAGGCCAGCTTCCTACACTGGGAATACGTTTTTTTTTTATACAGCGCTTGATAATACAGGTTCTGCCATTTCATAGTGCTGCAAAGCAGGTGTCATTCTTAACAAAATCACTATAATTCATTTGCATCGACCTTGCAGAGATGAAGAGGTAAATAACCTATTTCAGGATTGTAATCTGTGACATTCTCATTCTGTCAAGACATATGCAGTGGGTGCATTAACCCACTGACTTGAGTAGAGCTTAACACTAGGCGATAGCACATGCTCTTGATAACCTCTGGAGGGTCACCAACCAAGCAGGTTAGTTCTAGGCAAGAAGATGGCGAAAGGTGTTGTCTTCAAAATGGTGGAAACTGAGTTGTGACTCCAGACTCAAGCACTTCATGGCCTCAAGCTTGATAGCGGAAAATCCCAAAGAAACTAGCCTGTGGATGTAAAGTGGCCCTCTTCAAATTGAGTTGAGTCAGCCCGAATTTGGTTCAAAGTTATTACAGCACTTTACATGAGCACTGGTTACATTACACAAGAACACATTCATTTTTGGTAGCAAGGGAAGATTAATTGATTTGACCAGCATCACAGGATGTTGAGCTTGTGCCGAGACTCAAACCGTGTTCCCTAGCGTCAATGTCGGCAGCTCTGGCCCCTACGCCACATTCTGTACCCTAGGGTCTTTGTCTGCTGCATGTTGGGGCAGTCTGAGAATAACTCTTTTTTTATATAGCGCTTGGCAATACAGGTTCGTCCATTTCATAGCACTATTAAGCAGGTGCCATTCTAAACAAAATCGCTATAATTCATTTGCATCAACCTTGTATGGATAAAGAGGTCAAAAAGCTATACCAGGATTGTAATCTGTGACATTCTAGTTCTGTCAAGACCTCTGCTGTGGGTGCATTAACCAGCATGACTTGAGTAGAGCTTAGCACTAGGTGATAGCATGTGCTCTTGATAACCTCCGGAGGGTCACCAACCAAGCACAATGGTTAATTCTAGGCAAGAAGATGGAAAATGGTGTTGTTTCCAAAATGGTAGAAAATTAGACCTGACTCCAGAGCCAAGCACCTCACCACCTCAAGCTTCATAGTAAAAAACATCTAGACTTTGGATGTAAATTGGGCCTCTTCTAATAGAGTTCAGTTAGTAGAGGCAGCGATTTTCCTAACCCTGTAGCGCAAAGAAGCTAACACAAGGGTTCCACAGTGAGAGGAGCAGCGTATCATAGAGCACAGAAGTAAAGCAAACTCCATCACTTCCTCCTCACAGAATTCACTGGTGTCATGGCTTTGATGACAGTCCCCTCACAGGTGCAAGCACTTCCCCATCACCCTTAGGTCTCCTGTGTATACTGATCCACACTTCGGATGTCACAGTCCAGCAATGTTTAACCTGCTCTCCCCTCTTCCAACCTCCGGCTTCATGTAACTAATCCACTATGTTCTCATGCATGTAAACTCTATGCATTATTTCTGATTGCTGTGGTTACCAAGTACATGGAAAATCAATGTCAAGAAAATATCTTTCTGACCCTATCAAGTGGCCCTTTTCTCACTCCTGCTTCTACTGATGTTCCTCTCAATGCTTTTCCATGCTTTACTATAGGAATATACATGTGTTTGTTTATATAGTTACACTGACCAAGAAATACATCTAAAAGTAAATCTTGGAGAGTAACAGTAAAGACTCCATGGGCAGGAGATGTTTTAAACAGGAGAACTGTTGTTTCACACTGTGGCCACCAGGACCAGCCACCGCTTGTACTTATGTAACCCAAATGTGTTGCTGTGACTGAAGTATTTTTTTGTATAAGACAACAAACAGGCAGGATCGATGCCTGACATGCAGGGTAACCACTGTGTAAATCAGTTCCATATAAATTATTTTTATGTAATTTATCTTATGTGGGTATCAAGAAACTCTGACATGGTTCTGGATCTACCTTGGCTCCCAAACAAAACATACATTTGAATCCTTTTCATAGCCTGAAAAAATGCCAATGAACCAGCCCTGTAGGAGCCTCACTGGGCACCACTGGTCTAGGTGAAAAAAACACTATTGTCCAAACCCAGGCTTCCCGCTCTTCTCTGAGTGGTCCAGATGGTAAAGCAAATATTTCAAATTTTGAGTAGCCAGATAATTCTGACTTCAAAACATTAGCAAGTGCACAAATGTATGCACTGAAAAGGCACCATCAAGGCCCAGGAGATTCACGTAGGCGTATCTGTTCTACAGAGTCCAGTCCTGAGCCAAGGGCTGTCATAAGACTGTTAACCCAAGGTAGTGCTCTACATGAATATGGAGTACCAGCCATTCTTTATTTCTATTTAAAACACTGACCCAAGGTCACAGATGTCACACCTCTGGAACCTATCCTATAGGCCTAACTACCACTGAAGCTGTGTTTCACCAATCTGCACACATTTGAAGCCTCCTGTTCAGTTAAGCTGCTTCTTCTGTTAATCTCCTTGTGTACAGTCAATGTTTTTAAAAGTTAGGCTGGTATTGCAAATGTAGAGGAATATTTTCATTAAAGGTTTAACACACAGACATATATGGCTGCCGCCTTTTCTTTGCGCCTAACTCTTCTGACACCCTAATTCTCTGGGTTAAATGCCACAAAGGTGCCTCTTTGTGGCTTGTTGGGTGCTATAAAAGTTTAAGTAAACACACTTGAAAGAGTTGCTTCTCTCGGGTATCACAGCCAGTCTGTAGGAATGAGGCAAAAACACTCCCAAGATGGCGGCCTTGTTGTGTCCTCTCTCCTACAGCACCTGGGAGGGTTGCTATGGCACCCGAAATTCATCCACTACACAAACCAAAACATATATGTAAAAGACATTGTCATTTGCAACACCAATAGCTCTAACTCTCACAAATACGAGACCTATTGCATTGCAAATGCTTGTTAACTTATATATCTGCTCCCTGGCCCAGCTTATATGATCCTATGGGCAGGGCTTTAAGTGGGCCAGGTCCTGCCAGTGCTCACCACCGGCAGTTCTAGAAAGCAGGTGCTGTGACAGGTCCCTTTCGGGCTCTCCATTTTTGCCCTGACCCTAAGGGTGAAGAAAAAATCTTAACTCTGTAGCGGTACCAACCTGCGTTGCTTTTGGTGTAACTTCAGAGAAACTTGCTGTAGTTCTTTCACAGTCTCATCATTTCAGAACTGAAGGATTTTCAATATTTTATACTATGAAGCCATTGTTGTTGCTTATTTATCTTATGCAACTAACAACCATTGAAAAAGCCAAAAGTCCAACCTTGTTACAGGTGTAATGTTACTTGTTGTATTATATATCTGAATGCAATGACAGAAAGAAGCAGCAAAATAACAGTCGGGCAGCACACTATGCTAAGCACAGATTTTTAGCTTACATGCTTTTAAGCCACACCCTTAATTACATTGGCCACGCCCCTTTAAGAGACCCTCCCACTTAAAGCCCTGTCTATGGGGTTGTATGTATGCACTATACTGGTGACACCCAATTATTAATTTCTGTTGACAACACAGTGCCTAACCCCTATGCAGTCTTCAGCAGCTGAAAGGCTGTCTGTAGTTTCCTGGCTGTCTCGAAACTCCTTTAAAGTCCAGTTCTTCTGCAATGCCTCCCCCTTCCCATTCATTCAAATGTTTAGCCAGTGGCATTAGGCCTCCCTGATACTCCTGCTGAAGTGGCACAGGATTTAGGCCTTCATCTGGGTTACAACCTGACCATCACTAGCCAGGCCAACCATCTATCTACAGCCTGTTGTTCTCTTTTTAATATATAAAATCTTGCATTTTTTTACCTTTCTCCGCAATTATGGTTGGTGATTCAGTAGACCGTTCTTAGTCACCTGGATTATTGTAATTCTCCGTTCCTTCAATCGCCGCAGGGCTCCTAACAAAGGCTGCAGCATTTTAAATTGCCACTGCTAGCAAAGCTCTACAATGGCCTCGATTAATATCTGCACTGGCTGCTTTTAAAGCCCTACATTGGTTACTTACTGAAAAAAGAACCTGCTTCAAGCCCTTCTGCTACGTACATAGGGCGTTCTATGGAAAGGGACCTCGCTATCTTCAGCAGAAGTTTATTCACTGTACTCCTGCGGACAGGCTGCACTCTTTTGATACTCTTCAATGTGGGTGTACTATCCCATCCCATACCATGCCATACCATACCATAACATACCATACCGTACCAAAACATAACATAACATAACATAACATAACATAACATAACATAACATAACATAACATTCTTATAGCTATAACCTGTCCATCAAGCAATCTAGCACACTCATAATTATAGCAGTCACTCTGGAAACATAAATAGGAAAAAGGATTGAAACAGAATGAGAACAAATCCCTGTACTTTATTAATGTCCTTCTCCCCCATTTCCACAGACCTATTTTATGACTTGCCCATACAATAGGCTTAACCTAGTCGTACCAGCTGATCTACATAAAGAACTCATGAGAACCTCTAGCGTAGCACCCCTCATGATTAACCACTTATTAGTGGAAGTTTGAGTCCATTGGAAGGTGAAGAAGGCATTAGTAATATCCCCATTTAAAATACTGCAGGAAGAGACAATCAAACAGACTAGGGTTGAACGTACTGTTATATAGCCATTTTAGTGCTGTTTTTGGGCACGCTATTTTAGCACCTAGGCCTGCCGCTTGTGCTCTTTAGTCCAGTTACATTTTATTCTGCTTCATTTTTATTATTTTAGAATAGGCCACATTTCTGGTGTTGTTTTCTTTTCTTTATCTAGTTGTCCTTTCGCCTAGGAAAGCATTGTGTTTCTTAGCAAGACATTCTTTTCACGTCGTGTTTTCCGTCAAGGCTGCAGTGAGATAGGGTTGCCGGCACAAGTGGTACACTCAGTCGCCAATGTTCACGGAAACACACACATCCTTATGTGGGGACATTTTCTCAGAACAACAGCTGTTTTACTATAAAACAACTTCTCTGTCCCATGCATGTTAGAGGGAGATTCCAGCCAGATGACCACAACTGCATTCTGATTGACTTTGCTACAGCTGCTTGCTGAGACCACTGGTTCCCTAGCCTACATGGGGATGGTGTCCCTATAGACCACAGGCTTCCTTGCTCAGGTATGGGGGAGGATGTCTTCCCATGGGGGAACCCTGAAGGGCGGATTAGGGCTTATCATGCTGTGCTTTAACATAGCTTAGATAGGAACCACATATATTATGCATAGTGACAGTATGGTGGGACTCTCACTGTGATTCACTTTCCTTGTCACCATTTTGCTTCTGTTATGTTTCATCATTCTCATTGTTGCATTTCATGCCATTTTATCTAGGACGCAGCTACTTCAATAAATCTTTTTGAACCATTTTCTGCCTCTGTTTGTCTCTGCATGTGTGAGACTAATGTAACTGAGAGAAAAGAATGAGATCTGATACACCACGATTTCCGTGAGAAGTCATCTTATCATGCGCGCGGTTGCCACAAATCATTCCTGCTCTTGGGCAGAGATGAGGCGCTGCTAGTTCGCCGGCAACGGATTAGCCCGACAGTTGTCACATGGTGTGGGATTGAACTTGGTTCCCCACAATTCAGGTGATGCTGATGCCCAAATCCAGCAGCCTCATTAGGATACTGAGAGCCCACACAACACTACCTTATCTGCCAAAGCTTCTAGAACAGGCACTTGCTCTGTAGTCTGTTGCCTATGAACACAGCATTCACTTCACCTTCTCCATAGACACAGTAAACATACTATGGGAAAGAGTCCTATTGACAGAGGGACATGATTATTGAGTCCTACTGCCCCAGCCATTTCTGGGACCTCCCCATTCCAACCATGAATACTTATGTAATATCATCTGAGCAAATCTTATCGGGCAAACTAAATCTCACCGTTCCTGTCTCTCTAATCTAAGAACAGGCTTTTACCCTGACAATATGTGAATAAATTACTTTATAAATTAGCTCCTAAATGCACAATGAAGCAGGATTTACCATGCCACAATAGGCACTGAGCTAATTGGTCGAGTAATTTGGAGATATCTGCCCTGTTTAGGTTTGTGAAGAACTTGATTAGCTTTTTGTGATTTCTAGATAATCTGCTTGATTTGGCTCTCATTTTAGACATTTACAGAGGGGTGATACCTATAGTTTCTGTCTGAACACTTATGTGCTTCACCTCTGATGGGTGGCACCTTCCTACAGGCTGCAGGCATTCTAGTTACGCGGATGCGACTTGTTCCGGTTAGAACTGGGGGTATCTAACTTTGCTTATATTTTTAGAACTGTTGCAGACCAACATTGACACGTGTACAAAGGGAGCTGCTCCTGCCATACATCATTTTAAAGTGAACAGGAAGAGAAAACCTTCTGCTTATCTTTTTGCTGCCTCACCCAGCATAACTTCGCGGAATTTGCCTACTGGCCGCGTAATTGCCTACAGGTTACTGCATGTTTAACCTCTCAAATGAAAGAGTATCCGCTGAAAAAACAATACAGCTGACAAATCAGTCACAATTTGAAAGTATTGATAACTGCAATGAATGGGATGTCAAACAGGGTGATTAGAAATGTTCATATACTTGTGGGCTTGTCCCATTCATACAAATACTGATTTATCTCAATGGATTGAAAAGTCATCTTTGTGCTCTGAGTACCAATTCCTTGCACTACCTAAAATGTACATTTGTCACAACTGCGTTAATAGAAGTGTTTAGACATGTGATGATGTGACTGGCACAGTTTCCCAGGAGTACCTTTAACTTCGCTTTTGTTTTGGTGTTTTGCTTTTTTTATTCTCGAATTCGGCATTAACTAATACCTGCTATCAGTTAAGCGTATTGATACTTCTAGCACAATGAGACCGCAGTACAAGTCATATGTCCCATTATAAGATACATTTTCTGCTTATATTCTCCTTATCACTCTTACTTTTATGTGTGAATTCAATAAAAATGTTAAAAAAAATATTTGGCAGTGCTGAAAGGGCAAAACGTCACTGCCCCACAGGAGGAGGTACAGATAGCCATATATTAAAAAAAACATAGCACCTGTTTGGGGCAGTGTAGGAAGTTGGCTCTGTATATACTATCTCAAAGTGAGAGATACTGCGCACAGAGTCCAAGGGTTCCCCTTAGAGGTAAGATAGTGGCAAAATTAGATAATTCTAATGCTCTATTTTGTGGTAGTGTGGTCGAGCAGTAGGCTTATCAGAGGGTAGTGTTAAGCATTTGTTGTACACACACAGGCAATAAATGAGAAACACACACTCAATGACTTAACTCCAGGCCAATAATTTTTATATAGAAAAATATATTTTCTTAATTTATTGTAGAACAACAAGATTCAAGATTTGAAGTAATTACATAAAATGCAAGGTACTCCACACAGGTAAATAAGGAACTTTGAATTAGAGCAGTAACAAACACAGTTTTAGTTAAAATGGCAATAAGCTATTTTAAAAGTGGACAAAGTGCAAAAATCAACAGTTCCTGGTGGAGGTAAGTATTGGTTAGATTTTCAGGTAAGTAAGACACTTACAAGTTCAAGTCCCTGGGCATAGGCAGCCCCCCATTGGGGGTTCAAGGCAATCCCAAAGTTACTGCACCAGCAACACAGGGCCGGTCAGGTGCAGAGGTCAAAGGAGGGCCCAAAACACATAGGCGCCTATGGTGAACAGGGGTGCTCCAGTTCCAGTTTGCCAACAGGTAAGTACCTGTGTCTTCGGAGGGCAGACCAGGGGGGTTTTGTAGAGCACTGGGGAGACACAAGTAGGCACACAAAACACACCCTCAGCGGGACAGGGGCGGCCGGGTGCAGTGTGCAAAGCAGGCGTCGGGTTTTCAATAGGAATCAATGGAGGGACCTGGGGGGGTCACTCTAGCGGTGCAGGCAGGGTACAGGGGGGCTTCTCGGCCCAACAACCGACTGGGCTTGGCAGAGGGTCACCCGATGGTCACTCCTGCACTGGAGTTCGGTTCCTTCTGGTCGTGGGGGCTGCGGGTGCAGTGCTTGGTCCAGGCTTCACAGTCCTTGTTCCAGGCAGTCGCGGTCAGGGGGAGCCTCTGGATCTTCTCTGCACTCGTCGCTGTGAGGGTCCAGGGGGGTCGTATCAGGTTACTCGCAAGGTCGCAGTCGCCTGGGAGTCCTTCCTGGAGTGTTGGTTCTCTGGAGCTCAAGCTGGGGGCGTCGGGTGCAGAGTGTGAAGTCTCACGCTTCCAGCGGGAAGAGTGAAGTCTTTGAAAGTTGCAAGAAAGTTGCAAAGTTGTTGCTGTTTTTGAACAGTGCTGCTGTTCTCTGGAGTTTCTTGGTCCTTCCGGTTCAGGGCAGTCCTTCTGAGGCTTCAGAGGTCGATGGTCCCTGTCGGATGCGTCGCTGTGCAGGTTCTTTGAGTCTGGAGACAGGCCGGTAGGGCTGGGGCAAAGTCAGTTGTCATCTCCGTCGTCTCTGCAGGGCTTTCCGGTCAGCAGTCCTTCTTCTTGTTGTAGGTTGCAGGAATCTGATTTCAAGGGTTCAGGGCAACCCTTAAATACTAAATTTAGGGGTGTGTTTAGGTCAGGGGGGCATTAGCCAATGGCTAGGGTGGCTACACCCTCTTTGTGCCTCCTCCCCGAGGGGGGGGTCACATCCCTAATCCTATTGGGGGAATCCTCCAATTTCAAGATGGAGGATTTCTAAGGGCAGGGGTCACCTCAGCTCAGGACACCTTATGGGCTGTCCTGACTGGTGGTTGACTCCTCCTTGTTTTTCTCATTATCTCCTCTGGACTTCATGCCAAAAGTGGGGGCAGTGGCCGGAGGGGCGGGCATCTCTACTAGCTGGGATGCCCTGGGGTGCTGTAACAAAAGGCATGAGCCCTTGAGGCTCACCGCCAGGTGTTACAGTTCCTGCAGTGGAGGTGAGAAGCACCTCCACCCAGTGCAGGCTTTGTTTCTGTCCTCAGAGAGCACAAAGGCTCTCACCCCAGGGGGGCAGAAACTCGTCTCAGTGGCAGGCTGGCACTGACCAGTCAGTCCTGCACTGAAGGATTGGGTAAATTACAGGGGGCATCTTCTAAGATGCCCTCTGTGTGCATTTTGTAATAAACCCAACACTGGCATCAGTGTGGGTTTATTATTCTGAGAAGCTTGATACCAAACTTCCCAATATCCAGTGTAGCCATAATGGAGCTGTGGAGTTTTTTTTGACAAACTCCCAGACCATATATTTAATATGGCCACACTGTACTTACAATGTCTAAGAATAGACTTAGACATTGTAGGGGCATATTGCTCATGCAGCCATACCCTCACCTGTGGTATAGTGCACCCTGCCTTAGGACTGTAAGGCCTGCTAGAGGGGTGACTTACCTATGCCACAGGCAGCATTTTGTGGGCAGGGCATCCTGAGGGGGATGCCATGTCGACTTTGCCTTGTTCTCCCCACCAACACACACAATCTGTAATGGCAGTGTGCATGTGTTGGTGAGGGGTCCCTTAGGGTGGCACAACACATGCTGCAGCCCTTAGGGACCTTCCCTGGTCACAGGGCCCTTAGGACCACTGGTACCTTTTACAAGGGACTTATCTGTGTGCCAGGGGTGTGCCAATTGTGAAAACAGTGGTACATTTTTACTGAAAGAACACTGGTGCTGGGGCCTGGTTAGCAGGGTCCCAGCACACTTCTCAGTCAAGTCAGCATCAATATCAGGCAAAAAGTGGGGGGTAACTGCAACAGGGAGCCATTTTCCTACACAAGCCCCCCCCCCCCCCCAGTCCACAGGCCAGGAGACTCAGCCAAAGCTGGGAGAGTCTTCCTAGTCTGTCAGGCGAGGAAGAGTAGGGAAACAGGCTGGTTTGTTGCAGGGCCTACTCTGCCTTACATCCTCCTGTTCAGGTCATTCCCTCTGGGGAACTGACCCACTTCCACAGTGATAGGACCTAGTCTGAATTGCCTCTTGCATGTGCTTTTAATGTCTTCACCCATTCTCTCTATTTTGGAGTTAGAGGTATTCACCTCTGCTAATCTTATCTTAGCCAGGGTCACCCCTAGCTTACCCAAAGAGGTTACCCAGAGCTTGAGTAACAGGGTCAGGGGGCCTAACTTGCTATTTGGCATGGGGTCAGACCACCATGCCAATGATAGTGCAGCCATAAAGGCTAGCACCCAGCAGAGGCCACTGACAGCTGCCAGTGCCCAGAACCACACCTTTAGCTCTTCACCTATAAGGGAAGGGGCTAAGTTACAGGCTTCTTTTGGGTTCAGGGTGCCTGTCTGCTGTGTTAGAGTTGGGGGTTACTACATCTTCCACTCTTCTTCTGTTAACTGAGGAGCCACCCACTCAGGTGTGACAGTTGCCTGACTAGCCAGGACTTCTTGTGGGTCAGGTTGGACTTTACCAGTGCCACTTTTGGAGTTTTCCCCTACTGGAGCAGACTCTCCTTGGCTTGCTGGAACCTTGGTTAAAGGATGTCCACCTTTACTACACTGTTTTCTTTTATTTTTCTTCTGGGGTCTGCTTGCAGTGACTGCAGGGGCAGCACCTCCAGAATCCTTGGGAGAGGACTAGCACTGAACGAGTTCTTCCCTTGGGCTCTGACTAACCTCTGGGTAGTCATTTCCAAGGAGACAAACAAGGCGGAGGTCTGCACTGACTGTGAGGAAATGCCTCCTTGGCATGGTTACCCCCTGACTTTTTGCCTTTGGTGATGCAAAGTTATGACTTGAAAGTGTGCTGGGACCTTGCTAACCAGGCCCCAGCACCAGTGTTCTTTCCCTGAACTGTACCTTTGTCTCCACAATTGGCACAACTCTGGCACTCAGATAAGTCCCTTGTAACTGGTACCCCTGGTACCAAGGGCCCTGATGCCAGGGAAGATCTCTAAGGGCTGCAGCATGTATTATGCTACCCTAGGGACCCCTCACCCAGCACATACACACTGCCTCACAGCTTGTGTGTGCTGGTGGGGAGAAAAAGACTAAGTCGACATGGCACTCCCCTCAGAGTGCCATGCCAACCTCACACTGCCTGTGGCATAGGTAAGTCACCCCTCTAGCAGGCCTTACAGCCCTAAGGAGGGTGCACTATACCACAGGTGAGGGCATATGTGCATGAGCACTATGCCCCTACAGTATCTAAGCAACACCTTAGATATTGTAAGTGCAGGGTAGCCATAAGAGTATATGGTCTGGGAGTCTGTCAAACACGAACTCCACAGCACCATAATGGCTACACTGAAAACTGGGAAGTTTGGTATCAAACTTCTCAGCACAATAAATGCACACTGATGCCAATGTGCACTTTATTGTAAAATACAACCAGAGATGCCCCCTGAAAACATACCCGACTTCCAGTGTGGGGTGACTAGTTTTTGCCAGTCTGCCACACACCAGACATGCTGCTGGCCATATGGGGAGAGTGCCTTTGTCACTCTGTGGCCAGGAACAAAGCCTGTACTGGGTGGAGGTGCTTCTCACCTCCCACTGCAGGAACTGTAACACCTGGCGGTGAGCCTCAAAGGCTCACCCCCTTTGTTACAGCACCCCAGGGCATCCCAGCTAGTGGAGATGCCCGCCCCTCCGGCCACTGCCCCCACTTTTGGCGGCAAGGCTGGGGGAGATAATGAGGAAAACAAGGAGGAGTCACCCACCAGTCGGGACAGCCCCTAAGGTGTCCTGAGCTGAGGTGACTCTTACTTTTAGAAATCCTCCATCTTGCAGATGGAGGATTCCCCCACTAGAATTAGGGCTGTGCCCCCCTCCCTCAGGGAGGAGGCACAAAGAGGGTGTAGCCACCCTCCAGGACAGTAGCCATTGGCTACTGCCCTCCCAGACCTAAACACACCCTTAAATGTAGTATTTAAGGGCTCCCCAGAAACTAGGAAACTAGATTCCTGCAACCTAAGAAAAAGAAGGACTGAGGACTTGAACCCTGCAGAGAAGACGGAGATGACAACTGCTTTGGCCCCAGCCCTACCGGCCTGTCTCCCTACTTTGAGAAAAACTGCAACAGCGACGCATCCAACAGGGTCCAGCGACCTGTGAAGCCTCAGAGGACTACCCTGCATCTAAAAGGACCAAGAAGCTCCCGAGAACAGCGGCCCTGTTCAACAAACCTCCAACTTTGCAACAAAGAAGCAACTTTTAAAGACCACACGTTTCCTGCCAGAAGCGTGAGACTTTCCACTCTGCACCCGACGCCCCCGGCTCGACCTGCGGAAAACTAACACTACAGGGAGGACTCCCCGGCGACTGCAAGCCCGTGAGTAACCAGAGACAACCCCCCGAGCACCCACACCGACGCCTGCAGAGGAAATCCAGAGGCTCCCCGTGACCGCGACTGCCTGTAACAAGGGACCTGACACCTGGAACCAACACTGCACCCGCAGCCCCCAGGACCTGAAGGAACCGAACTCCAGTGCAGGAGCAACCCCCAAGCGGCCCTCTTCCTAGCCCAGGTGGTGGCTACCCCGAGGAGCCCCCCCCTTGCCTGCCTGCATCGCTGAAGAGACCCCCGGGTCTCCCCATTGAATCCTATTGCAAACCCGACGCATGTGCGCACTCTGCACCCGCCCGCCCCTGTGCCGCTGAGGGTGTAATTTCTGTGCCTGCTTGTGTCCCCCCGGTGCCCTACAAAACCCCCCTGGTCTGCCCTCCGAAGACGCGGGTACTTACCTGCTGGCAGACTGGAACCGGGGCACCCCTGTTTCCATTGAAGCCTATGTGTTTTGGGCTCCACTTTGAACTCTGCACCTTACCGGCCCTGAGCTGCTGGTGTGGTAACTTTGGGTTTGCCTTGAACCCCCAACGGTGGGCTACCTTGGACCCAACTTTGAACCCTGTAAGTGTTTTACTTACCTGTGAACCTAACAATTACTTACCTCCCCCAGGAACTGTTGATTTTTGCAGTGTCCACTTTTAAAATAGCTTATTGCCATTTTTGCCAAAACTGTACATGCTATTGTGATTATTCAAAGTTCCTAAGATACCTGAGTGAAATACCTTTCATTTAAAGTATTGTTTGTAAACCTTGAACCTGTGGTTCTTAAAATAAACTAAGAAAATATATTTTTCTATATAAAAACCTATTGGCCTGGAATTGTCTTTGAGTGTGTGTTCCTCATTTATTGCCTGTGTGTGTACAACAAATACTTAACACTACCCTCTGATAAGTCTACTGCTCGACCAAACTACCACAAAATAGAGCATTAGAATTATCTCTTTTTGCCACTATCTTACCTCTAAGGGGAACCATTGGACTCTGTGCACACAATTTCTTACTTTGAAATAGTATATACAGAGCCAACTTCCTACATTGGTGGCAGCGGTGGGATACAAGACTTTGCATTTGCTGGACTACTCAGCCAATACCTGATCACATGACTAAATTCCAAAAAAGTGTCATTAGAAACAGATTTTTGAAATTTGAGCTATTTTTCAAAAAAAAATTTAAGTCCTGCTAGGGCCTTGTGTTAGTCCCTGTTAGCATTTCTTTTAGAGTTTAAAAGTTTTGTAAAAGTTTGGATTAAGTTCTAGAGATAGATTTAGATTCTTAAAAAGTATTCCAACTTTTAGAGAAATAATGGTGGTCATTACAACCCTGGCGGACGGTGTTAAAGCGGCTGTAAGACCGCCAACAGGCCGGCGGTAAAAAAATGGGAATTATGACCGTGGCGGAAACCGCCAACAAAGACAGCCACTTTAACACTCCAACCGCCACGGCGGTACAGACAAACAACGCGGCGGTCACCGCCAACAGACAGGCGGGAGACAAAGCACCGCCCACAGTATCACAACCTACCAATCCGCCACCTTTTCCGGGGCGGATTCACCGCAGATAAAAACACGGCGGGCATTTCAAAGGGAAAACGCTCACCTCTACACACTCCACGAGGAACGACTACACCATGGAGCCGGAACTCCATATTCTTCCTGGACTAGTCTTCCTGCTCCTATACGACGATCATCAACGCAGGCGGCGAAGACAACGGTGAGTACTGCACCTACGACATAGGGGAGGGGGAGGCAAAAGACAGGGACACACACGCAACACCCCCACCCCCACCCTGACCCTCACCCACTACAACACACACACCAATGCATATCCAAACATTACAGTAACAACCCTCAAACCCCCGGAAGAATGCAAAGACAAAAGGAAATGAGTGTAACCATTGTAATATATCAAAATACAGTAAGCAAATATATATATATATATATATATATATATATATATATATATATATATATATACACATTAAACAAATTATACACCACGATTAGTAGTGCAGGTAATGCACCATTCATTGTCCGTGGACCACTGGGCCCAAAATGCATGGGCGAGGCCCACACTAGATACCAGATCAAAACGGAGAGAACACTGCTGGGGCATCAGATAGAAATGCAACAGGCACCTCAGGGGGAACGGAAGGGGGGGCACCTCAGCCAGATGAATGCACCACGCCAGATCCACGAGGGGGCTCCATGCCCATTGATGTATCCTGGGGAGTGCAAAGCCACAGTCTCTCAAGTCTCTACAGTGGGTGGGTTGCCCACTGTACCATCCTGGGGAGTGCAAAGCCACAGTCTCTCAAGTCTCTACAGTGGGTGGGTTGCCCACTGTACCATCCTGAGGAGTGCAAAGCCACAGTCTCTCAAGTGAATAACAGTCTCCACAGGTTCTGGAGGGGGACTGGTGCCCAGAGTGCTTCATCCTGTGAAGGACAGAGGTAGTGGATGCATGTCTCCACTGGTTCTGGAGGGGGACTGGTGCCCAGAGTGCTTCATCCTGTGAAGGACAGAGGTAGTGGATGCATGTATCCACTGGTTCTGGAGGGGGACTGGTGCCCAGAGTGCATCACTCACCCCATGACGGTCCCTGTTGCGTCACTGCCCCTGCCGCCCATGGGCTAACAGGGCTTGAGTTGCCGGTCTTTGCCCTGTTCAGCGGAGCTTGCCATGGCGGTCTTTGTCCTGTTCAGCGGTGCTTCAGTTTGCAGTTCCTGACCTGTTCAACAGTCTTTGCCCTGTTCAGCGGAGCTTGCCATGGCGGTCTTTGCCCTGTTCAGCGGTGCTCAAGTTTGCAGTTCCTGACCTGTTCAGCTGTGCTTGCCCTGTTCAGCGGTGCTTGCCAAGGCGGTCTTTGCGCTGTTCAGCGGTGCTTGAGTTTGTAGTTCCTGACCTGTTCAGCAGTGCTTGCCCTGTTCAGCGGTGCTTGCCAAGGCGGTCTTTGCCCTGTTCAGCGGTGCTTGAGTTTGCAGTTCCTGACCTGTTCAGCGGTGCTTGCCATGTTCAGCGGTGCTTGCCATGGCAGTCCTTCATTGCCCAGCTGGGCTGGGGCTGGCGGTCCTTCATTGCCTAGCTGGGCTGTGGCTGCCGGGGCCCTCCTGGGCAGCTGGGCTGTGTCTGGCGCTGGCCAGTGACGATCGGGCTGCCCTCCTGAGCACTGACTCTGGCGGTGGCCTCCTGGCCAGTGACGATCGGGCTGCCCTCCTGGGCACTGACTATGGCGGTGGCCTCCTGGCCAGTGACGATTGGGCTAGCGGTGGCCTCCTGGGCAGCGGGGATGATGGCGGTCTTCTCCGCCGTGCTGCTCCTCCCAGACTTTGGCAATTTCTTCTGCCCCTTCCCCACCTTGGGAGGAGTCACTGCTGAGTCGGCACTCGCCCCGGGACCCTTGTGAGCGGCTTTGCTGCCTGGAGTCTTCCCCCTGTCCCGCCGGGCACTGTCCAACTTCTGGTGCTTCACAGGGGAGGGACTGGCTGTGCTGTGGCTCCGTGTCACACTGGCTGCCCTGGTGCCCGGTGCACTCCACATACCTGTAACAACAGGCACCACTGGTCCCGGAGATTTTTTGGCTGAGGTGCTAGTACAGGACCTATGAATTGGAGGGGGGTGGGAAAGAGGTCAAGCTTGGTCAGGAAAAGTTTCTTAGGAACACTGGGACGGGTAGCTGGAGGGGGTTTGGGAGTGGAGGAAGAGGTAGTGGTTGTAGGAGGTGTACGTTTGGTGACTTTGGGTGAAGGTGCATGCGCTGGAGGCTGTCGTGAGGTGGATGGCTGTTGGGTGGGTGTGTGCCTGCGTTTGTGTACTTTGGGAGGGGGTGTCACAGACACACTGGGAGAAGACACAGGGACGTGTAAATGGTAGTGGGGGTGGTGAGTGCACGTGAGAAGGGTGTGCTGGTGGGTGTGCTGGTGCGGGACGTAGTGGCTGTAGTGGTAGTGCATGCAGGTGAGAGTGTAGACGAGACTGGGAGGGAGACGACGAGGATGGGGACACATTGGAGGCAGTGGATGTTGGTATGTCTGTATGTGTGTGATGCTTGCGTGAGTGCCTGTGGGATGTGTGGTGCTTATGTTTGCCTGATATTCCCTTGTGTGGTGAGGTGTATGCATGCTGGTCTGATGGTGTGCTTGGAATAGGCTGGGGTACAGGGGATTGGGTCTGGGTGGAGGAAGTTGGAAGGTGGAGGCTAGACACAGGGACAATGGCTGCCATCAGTGCTGAGGCCAGAGTTTGCAGGGTTCGATGAAGGGCAGCCTGACCAGAATGAATTCCCTCCAGGAATGCATTTGTGTGTTGCAATTCCCTTTCTACACCCTGGATGGCATTCAAAATGGTAGACTGCCCAACAGTGAGGGACCTGAGGAGGTCAATGGCCTCCTCACTGAGGGCTTCAGAAGTGACAGGGGCAGGGGCTGAGGTGCCTGGGGCGAAGGTGATGCCCACCCTCCTGGGTGAGCGGGCACGGGGCAAAGGCTGAGGGGATGCTGATACGGCGGTGCTGGTAGGGGGGGTGGCGGCTGTACCTGTAGAAGTGGGGGGTGCAGATTTTGGCGCCACCACAAGGGAGCTCCCATCGGAGGACGAGTCTGTGTCGCTCGTTGCAGATCCTGTGACCGCCGTGAAGCTCCCCTCGCCCTCCATCCCACTGGTGTATTCCGAGTCCGTGGTGTGGCCCTCCTTGGCCATGTGGGATGCAGCTCCTTCGTGCTCCGGTGCCACTGTACCTCTGCCTGATGATGCTGATGCACACAAGAACAGGGAGACCACAAAAAGGGAGGGGACGACAGAAGAAAGACAGGTTGAGTGCATGGCTTACCGCTACCGTTGGCGGACAATACAGACACAGCAGCCCCTGCACTATGCCGCGCTGTTGGGCTCTACAGATGCAATTCCTGGGATATGGCCTATATGGCTATGGTCGACATCTGCACACATAGATGACACAGGGGCATATATACCTGTACTTGGCACTCTACAGAGGTGGGGTGGGGTGCCACATGGCCTGCATTACGGAGGGGCCTAGCCTACGGAACTCGCCCTGGCCTGGGGAAACCCACAGCCCTCCTCCCCCACCCAGACACCTTCACTGTGCGCAAAGTCCGTTGAATGATGTTGTACTCACCCCCTTGTGTCTGCTGTGATGCACTTAAGCGCCCATCCAACTCAGGGTAGGCCACTGCCAGGATCCGGAACATCAGGGTGGTCATGGTTCGACGGGCCACCCCTCCCACGTTGGGAGGCCATCCCCAGCTGAGCCTCCGCCGTCTTCTTGCTTCAGTGGCGAATGTCCTCCCATCTTTTCCGGCAGTGGGTGCTCTGTCTGTGGTGGACCCACAGGGTCCGTACGTCCTTGGCGATGGCCCTCCAAATATCCTTCTTCTGGTGGGCGCTGACCTACATGACATGTACAGGGGAAGAAGAGAAGTCATTAACAACCGCACCGTCCAAGTGAGTGGCCCCCATCCCTACCCTTGCCATGTGGCACATGCATTCACCGTCTTTCATGCACTCAGAACTGTGCCCCCTTCCTTCTTACAACCAGCCCTCTCCACACAGGCATAGCCCATACAACGTGCTCCCTGTGTACTTACCTGTTGGTCTGGAGGACCGTAGAGTAGCGTGTACTGGGGGAGGACCCCGTCCACGAGCTTCTCCAACTCCTCTGCAGTGAAGGCAGGGGCCCTTTCCCCAGACGCCCAAGCCATTGTCTCTTCCAGACCAAGGTCACAGCAGCACTTGTAGTGTAGGTCCTCTCCTGTCGAAGATCAGGTCTCGAGTGATTGAACAGCTGGAAAATGGCGGTCACGTCTACGGCGGTCACGTCCGTGGCGGTGCATAGCATAACCGCTGGGGTACATCGTCATTGGCTCCTGGGACCCATAGGGTCCAATGTTAACCAATGCAGCATTGCGCCGCGGTCTTCGACAGCCTACCGCAACGGTGTACAACGCCAGTGCAGTTACCTCACATCCCATTGTCCCACTTTAGAGGTCAGGCAGCCGCCATTTCAGGGGCCCACATGGCCTAATTCACAACTGCGCCACACAGACCTAAGCCTTGTCGCACAACACAAATACAGGCCAGATTCTGTGTATGAATGGTGTTCTGTGTAGACTGTGGGTACATACCTCTGAGTTGTTTGACTCTGTGGTCGCAGGTGTCCTTCCGAGGCACCGTCCGCTGGGACATGTGAGGAGATGGTGGAATCCTCCGGTGTACCGACCGCTGGTGGACCTGTTGACAATGGAGGAGCGACATTTGATCATCACCTACAGGTTTGACTGTGCCACAATCCAGGAACTGTGTACCCAGTTGGAGCCAGACCTGATGTCAGCAATCCGCTATCCCACAGGGATCCCCCCTCAAGTGCAGGTGCTATCAGTGCTCCATTTCCTTGCAAGTGGGTCATTTCAAACAACAGTGGCCATGGCATCAGGGATGTCCCAGCCTATGTTTTCCAACGTTTTGTCCAGAGTGTTGTCTGCCCTTCTGAAACACATGCAGAGCTACATCGTTTTTCCTCAGGTGGAGGATTTGCCCACAGTGAAAGGTGACTTCTATGCCCTTGGACATATCCCCAACATCATTGGTGCCATTGATGGGACCCATGTAGCTCTGGTCCCCCCCCACAGGAGTGAACAGGTGTACAGGAACCGGAAGAGTTATCATTCTATGAATGTACAGATGGTATGTTTGGCAGACCAGTACATCTCCCAATAAATGCTATGTTCCCTGGCTCTGTGCATGACGCCTACATCCTGCGGAATAGCAGCATCCCTTATGTGATGGGTCAACTCCAGAGGCACCAGGTGTGGCTATTATGGGACTCTGGTTACCCCAACCTGTCATGGCTACTGACCCCAGTGAGGAATCCCAGGACCAGGGCAGTGGAACGCTACAATGAGACCCATGGGCGGACTAGGAGGGTGATCGAACAAACCTTTGGCCTCCTGAAGGCCAGGTTCAGGTGCCTCCATATGACAAGTGGTTCCCTATTCTACTCACCAAGGAAGGTGTGCCAGATCATCGTGGCCTGCTGTATGCTTCACAACTTGGCTTTGCGACGACAGGTGCCTTTTCTGCAGGAGGTTGGTCCAGATGACGGTGTTGTGGCAGCTGTGGAGCCTGTGGACAGTGATGAGGAGGAAGCAGAGGAAGAAGACATTGACAACAGGGACTCAGTTATCCAGCAATATTTCCAGTGACACACAGGTGAGAATACATTCCTGCCTACTACAAGTACTTTCACACTTCTACCTCTATCCTGTCTGTTGATTTCAACCAGTATATGGTAACTGAGTTGTACATTTTCATTACGGTTTCACAGGTGTGGTTTCCAACGTGCGTTATCTGCTTAGATTCCTCATGGACTTGAGATGTGTGACATAGGTATGTTGACATTACATTTGATAACGCATTTTGTCACTGTCATTGCTAATACACATTTTCAAAATCACAGACTGACTCCAGATTGTTTTGTGCTTCAAGGGTGTTTATTGCAGTGCTACATATTGGAGGGGGTTGTAAAATGGTGAGGGGTGATGGTGGAGGAATGTCCATGGCAGAGTCCAGTCTATTAGTCTCACAGGTGCATTGCCCATATGGGCATAGGAAGTGGAGCTGGGGCAGTTCCAATATGGACAGGGTTACAAAGTGGCGGTGCCTCCTATCCACTAGCGCCGGCGGAGGTGGTGGGCAGTTCATCGTCCATGCTAGTGTCAGGGGCCCCTTGGAGTGCCACAGTGTCCCTCCTGGTGTTAAGTATCTCCTTCAGCACCCCTACGATGGTGCCCATGGCGGTGCTGATGGTTCTGAGTTCCTCCCTGAACCCCAAATACTGTTCCTCCTGCATGCGCTGGGTCTCCTGAAACTTGGCCAGTGCCGTTGCCATCGTCTCCTGGGAGTGGTGGTATGCTCTCATGATGGAGGAGAGGGCCTCGTGGAGAGTGGGTTCCCTAGACCTGTCCGCCCCCTGTCGCACAGCAGCCCTCCCAGTTCCCCTGTGTTCCTGGGCCTCCGTCCTGTGGACCGAGTGCCCACTACCACTGCCCCCAGGTCCCTGTTGTTGTTGGGGTGGTGGGTTATCCTGGGTTCCCTGTAGTGGTGGACACACAACTGATTGAGGTGTCCTGGGGACGGAGGTATGGGCCCGCTGGGTGGGTGCTGTGCTGGTGTTACCAGAGGGTGGAAGGTCTGTGGTGGCCTGTGACTGGGTGTGGGGAACCGACTGTCCCGAGGCCCACGATGGTCCGGCCTGGTCATCTG
The DNA here is from genome assembly GCF_031143425.1 of Pleurodeles waltl. NCBI lineage: Eukaryota > Metazoa > Chordata > Amphibia > Caudata > Salamandridae > Pleurodeles > Pleurodeles waltl. The sequence continues at coordinate 86,722,391 of NC_090436.1, forward strand.
GATCCAGTTGGACAGAGCTGCTGTCATCACTGTGGGCCTCTTCTGTGGGTGGGGTGGAGATGTCTGGACCCTCCTGTCTGGTGACGTTGGGTAGTGGTCCTGCAGGGGTGTAAAGGCATGATTATTGCATTTGTGTGTGTCATGGTGTGCAATGGGTGGGTGACCGTGTACCCCAGTGCTAGCATTCCTGTGTGGGACCTTGTGTGATGATGGTTTAGGGGGTTGTGTGGGTATGTGCAGTGGGCATGCTTTAGTGATGGGTGTCCATGCTTTGTTGCTGCATGCAGGGCTTGGTGTTGGGATGTGTGGCTTGTGATGTTAGGACATTTGTGAGGAGTTGTAGTGATATGTGAGGGGGCGAGGGTGGGGATCTGTGATAGCATGCAGGTAGGTTGGGGGATATGGTAGTTAAAGCTTTGACTTACCAGAGTCCATTCCTCCACCGACTCCTGCGAGGCCCTCAGGATGCAGAATAGTCAAGACCTGCTCCTCCCATGTTGTTAGTTGTGGGGGAGGAGGTGGGGGTCCGCCGCCAGTCCGCTGTACCGCGATGTTGTGTCTGGAGACCACGGAACGCACCTTCCCCCATAGGTCGTTCCACCTCTTCCTGATGTCGTCCCTATTTCTTGGGTGTTGTCCCACTGCGTTGACCCTATCGACCATCTTCCTAGCTATGGAGGTGTGCTGCACCTGTGATCCAAACAGCTGTGGCTCTACCCGTACGATTTCCTCCACCATGACCCTGAGCTCCTCCTCCGAGAACCTGGGGTGTCTTTGCCGTGCCATGGGGTGGTGTAGGTGATGTGTGGGGTGGTGTATGTGGTGATAAGTGTGGTGATATGTAGTGGTGTGTGGTGTTTTGTGCGTGGAAGTAGTGTGTGTGATGGTGTTGAGTGCCTGTGGCTGCTAGTTTGTGGATGGTGGTGTCTCTCTCTGGCCTTCTTTCAGATTTTTTTGTCGTAGGGGTTTGTGGGTGATGTGGGTGTGTGTTTTATATAGTATTGAGTGTGTGGGAGTGGTGTGTGTATGTGTATCAGGTGTGTGTCTTTGGAATAGTCCAATGTGGTGGTGTTTTGGAGATGTATGTGTATTTTGAGCGCGGCGGTGTGTACCGCCAATGGAATACCGCGGTTGAAAGACCGCTGTGTGGATTCGTGGGTCGTGATAGCATGGGCGTATTTCTGTTGGCGTGACGGTGGAGGTTTTGTTTTCGCCAGTTTATCACTGACCTTTGGTGTGGCGGACTTGTGTGGGTGTTTGTATTTTGTCGGATTTCGGGATGTGGGTCATAATAGCTGTGGCGGAATTCCGCGGCCACGGCAGTGTGTTGGTGGTCTTCTGCACAGCGGGAGGCGGCTTTTACCGCCAATGCTGTAATGACCCCCAAATTCTGCTGCAGAAGAGATGGTGGTGGAGCTCAACCTCACCCCTTACCTGCATCTTAGGATGTCAGAGTTAAGGACTCTCTGCAAAATCAAAAAGATAAAAACTGGATCAAACCCTATCAAAGTACAGCTCCAGGAGCTCTTGGCAGAGTTTGCTAAAAACAACCCCTCTGATGATGTCCTCACAGAGGGGGAAACTAGTTATGTGGAGGAATTCCCACCTCCAGTCCTAGTTAGGGAGACCAGGGTTTCTCCAACCCTGACTCCAGAAGTGATAGTCAGAGATGTTGCTTCTCTCACAGGAGAGTCTAACAGCTCTAGAAGCATTGAGGGCAGCCTCAATGAAGATGACCTCCTGTTAGCCAGGATGGCCAAATGATTGGCTTTGGAGCAACAGCTCCTAGCCATAGAAAGGAAGGGAAAGACAAGAGATGGGATTAGCTCCCATCAATGGTGGCAGCAACTTAAATAGGGTCAGAGAAAACACTGACATCCTAAAAATCCCCCAAAGGGATTGTAACAAAATATGAAGATGGTGATGATATCACCAAGTGGTTCACAGCTTTTGAGAGGGCTTGTGCAACCAGAAAAGTAAACAAATCTCACTGGGGTGCTCTCCTTTGGGAAATGTTCACTGGAAAGTGTAGGGATAGACTCCTCACACTCTCTGGAAAAGATGCAGAATCCTATGAACTCATGAAGGCTACCCTGATTGAGGTCTTTGGATTCTCAACTGAGGAGTACAGGATTAGGTTCAGGGGGGCTAAAAAATCCTCGAGCCAGACCTGGGTTGATTTTTTTGATTTCTCAGTCAAAACACTGGATGGTTGGATTAATGGCAGTGGTTTAAATGATTATGATGGGCTGTACAATCTGTTTATGAAAGAACACCTTTTAAGTAATTATTTCAATGATAAATTGCATCAGCATCTGGTAGACCTAGGTCCAATTTCTCCCCAAGAATTGGGAAAGAAGGCAGACCATTGGGTCAAGACTAGGGTGACCAAGACTTCCACATGGGGTGACCAAAAGAAAGGGGTCACAAAGACTCCCCAGGGGAAGAGTGTTGAGACATCCAAGGGTAAAAGTAAAGATTATTCTACAGGGCCCCAAAAACCTGCTCAGGAGGGAGGGTCCAAAGCCTCTTCACAATCCAATTTTGGGTACAAGGGTAAAACCTTTGATCCCAAAAAGCCCTGGTGTCGTAGCTGTAATCAGCAGGGACACCAAACTGGAGACAAGGCCTGTCCCCCCAAGAAAGGTTCCACTTCAACTACTACTCCAGTTAGCACTGGAATAGCCAGTCTCCAGGTGGGATCAACAGTGTGCCCAGAGCAAATCAGGGTTCACACTGAAGCTACATTAGTTTCTGAGGGTGGGGTGGACTTAGCCACACTTGCTGCCTGGCACCCTAATATGCAAAAATACAGGCAGCAACTCTTGATTGATGGGACTAGTGTAGAAGGCCTGAGGCATACAGGTGCCAGTGTCACAATGGTGACAGACAAACTGGTTTCCCCAGGGCAATACCTGACTGGACAAACTTATCCAGTCACCAACGCTGACAATCAGACTAAAGTACATCCCATGGCCATGGTAACTTTAGAATGGGGAGGGGTCACTGGCCTGAAACAGGTGGTAGTCTCCTCAAATATCCCAGTAGACTGTTGGCTTGGAAATGAGCTGGAGTCCTCAGCATGGGCTAGAGGTAGAACTCAAAACCCATGCAGCCATGCTGGATATCCCTGAACTGGTGTGTGTCAAGGCAAGGGCACAGTGCAAGGCTCAGGGTGAAAAAGTGGTGTTGGAGCCTGGAATAATGGCCCAACCCTCCAAGAGTAAAGGAAAGAAGACTGGGGAACCAGCTTCAACACAGCAAAAGAAAAAGCACCTCTCTTTCCAGGAAGAAGTTCTGCCCTCTGAGGGAACTGAGCCCATGGAGTTGGAACCTTATCAGGTTGAGCTCTTAGGCCCAGGGGGACCCACAAGGGAGCAGCTGTGTAAGGGGCAAGAAACCTGTCGCTCTCTTGAAGGCCTTAGGAAGCAAGCTGCTGAAGAGACCAAAGGAAAAATCACTGGAATGCATAGGGTCTATTGGGAAGATGGACTCCTTTACACTGAGGCAAGAGATCTCAAACATGGTGCCACTAGGAGAGTGGTAGTGCCTCAGGAGTTTAGGGAGTTCATCCTGACCTTAGCCCATGACATTCCACTTGCTGGGCATTTGGGACAAACCAAGACTTGGGAGAGGTTAGTCAACCATTTCTATTGGCCCAACATGTCCCAGAAAGTAAAGGAGTTTTGTGTCTCCTGTGCCACCTGTCAAGCCAGTAGTAAGACAGGTGGCCATCCAAAGGCCCCCCTCATTCCACTTCCAATGGTGGGGATCCCCTTTGAAAGAGTGGGTGTGGACATAGTGGGTCCACTTGAACCTCCGCAGCCTCAGGGAACCAGTACATACTAGTAGTAGTGGATCATGCTACTAAATACCCTGAAGCAATTCCCCTTAGGTCCACTACTGCCCCTGCAGTAGCCAAAGCACTCATTGGTATCTTTACCAGAGTGGGATTTCCTAAGGAGGTGGTTTCTGACAGAGGTACCAACTTCATGTCAGCATACCTTAAACATATGTGGAATGAGTGTGGGGTGACTTACACGTTCACCACACCATACCATCCACAAACCAATGGTCTTGTGGAAAGATTCAACAAGACATTGAAGGGCATGATCATGGGGCTCCCTGAAAAGCTCAAAAGGAGATGGGATGTCCTCTTGCCATGTCTGTTTTTCGTCTACAGAGAAGTGCCTCAGAAGGGAGTAGGGCTTTCCCCCTTTGAACTTCTGTTTGGCCATTCTGTCAGGGGACCACTAGCTCTTGTAAAAGAAGGCTGGGTGAGACCTCTTCATGAGCCTAAGCAAGATATAGTGGACTATGTACTAGGCCTACGTTCCAGGATGGCAGAGTACATGGAAAAGGCAAGCAAAAACCTTGAGGCCAGCCAACAACTCCAGAAGATGTAGTATGACCAAAATGCTGCTAAGGTTGGGTTTCAGCCAGGGCAGAAAGTCTGGGTTCTGGAACCTGTGGCTCCAAGGGCACTTCAGGACAAATGGAGTGGCCCTTACCCAGTGCTAGAAAGGAAGAGTCAGGTCACATACCTGGTGGATCTAGGCACTAGCAGGACCCCCAAAAGGGTGATCCATGTTAACCACCTAAAACTCTTCCATGATAGGGCAGATGTGAATCTGTTGATGGTAACAGATGAGGACCAGGAAGCTGAGAGTGAACCTCTCCCTGATCTCCTCTCAACTGACCCTAAAGATGGCTCAGTAGATGGAGTGATCTACTCAGACACCCTCTCTGGCCAACAGCAGGCTGACTGCAGGCAAGTCCTCCAGCAGTTTGCTGAGCTCTTTTCCCTAACCCCTGGTCAGACACGCCTGTGTACCCATGATGTGGACACAGTAGACAGCATGCCTGTCAAAAACATAATTTTTAGACAGTCTGACCAAGTTAAGGAAAGCATAAAGGTGGAAGTCCACAAGATGCTGGAATTGGGAGTCATTGAGCACTCTGACAGCCCCTGGGCTAGCCCAGTGGTCTTAGTCCCCAAACCTCACACAAAGGATGGTAAGAGAGAGATGAGGTTTTGTGTGGACTACAGATGACTTAATTCTGTCACCAAGACAGATGCCCATCCCATTCCAAGGGCTGATGAGTTAAGTGATAAATTGGGTGCTGTCAAATACTTAAGTACCTTTGACTTGACAGCAGGGTACTGGCAAATCAAAATGGCACCAGGAGCAAAAGAAAAGTCAACATTCTCCACACCTGATGGGCACTACCCGTTTTCTGTAATGCCCTTTGGTTTAAAGAATGCCCCTGCCACCTTCCAAAGGTTGGTGAATCAAGTCCTTGCTGGCTTGGAGTCCTTCAGTGCAGCTTATCTTGATGATATTGCTGTCTTTAGCTCCAACTGGCAGGATCACCTGGTCCACCTGAAGAAGGTTTTGAAGGCCCTGCAAGCAGCAGACCTCTCTATCAAGGCATCCAAATGCCAGATAGGGCAGGGTACTGTGGTGTACTTGGGACACCTTGTAGGTGGAGGCCAAGTTCAGCCACTCCAACCCAAGATCCAGACTATTCTGGACTGGGTAGCTCCAAAAACCCAGACTCAAGTCAGGGCATTTCTTGGCTTGACTGGGTACTATAGGAGGTTTGTGAAGGGATATGGATCCATAGTGACACCCCTCACAGAACTTACCTCTAAGAAAATGCCCAAGAAGGTAAATTGGACTATAGAATGCCAACAGGCCTTTGACACCCTGAAGCAAGCTATGTGCACAGCACCAGTTCTCAAAGCTCCAGATTACTCCAAGCAGTTCATTGTGCAGACTGATGCCTCTGAACATGGGATAGGAGCAGTTTTGCCCCAAACAAATGATGATGGCCTTGACCAGCCTGTTGCTTTCATTAGCAGGGGGTTACTCCCCAGTGAGCAGCGTTGGAGTGCCATTGAGAGGGAGGCCTTTGCTGTGGTTTGGTCCCTGAAGAAGCTGAGACCATACCTTTTTGGTACTCACTTTGTAGTTCAAACTGACCACAGACCTCTCAGATGGCTAATGCAAATGAAAGGTGAAAATCCAAAACAGTTGAGGTGGCCCATATCCCTACAGGGAATGGAATTTTTAGTTGAACACAGACCTGGGACTGCCCATGCCAATGCAGATGGCCTTTCTAGGTTCTTCCACTTAGAAAATAAATGAAGACTCTCTCAGGAAAGGTTAGTCTCATCCTCTTTCGTTTGGGGGTGTGTGTGTAAGGAAATGCCTCCTTGGCATGGTTACCCCCAGACTTTTTGCCTTTGCTGATGCTAAGTTATGACCTGAAAGTGTTCTGGGACTCTGCTAACCAGGCCCCAGCACCAGTCTTCTTTCCCTAAACTGTACCTTTGTCTCCAAAATTGGCACAACCCTGGCACTCAGATAAGTCCCTTGTAACTGGTACCCCTGGTACCAAGGGCCCTGATGCCAGGGAAGATCTCTAAGGGCTGCAGCATGTATTATGCCACCCTAGGGACCTTCACTCAGCACATACACACTGCCTCACAGCTTGTGTGTGCTGGTGGGGAGAAAAAGACTAAGTCGACATGGCACTCCCCTCAGAGTGCCATGCCAACCTCACACTGCCTGTGGCATAGGTAAGTCACCCCTCTAGCAGGCCTTACAGCCCTAAGGCAGGGTGCACTATACCACAGGTGAGGGCATATATGCATGAGCACTATGCCCCTACAGTATCTAAGCAACACCTTAGATATTGTAAGTGTAGGGTAGCCATAAGAGTATATGGTCTGGGAGTCTGTCAAACATGAACTCCACAGCACCATAATGGCTACACTGAAAACTGGGAAGTTTGGTATCAAACTTCTCAGCACAATAAATGCACACTGATGCCAATGTGCACTTTATTGTAAAATACACCCAGAGGGCATCTTAGAGATGCCCCCTGAAAACATACCCGACTTTCAGTGTGGGCTGACTAGTTTTTGCCAGCCTGCCACACACCAGACATGCTGCTGGCCACATGGGGAGAGTGCCTTTGTCACTCTGTGGCCAGGAACAAAGCCTGTACTGGGTGGAGGTGCTTCTCACCTCCCCCTGCAGGAACTGTAACACCTGGCGGTGAGCCTCAAAGGCTCACCCCCTTTGTTACAGCGCCCCAGGGCATCCCAGCTAGTGGAGATGCCCGCCCCTCCGGCCACTGCCCCCACTTTTGGCGGCAAGGCTGGAGGAGATAATGAGGAAAACAAGGAGGAGTCACCCACCAGTCGGGACAGCCCCTAAGGTTTCCTGAGCTGAGGTGACTCTTACTTTTAGAAATCCTCCATCTTGAAGATCTGGAAGTTTTTGTTACCCTAGTCTAGACCCAGTGGTCTGCCTTCTTTCTCAATTCTTGGGGAGAAACTGGACTTAGGTCTACCAGATACTGATGCAACTTTTTATTGAAGCAGTTACTTAAAATGTGTTCTTTCATAAACAAATTATAAAGCCCAACATAGTCATGCACTTCATTTCCAGTTACCCAACCATCCAGTGTTTTCACTGAGTAATCTACAAAATCAACCCAGGTCTGGCTTGAGGATTTTTGAGCCCCCTGAACCTAATATTGTACTCCTCAGTGGAGAATCCAAAGCCCTCAATCAAGGTAGCCTTCATGAGGTCATAGGATTCTGCATCTTTTCCAGAGAATGTGAGGAGTCTATCCCTACACTTTCCAGTGTACATTTCCCAAAGGAGAGCACCCCAGTGAGATTTGATTACTTTTCTGGTTGCACAAGCCCCCTCAAAAGCTGTGAACCACTTGGTGATATCATCACCATCTTCATATTTTGTTACAATCCCTTTGGGGGATTTTTAGGATGTCAGTGTTTTCTCTGACCCTATTTAAGTTGCTGCCACCATTGATGGGAGCTAAACCCATCTCTTGTCTTTCCCTTTCTATGGCTACGAGCTGCTTCTCAAAAGCCAATCTTTTGCCAATCCTGGATAACAGGGGGTCATCTTCATTGAGGCTGCCCTAAATGTGTCCAGAGGTACTGGCCTCCCCTGGGGAAGAACCAGTCTTCCTGACTAGGATTTGTGCAGTCAGGGTTTGAGGGCCCCTGTTCTCCCTATTTAGGACAGGAGGGGGGAATCCATCCTCCTGTTCACTAACTTCCCCATCTGAGGGATTATCCTCAGAGGGGTGGTCCCTTTTGAACTCTGCCAAAAGCTCCTGGAGCTGTACTTTGGTACGGTTGGACCCAGTTTTTATCTTTTTTAGCTTACATGCAGGTAAGGGGTGAGGTTGAGTTCCACCACCATCTCATCTGTGCTAGACATTATTTCTCTAAAAGTTGGGATTACTTTTTAAGAATCTAAAAACTACTTCTAGGACTTAAATCCAAACTTTTACAAATGACACTTTTTGGAATTTAGTCGTTTGATCAGGTATTGGCTGAGTAGTCCAGCAAATGCAAAGTCTTAGACCCCACCGCTGATCAACCAATGTAGGAAGTTGTCTCTGTATATACTATCTCAAAGTGAGAGATAGTGTGCACAGAGTCCAAGGGTTCCCCTTAGAGGTAAGATAGTGGCAAAATTAGATAATTCTAATGCTCTATTTTGTGGTAGTGTGGTCGAGCAGTAGGCTTATCAGAGGGTAGTGTTAAGCATTTGTTGTACACACACAGGCAATAAATGAGGAACACACACTCAAAGACTTAACTCCAGGCAAATAGTTTTTATATAGAAAAATATATTTTCTTAATTTATTTTAGAACCACAAGATTCAAGATTTGAAGTAAATACATACAATGCAAGGTACTCCACACAGGTAAGTAAGGAACTTTGAATTAGAGCAGTAATATACACAGTTTTAGTTCATCATCATCATCAAAATTCTTTATTCGATTGTATATCACAATCATAAAAGCAGGTAATACATACGAATAACACCAATCAGCAATCACATAACAAGTGAAAAAGAATATAAAATAGATCAAGCCATACAACAATTAATACCATTTGATAAATTCACTACAAAAAACTAAATTCATGTATTCTTCTAAGGAAAACAGTATGAAATTGTTAGAAATGGGGTTTTTGGTTGGCAGTTAGGTTGCCCTCTGTCCAAGCAAGAACCCTCACTCTAGTCAGGGTAAGTCACACACAATCCAAAATCAGCCTGTGCTCACCCTCCGGTAGCTTGGCACGAGTAGTCAGGCTTAACTTAGAAGGCAATGTGTAAAGCATTTGTGCAATAAATCATACAACACCATAGCATAACACCACAAAAATACACCACACAGTATTTAGAAAAATATATAATATTTATCTGGGTATCTTCAGGTCAAAACGATCAAAGATGCAATATGAATTTGTAAAGATATCACTGAAAAGTGATATAAAGTGTCTTAAGTCTTTAGAAAGTAAACAGAGTCTCTTTCAAACACAAAGTACCTGGTTTCTGGTGGAAAATCTCCTCAGAGGGCCACAAAGGAAGAGGTGCGTGGAAAAAGGGTGTGTGCGTCGATTTCTCCCCAGCACACACGGACTTGCGTCGTTATTTTCCACGCGGGGAAGTCGGGCGTCGTTTTCCGGCGCGCGGACAGTCTCTTTCTGTGGGTCGCGGGGATTACCAGATGTCCCGGGTCTGTGCGTGGATTTTCCTGCTTGTTTTCCGGCTGCGCGTCGTTCTGCGGGGCTGCGCGTCGAAGTTTCGATCTCACGGCAGGCATCGCGTCGATTTCTCCTGCGGAGTCGGGCGGCGTTGTCCTTGCGAGGCCGTGCGTCAAAGTTTTGATCTCACGGCAGGCGTCGCGTCGATTTCTCCTGCGGAGTCGGGCGGCGTTGTCCTTGCGAGGCCGTGCGTCAAAGTTTTGATCGCACGGCAGGCGTCGCGTCGATTTCTCCTGCAGAGTCGGGCGGCGTTGTCCTTTCGAGGCCGTGCGTCAAAGTTTTGATCTCACGGCAGGCGTCGCGTCGATTTCTCCCGGGAAGTCGGGCGGCGTTGTCCTTGCGAGGCCGTGCGTCAAAGTTTCGGTAGTCCCGAAGGCGTCGCGTTGATCAGCGTCGGTGTGCGCCGTTTTTCTTGCTGCGGAACAAGCTGTGCGTTGAAAAGTTCGGCGCACGGAGCGTCCAAGAGGAAGAGTGAAGTCTTTTTGGTCCTGAGACTTCAGGGAACAGGAGGCAAGCTCTATCCAAGCCCCTGGAGAGCACTTTTACAGCCAGGCAAGAGTTCAGCAAGGCAGCAGGCCAACAGCAAGGCAGGAGTCCTTTGTAGAAAAGCAGACAGGTGAGTCCTTTGAGCATACAGGCAGTTCTTCTTGGCAGGATGTAGTTTCTGGTTCAGGTTTCTTCTCCAGCAAGTGTCTGATGAGGTAGGGCAGAGGCCCTGTTTTATACTAAGTTGTGCCTTTGAAGTGGGGGTGACTTCAAAGAGTCTCTAAGAAATGCACCAAGTTCCCTTTCAGCTCAATCCTGTCTGCCAGAGTCCCAGTAGGGGGTGTGGCAGTCCTTTGTGTGAGGGCAGCCCCTCCACCCTCCCAGCCCAGGAAGACCCATTCAAAATGCAGATGTATGCAAGTGAGGCTGAGTACCCTGTGTTTGGGGTGTGTCTGAGTGAATGCACAAGGAGCTGTCAACTAAACCTAGCCAGACGTGGATTGAAGGGCACACCAAGTTTTTAGTGCAAAGAAATGCTCACTTTCTAAAAGTGGCATTTCTAGAATAGTAATATTAAATCCGACTTCACCAGTCAGCAGGATTTTGTATTACCATTCTGGCCATACTAAATATGACCTTCGTGCTCCTTTCAGATCAGCAGCTGCCACTTCAACAGTGTATGAGGGCAGCCCCAATGTTAGCCTATGAAAGGAGCAGGCCTCACAGTAGTGTAAAAACGAATTTAGGAGTTTCACACTACCAGGACATATAACTACACAGGTACATGTCCTGCCTTTTACCTACACAGCACCCTGCTCTAGGGGTTACCTAGGGCACACATTAGGGATGACTTATATGTAGTAAAAGGGGAGTTCTAGGCTTGGCAAGTACTTTTAAATGCCAAGTCGAAGTGGCAGTGAAACTGCACACAGGCCTTGCAATGGCAGGCCTGAGACAGGTTTAAGGGGCTACTGAGGTGGGTGGCACAACCAGTGCTGCAGGCCCACTAGTAGCATTTAATCTACCTGCCCTAGGCATATGTAGTGCACTCTACCAGGGACTTACAAGTAAATTAAATAGTCAATCATGGATAAACCAAGCATTAGTACAATTTACCCAGAGAGCATATGCACTTTAGCACTGGTTAGCAGTGGTAAAGTGCCCAGAGGTCAAAAGCCAACAACAACAGGTCAGAAAAAATAGGAGGAAGGAGGCAAAAAGTTTGGGGATGTCCACGTCAAAAAGCCAGGTCCAACAGAAATCAATAAAACAATATGTTTAAAAACAGAGACTATTAACCTGAGTAAAAAGTTATAAAAAAGTAGAAGACCTCCCTAGTTGCCTAATGATGTAACCTGGCCTTCATTACTGCACATAAATATACAGCTAATCCGTTGCAGATCATAATTGATGGAAAGGACAACAGATAAAGAAAGGCTGGGCAACATTGTTTAAAACGCATAGATTTTAAAAGTGGAATCACAAACGCTTTCCTCAAATCAGAATAAAATTTACAAAATAAAACTATGTGCATTGATCAGACACTAAATCGCAGGGACGTTTTTCCAGGACTAGAGACCAGTCATTGACAAGCGGAAAACTAACGAGACGATGAAAATTCTCTAGTCTTAGACGAGTGAGGACATATCGGTGTCTCAAGTTCAGTACGTATTTTAAATATGGTTCCATGCCGTCTACATGCTGCAATAAAATATTCCTCCTTATGCTAGGTTTCTTTGCCTCAATGGCCCACCTCGAGTCGACCAGATGGGTAAGGCAGATGTTTTTCAAGTCTTTCCTAGAAATTGTTTCCATTTTGTCTGGGGTAAAACATAACTCAGGGTGGCCCAGATCCGTAAGAAAGTTCTTTATGTAGTTCAGCCATGGGATTTGCAATGAATAGGTTAGTAATTGAGCACCTTCTATTATAGCCCTATTCAGCCTAGCAGAGTCAGAAGTCCATACTTTGTGCCAAAGCAAAATTGGTTGCATGCTTATTAAATCTGTAATGTGTGTTACCCCCATTTATGTGTGACACACCATGGTTGAGGTAGATTTTGGGACACTTAAGATGGACTTTAAAAAATCATTTTCAGCTAGCTGTAGAGCATTACATTTCCTATACCCCCAGAGACCTGCCCCATACATTGCAACAGAGACACATTTTGCGTTGTAGATTGCCATCATGTCTTTAGGGGTAGCCCTTCCGACCTTTTTAGAATTTTCTTTTATAGCCATTATAGTTTTCGTAAATAATGATTTTCTAGACCTCATAGCTTGCAACCAAGTACCTTTATTGTCAAACATAATACCTAAATATGAGAAGGTTTCTGTATCATCTAGTTTCAAGCCTTGTAACGTGGCTTGTTTTTTTTTTACAGGTTTTGTGCCACAGGTCATTGAAAAGGTTTTGGAGTGGTTAATTCTAAGGCCTAAGTCTTCCATATAATTATCAAAAGTTGTTAACAGTCGCTGCAAAGCTACTGGAGTATGTGCCATCAAAACAGCATCGTCTGCATACAAGAGTGCTGGGATCTTTCGGGGACCAACTTGTGGGAGATCTCTACAAGCAGTGGATAATACGTCCTCTAGTTTGTTGATGTATAAAGCAAACAATAGGGGAGCTAAAACACAGCCTTGACATATCCCCCGCTTTACGGGAAAGGCTGGGGTACATTCCCCCTGAGGCCCATAGCGCACCCTAGCATTAGCTCCAGAATATAATTCCCTAATAAAATGGGCTATTATAATATCTACCCCTATATCCAGCAAGATAGACCAAAGTTTACTGTGGATCACACAGTCAAACGCTGAAGTCAGGTCTACGAATACAAGATATAAGGTTCCTGACTTAGCCTTTGTATATTTACCAATTATAATATCTAAATTCAGGACCTGTTCCATGGTGCCTATCCCAGCCCTAAAGCCATATTGCAGGTCCGAGAGAGTATTATTGGCTTCTGTCCATTCCCGCAACCTATTTAAAACAATACGTCCAGCGATCTTTGCGAGAGTGTCTAGCAGTGAAATTGGACGATAACATGCAGGATTTTGGCGATCTCCTTTTTTAAAAAATTGGGACAATAATGGACTCTGCCCAAGTTGGAATAAAGGCTGTGGCACAACAAGCTCGTAGGACCTGTGTCAATAATGGGCCCCATAATAAGACGTTCGACTTGTAGATATCAATTGGGACTCCGTCTGGGCCTGGTGCTTTCCCGCTCTTACTAACATTGATAGCGTCAGTGACCTCATTTACACTAAATGGTGGAGTAATAGGGAAAAAGTCCAAACTATGGACATTTGAATCTAAGACTAAGTTTTTTTAAGAGTATATTCTGGAAAAAAAGGTGACCCACTCCTCTTCGGTGATGGCTATTTCAATAGTTGGTGACATTCCAACACACAAGAGGGGGGAGTTCACTATCCTCCAGAACTTGACATTATCGTTCTGGAGACTTGCATCATAAAGAGAATGCCATGCATCATTTTTTAAGTTCTGCTTTCCATTTTTTATAGCCTTTTTATACTCTTTCCTAAGAAAAGTAATTTCATATTTGTCAGGGTTTTGACTTTGTAAATACTGTTTAAGTCTCTTGTAGGCTTGTGTACATTCCCTATCAAACCAACCTTTGTTTCCCTGTGATCTAGGTTTACCCAAACTTGCTGTAAGAGACTGTTTTATTCCAGTGGTGATTGCAGTGAATGCTTTGATACAATCCTGTGATCTAGTGTTATCTGACAAGCAAATTTTAAACTCATTTGTGTATTTGCTCAACAGTTGTTTCATAAAGCCTATAGGTTCGATCTGTGACCACCTAATAGTATAACAATTTCTTGCTCCCAGTTCAATGTTCACCACCTTCTCTACTAAACCCTTGAGGTTGTTTGCAACATGAGGCAATACAAGGCTTAGGCTTTGAGGATAGTGATCACTGAGCGCGATGTCGTGAATTTTGTACTCAGATATACAGAAAGCAAAGTTATTAGACACTAATATGAAATCAATTATTGTATTAGAACATCTGCCAATAAAGGTAGGTTTTAGCTGTAAATTGCTATCATTTAGACTATTACAGAAAAAAGGTCATATTTACATAATACATCATTCAGCAAGTTACCATAATGATTGTGTATGAAATGAAATGAGTCATCATTTCCACCTATGCCAAAAGAACAGGGTTTCTCGTCAATTTGAGGACACAGATGTGTATTGAAATCGCCCCCCCACGCAATAAAGGTCTCTTTATGTGATGAGTTACATACACGGTCCAGGTATTCCTGCAGTTGCCTAAGTACAGAGAAAAATCTTTTTTGGGGGACATTATTATAAAAATTAATAATTGCCAATTGTGCTTTATTTTTTAGTTCACATGCGATCAACTGGTAAAACGTATTAGAAATTAAATTAATGTCCTTTATTAGGTCAAACTTGTTAGAGATAAATGTACACGCTCCGCCTTTCGCCCTACCCCGTGAACAGGGGACTGCAGGGGTATGAAATGTCCTAAAACCATTTATGTGGATGGGATCCATGGACCAAGTCTCTTGTAGACACACACAAGTAAAGGATCCAATAAATTCAAACCAATCCACATTCTCAATTTTAGTACGCAAGCCCGCCACGTTCCAAAATAAGAAGTGCTCTCTCAGTGTACACAGACCCTGTCCCTCGGTGCATATTGTGTTACTTTCCTTGTTAGTGAGTAGATATTACTCTCTGTGTGAAGTGTGGAAATTGATGTGGAAAAGGCCGGTTGGGCAGGGACTCCGTCTATTGGAGTTTCATTGCTAACATTCTGTCTCGGTAATTTTTCCATAACCATCCTTTTCGTCTCCCATACTCCCCACCAGACCATCAGTATCCTTCAATGGATCAGGCACAGAGCTCATCAAGATAAGCCTAGTCCTCGACGCTATCTGGACTGTTGATTGTCAATCAACTTCTTCCAAGGAAAGGGCATGGAATCTGTTCTTAGTAGGGACCGTATAATTTCTCTCAGATCTACTTGGTTGTTTTACAGGATTAAGGCTAGATCGATCATGCTTTACATTACAGTTATAAAAAAAACCTAAAGGGAGCAGTGAAATACCATGATCCGGAATCTGTCGCGGGCTTAAATTTCTCAGAATGTCTTAAACCAAATTTGGGGTTTTAAACGAGAGCAAAACACAGTCACCTCTAAATATTTTGTGGTTCCTACCCACCCATTTTACCCTTCTGACCATTTTAATATCTTCAAAGAGTGCAGCTGTCATACCAGGTTTCATGCGAGTCCCTATCCAATTCAGAGATTTGTTTCTCAGAGCTGTCCAAGTTTCCCTACTATCCATGGATAGGGTAGGGACATTTGCAAGAACTACCACGTAGGGAGTTACCGCGGGAGGGAGATCCAATGTATCTCTTAGTGTTGAGGGAATGTCCTGAAAAGGTTTCAGGCTGTTCTGTGATTCCGAACCACTTGTATTCACTTTTAAATTTTTGAGACTTCTACTAGTAGTTGAGGAAAAGCAGGGATCTGCATGTCGTTGGGTAACCTGAGGAATAGTTGGTATGTGTTGACACTCTTTGGAAGAGATGAGATTTTGGGTTGGGTCTATGTCACCACAATGTTGAGTAATTGCAGGTAGTGGGCCTAAAGACTGGGCCTTCATTAAATTGAGCATTGACTCTACATTTTCCTCCACTTGGGTTAGGCGTTTTATCATTAACTCAAAGGATGACCTGACTAGATGTTCCAAGGCTTTAATAGTATCTAAGGTGTTAGTTTGTACTTTCGCTATAGATTGTTTAGGTTTCTGGCCAGATTTTGTGTTCTCACAATTAATTTGTACTTGTTTCGTAGATTGATCTCCGAAGTTACTATATTTATTTATGTCAGATGGTTCTTGACTAGAATTTAAACCCTTCCTAACTGGTTTAGGTTTCTTTGTGCGTTTAGGTGAAGGTGAATGCTCATTGGCGTCTGAAATAGACTCACTTAGGTAGTGGATGCATCCATTTGGACCTTTGGTTTGAATCCCACTTTCCAACAGCTTAGTCGATTTTAGGGAGGTTGGTGCTGGCGGAAGGGAATTATTAGAAGATCCCGACGTGCCCTACTGAGTTAATATCTTTTCCTCAACATTAGTAATCTGTTTGTCAATAGCACCCATTGTTCCTGAAATGAATTTTAGTATTGAAGAATGATCGTTCTGAGAAGTAGTGTCTTTTGAACTAAGTTGCTTCCTCTTGCCCATTTTTGTCTAGTTATTTTGTGCTACAGAGCTCAACTAATATTGCTCTAAAGCGCTCCTGGCCAATAACTAGAGTCCAGAGAGCTAGCACGGATAGGGCAAACTATGTCATCTTATAGCGATTCAAGATGAGGATAGCCTTCTCAGAATACAAGGAAATTGTTTAGCAAAGTTGCCTGTAATAATGCAAAATTAATCCCCAACAACAAAAAATAATAGATAACAGTACCTGCCTAAAGTCCTAATGTCCACACACTTCCAAGCCCCACAATCACAATTAAATATCAGGGGGGGGGCCAGCTCAGCCTCTTCCTGGCGGTGACGGGCGAAGGACGGGCCCGCCCTGCGCGAGGGAGTAGTTAAGGGGCTCTTGGCCCTGCCCCTTCCTCCTGCGGTCCGAAACGCCCCTCCTGCGAAGCGCGAGCGCGAAATCAAAGGGGCTCCTGGCCCTGCCCCTTCCTCTGGTGGTCCAGAATGCGCCTCCCGCAGAGCAGGAGTGCGAGCGAGTAGTTAAGGGGCTCTTGGCCCTGCCCCTTCCTCCTGCGGTCTGAAACGCGCCTCCCGTGCAGCGGGAGCGCAAGTGTGAAATCAAAGGGGCTCCTGGCCCTGCCCCTTCCTACGGTGGTCCAGAATGCCCCTTTACACAGTTTTAGATAAAATGGCAATAAGCTATTTTAAAAGTGGAAACAGTGCAAAAATCAACAGTTCCTGGGGGAGGTAAGTACTGGTTAGTTTTTCAGGTAAGTAAGATACTTACAAGTTCAAGTCCCTGGGCACAGGCAGCCCACCGTTGGGGGTTCAAGGCAATCCCAAAGTTTATGCACCAGCAACACAGGGCCGGTCAGGTGCAGAGGTCAAAGGAGGGCCCAAAACATAGGCGCCTATGGAGAACAGGGGTGCTCCGGTTCCAGTCTGCCAACAGGTAAGTACCTGCGTCTTCGGAGGGCAGACCAGGGGGGTTTTGTAGAGCACTGGGGGGGACACAAGTAGGCACACAAAACACACCCTCAGCGGCACAGGGGCGGCCGGCTGCAGTGTGCAAAGCAGGCGTCGGGTTTTCAATAGGAATCAATGGAGGGACCCGGGGGTCACTCTAGCGGTGCAGGCAGGGCACAGGGGGGCTTCTTGTGCCAGCCACCGACTGGGCTAGGCAGAGGGTCGCCCGATGGTCACTCCTGCACTGGAGTTCGGTTCCTTCTGGTCCTGGGGGCTGCGGCTACAGTGCTTGGTCCAGGCGTCAGGTTCTTTGTTCCAGGCGGTCGCGGTCAGGGGGAGCCTCTGGATCCTCTCTGCATGCAACGCTGTGGGGTCCAGGGGGGTCGTCTCAGGTTACTCACAAGGTCGCAGTCGCCTGGGAGTCCTCCCTGTAGTGTTGGTTCTCTGGAGCTCGAGCCGGGGGCATCGGGTGCAGAGTGTGAAGTCTCACGCTTCCGGTGGGAAGAGTGAAGTCTTTAAAAGTTGCAAGAAAGTTGCAAAGTTGTTGCTGTTTTTGAACAGTGCCGCTGTTCTCTGGTGTTTCTTGGTCCTTCGGGTTCAGGGCAGTCCTTCTGAGGCTTCAGAGGTCGCTGGTCCCTGTCGGATACGTCGCTGTGCAGGTGTTTTGAGTCTGGAGACAGCACGGTAGGGCTGGGGCCAAGTCAGTTGTCTCCGTCGTCTCTGCAGGGCTTTCCGGTCAGCTGTTTCTGTCAGCACAAAGGCTCTCACCACAGGGGGGCAAAAACTTGTCTCAGTGGCAGGCTGGCACTGACCAGTCAGTCCTGCACTGAAGGATTGAGTAAATTACAGGGGGCATCTTCTAAGATGCCCTCTGTGTGCATTTTGTAATAAATCCAAAACTGGCATCAGTGTGGGTTTATTATTCTGAGAAGTTTGATACCAAACTTCCCAGTATCCAGTGTAGCCATTATGGAGCTGTGGAGTTCGTTTTGACAAACTCCCAGACCATATACTTAGTATGGCCACACTGTACTTACAATGTCTAAGAATAGACTTAGACACTGTAGGGGCATATTGATCGTGCAGCAATGCCCTCACCTGTGGTATTGTGCACCCTGCCTTAGGGCTGTAAGGCCTGCTAGAGGGGTGACATACCTATGCCACAGGCAGTATTTTGTGGGTATGGCATCCTGAGGGGGATCCCATGTCGACTTTGCCTTGTTCTCCCCACCAACACACACAATCTGCAATGGAAGTGGGCATGTGTTAGGTGAGGGGTCCCTAAGGGTGGCAGAACACATGCTGCAGCCCTTAGGGACCTTCACTGGTCACAGGGCCCTTGGTACCACTGGTACCTTTTACAAGGGACTTATCTGTGTGCCAGGGGTGTGCCAATTGTGGAAACAATAGTACATTTTTAGTGAAAGAACACTGGTCCTGGGGCCTGGTTAGCAGGGTCCCAGCACACTTCTCAGTCAAGTCAGCATCAATATCAGGCAAAAAGTGGGGGGTAACTGCAACAGGGATCTATTTTCCTACAGGCAGTTTCCAATAACACTGGCACAAATAATGACTAGGGAGCACACAGCCCTAGCATCACACAATTCCACCAAATGTGCCACTAAACACTCCAGAATTCTACATTATTAAAGTCCTGTGGTAGCAGTGCCTGGCTGTGCTGGGCTGCGTCTATTGCGATTAGAACATTGGAATGTTGGAAGCCCCACTGAGTGCTCCGAACCTGTAATGGCTGGTAGAAGTCAGGAGCTAGAACATTCCAATGTTTTTGTTCGCAGCTGTTGCTGTGATCAAAGACCTCATGGAGCTCAAGAGGATTTAAATCCCGTCGGGATCCCTGGGGTCTTTGTTTTATTTATTAGAACATTCTGCCCATCTAGTGGCAGAATTTTCGAATAGCCTTCTAGCCCTCCGTAGTTGGGCTCTATCGGCATTAAAGTCCTGCTCCATTGTTAAAGGCCCTCGCCTTCGGCTCAGACCTTTAAAGCTGGAGCAAGACATTAATGGCCTGTATAGCCTGCTACACAGGGGCGGCTGGTGTGCAAGGGCTAAGGGGCTGTGCCCCTAGCCTTTTCTGGCCTCTCTAGTGAAGCATATATTTAATTACATGATGAAAGGAAAACATTTTCTGCACAACATTTTCCGAGTGAAAGTTGTGCACTTTGAAAAGCCCCACTGCGCCTGCGTGAGTATGTGGCTGAAAGCTGCACAGTAGGGCTGACAGGGCTTGCCCATGCAAAGCCCTTATGTTTTCTCAGAACGCAGTGACGTCCCTGGCTTACCTCCTCCTCCACCAGGAGCCCTGATAGTAAACAGCCTGGAGCGTTTTTTGTTCAGCCCGGTTTTCTGAAAACTTCATGCCACTCCGATATTATTATCTACCCTTTCCTATGTACTCAAATGGTGGGTGTACGTACCAGAGGTCCCATTTTAGTAAAAGAATGCGGCATTGGGCAAAGAAAATCCCCTTTTCCTGCATTACAAGCAGTCTGTGGCAGGGAACATAGCAGTTACCTGCGAGATGTACTGGTCTGCCAAACAGACCATCTGGACATTCATGGAATGATAACTCTTCCTGTTCCTGTACACCTGTTCACTCCTGCGGGGGGACCAGAGCTACATGGGTCCCATCAATGGCACCAATGATGTTGGGGATATGTCCAAGGGCATAGATGTCACCTTTAACTGTAGCCAAATCCTCCACCTGAGGGAAAACGATGTAGCTCCTCATGTGTTTCAGCAGGGCAGACAACACTCTGGACAACACGTTGTAAAACATAGGCTGGGACATCCCTGATGCCATGGCCACTGTTGTTTGAAAAGACCCACTTGCAAGGAAATGGAGCACTGACTGCACCTGCACTTGAGGGGGGATCCCTGTGTGATGGCGGATAGTTGACATCAAGTCAGGCTCCAACTGGGTACACAGTTCCTGGATTGTGGTACGGTCAAATCTGTAGGTGATGATTAAATGTCGCTCCTCCATTGTCAACAGGTCCACCAGCGGTCGGTACACCGGAGGATTCCGCCATCTCCTCACATGTCCCAGCTGACGGTGCCTAGGAAGGACAACAGCGACCACAGAGTCAAGCAACTCAGAGGTATGTACCCACAGTCTACATAGAACACGAAACATAATCCAAAAAGTAGTCTGTATGTGTGTTGAGTCCAGGCCTAGGTATGTGTGACGCAGTTGAAAATGAAGCCATGTGGGCCCCTGAAATGGCGGCTGCCTGACCTCTAAACTGGGACAATGGGATGTGAGGTAACTGCGCTGGCGTACACCGTCGCAGTAGGCTGTCGAAGACCGCTGCGCAATGCTGCATTGGTTAACATTGGACCCTATGGGTCCCAGGAGCCAATGACGAAGTGTGCCGGCGGTAATGATACGCACCGCCGCGGACGTCACCGCCATTTTCTAGCTGTTCAATCACTCGATACCTGATCTTCGACAGGAGAGGACCTACACTGCAAGTGCTGCTGTGACCTCGGTCTGGAAGAGACAATGGCTTGTGCGTCTGGGGAAAGGGCCCCTGCCTTCACTGCACAGGAGTTGGTGAAGCTCGTGGACGGGGCTCTCCCCCAGTACACGCTACTCTACGGTCCTCCAGACCAACAGGTGAGTACACAGGGAGCAAGTTGTATGGGCTATGCCTGGGTGGAGAGGGCTGGTTGTAAGAAGGAAGGGGGCAGAGTTCTGCGTGCATGAAGGACTGTGAATGCATGTGCCACATGGCAAGGGTAGGGATGTGGGCCACTCACTTTGACGATGCAGTTGGTAATGACTTCTCTTCTTCCCCTGTACATGTCATGTAGGTCAGCACCCACCAGAAGAAGGATATTTGGCGTGCCATCGCCAAGGACGCCCGGACCCTGGGGGTCCACCAGAGACGGAGCACCCACTGCCGTAAAAGATGGGAGGACATTCGCCGCTGGAGCAAGAAGACGGCGGAGGCTCAGCTGGGGATGGCCTCCCAACGTGGGAGGGGTGCCCGTCGCACCATGACCCCCCTGATGTTCCGGATCCTGGCGGTGGCCTACCCTGAGTTGGATGGGCACTTCAGGGCATTACAGCAGACACAAGGGGGTGAGTACACTCTCACTCAGCTGACTTTGCGCGCAGTGAAGGTTTATGGGTGGGGGAGGAGGGCTGTAGGTTTCCCAAGGCCAGGGCGAGTTCTGTAGGCTAGGCCCCTCTGTAATGCAGGCCATGTGGCACTCCACCCCACCTCTGTAGAGTGCCAAGTACAGGTATACATCCCCCTGTGTCATCGATGTGTGCAGATGTCGACCATAGCTATGTAGGCCATATCCCAGGAACTGCATCAGTAGAGCCCAACAGCGCAGCGTAGTGCAGAGGGCTGCTGTGTCTGTATTGTCCGCCAACGGTCGCGGTAAGCCATGCACTCAACCTGTCTTTCTTCTGTCGCCCCCCCCCTTTTTGTGCTCTCCCTGTTCTTGTGTGCATCAGCATCATCAGTCGGAGGTACAGTGGCACCGGAGCACGAGGGAGCTGCATCCCACATGACCACGGACTCGGAATACACCAGTGGGACGAAGGGCGAGTGGAGCACCACGGCAGTCACAGGATCAGCGACACGGACTCGTTCTCCGATGGGAGCTCCCTTGTGGTGGGGGCAACATCTGTGCCCCCAACTTCTACAGCTACAGCCGCCACCCCCCTACCAGCACCGCCCTCCCAGCAGCCCCTCAGCCTTCGCCCCGTGCCCGCTCACCTAGGAGGGTGGGCATCACCTTCGCCCCAGGCACCTCAGCCCCTGCCCCTGTCACCTCTGCTGCCCTCAGTGAGGAGGCCATTGACCACCTCAGGTCCCTCACTATTGGGCAGTCTACCATTTTGAATGCCATCCAGGGTGTAGAAAGGGAATTGCAACACACAAATGCATTCCTGAAGGGCATTCATTCTGGTCAGGCTGCCCTTCATCGAACCCTGCAATCTCTAGCCTCAGCACTGATGGCAGCCATTGTCCCTGTCTCTAGCCTCCCCCCTCCAACTCCCTCCACCCAGACCCAATCCCCTGTACCTCTGCCTATCCCAAGCACACCATCAGACCAGCCTGCACACACCTCAACACACAAGGGAAGCTCAGGCAAACATAAGCACCACATATCCCACAGGCACTCACGCAAGCATCACACACATACAGACACAGCAACATCCACTGCCTCCACTGTGTCCCCCTCCTCGTCATCTCCCTCCTCCCTCCCAGTGTTGTCTACACTCTCATCTGCATGCACTACCACTACAGCCATTAGGTCCCGCACCAGCACACCCACCCCCACACCCCGCTCACCTGCATTCACCACCCCCCCTACCATTTACACGTCCCATGTGTCCTCTCTCAGTGTGTCTGTGATGCCCCCTCTCAAAGTACACAAACGCGGGCACACACCCACCCAACATCCATCCACCTCACGACAGCCTCCAACGCATGCACCTGCACCCAAATCAACAAAAGTTACACCTCCTACAACCACCTCCTCTTCCTCCACTCCCAGACCCCCTCCAGCTATCCGTCCCAGTGTTCGTAAACAACTTTCCTGAGCAACCTTGACCTCTTTCCCACCACCCCCCCTCCAATTCATAGGTCCTGTACTAGCACCTCAGCCAAAAAATCGCAGGCACCAGTGGTGCCTGTTAGAGGTATGTGGAGTGCACCGGGCACCAGGGCAGCCAGTGTGACACGGAGCCAGAGCACAGCCAGTCCCCCCCCTGTGAAGCACCAGAGGTTGGACAGTGCCCGGCGGGACAGGGGGAAGACTCCAGCCTGCAAAGCCGCTCACAAGGGTCCCGGGGGGAGTGTCCACTCAGCTGTGACTCCTCCCAAGGTGGGGAAGGGGCAGAAGAAATCGCCAAAGTCTGGGAAGAGCAGCACAGCGGAGAAGCCCGCCATCATCCCCGCTGCCCAGGAGGCCACCGCCAGCCCCATCGTCAGTGGCCAGGAGGCCACCGCCAGAGTCACTGCCCAGGAGGGCAGTCCCATCGTCAGTGGCCAGGACGCCACTGCCAGAGTCAGTGCCCAGGAGGGCCCCGGCAGCCACAGCCCCGCTGGGCAATGAGGGGCCGCCATGGCAAACACCGCTGGACAGGTCAGAGACAGCAAAGTCAAGCACTGCTGAACAGGGCAAGCACAGCTGAACAGGGCAAAGACCGCCATGGCAAGCACCGCTGAACAGGTCAGAGACAACAAAGTCAAGCACCGCTGAACAGGGCAAGCACCGCTGAACAGGGCAAGCACCGCCAACTCAAGCACCGCTAGCCCATGTGCGACAGGGGCAGTGACGGAACTGGGACCGTCACGGTGAGAGTGCTGCACTCTGGGCACCAGTCCCCCTCCAGAACCAGTGGAGAAAGGTATCCACTTGAGAGACTGTGGCTTTGCACTCCCCAGGATTGAACAGTGGGCAACCCACCCACTGTAGAGACTTGAGAGACTGTGGCTTTGCACTCCCCAGGATTGAACAGTGGACAACCCACCCACTGTGGAGACTTGAGAGACTGTGGCTTTGCACTCCCCAAGATGTAACAGTGGGCAACCCACCCACTGTATAGACTTGAGAGACTGTGGCTTTGCACTCCCGAGGATTGAACAGTGGGCAACCCACCCACTGTATAGACTTGAGAGACTGTGGCTTTGCACTCCCCAGGATGTAACAGTGAGCAACCCACCCACTGTATAGACTTGAGAGACTGTGGCTTTGCACTCCCCAGGATGTAACAGTGGGCAACCCACCCACTGTATAGACTTGAGAGACTGTGGCTTTGCACTCCCCAGGATTGAACAGTGGGCAACCCACCCACTGTAGAGACTTGAGAGACTGTCGCTTTGCACTCCATAGGATACATCAATGGGCATGGAGCCCCGTCGTGGATCTGGCGTGGTGCAGTCATCCGGCTGAGGTGCCCCCCCTTCCCTTCCCCCTGAGGTGCCTGTTGTATTTCTATCTGATGCCCCAGCAGTGTTCTCTCCGTTTTGCTCAGGTATCGTGTGTGGGCCTCGCCCATGCATTTTGGGCCCAGTGGTCCACGGACATTGAATGGGTCATTACCTGCACTACTAATCATGATGTATCTTTTTTTTAATGTGAAATTATATGTGTATATATTTGCTTACTGTACTTTTGATATATTACAATGGTTGCACTCATTTCCTTTTGTCTTTGCATTCTTCCGTGGGGTTTGGGGGTTGTTACTGTAATGTTTGGATATGAATTGATGTGTGTGTTGTAGTGGGTGAGGGTCGGGGTGGGGTTGGGGGAGTTGCATGTGTGTGTCCCTGACTTTTGCCTCCCCCTTCCCCTATGTCGTAGGTGCAGTACTCACCATTGTCTTCGGCGCCGGCGTTGATGATGATCGTACAGGAGCAGGAAGACTATCGCAGGGAGTATTTGGAGTTCCGGTTCCATGGTGTCCTCCTTCCTCGTGGAGTGTGTAGAGGTGAGCGTTTTCCCATTGAAATGGCTGTTTCCGCCGTGTTTTTATCCATGGTGAATCCGCCCCGTACAAGGTGGCGGATTGGTAGGTTGTGATACTGTGGGCGGTGACCGACACGCTGTTTGTCTGTACCGCTGTGGCGGTCGGAGTGTTAAAGTGGCCGTCTTTGTTGGCGGTTTCCGCCTTGGTCGTAATTCCAAACATTTTTCCGCCAGCCTGTTTGCGGTCTTACCGCCGCTTTAACACCGTCCTCCAGGGTTGTAATGAGGGCCCTAGTGTCATGCAACAACACACAGAGGGAGTGCACTCCTCGGTTCTGTTCTGCACCACTGTTGCACTAAGCAGGCCTGTTATATAATCTACTCATAAAATTATAGTATTGCTTTTGTGTTGTTAAAGAAAAGACTCTGGGGGCCTATTCCCAAAGTATGCTTAGACTTGTAAATCTAGTAATGTGTAAACTTACTACTGCACCTAGTAGTAACTTTACACTTTTTTACTATTCACCATTCCGAATGTAAATTTACTATCTGATACTGATCTCTCCACCCCCTCAAAGCTGTGGGTGGGACCTACTAAAACAATATTTATGGGAGAAAAGTCGCTAGTAACGCTTCACATGTAGGTGGAGGAGATCTCCGTGTGGTGAACTATAGTGAAAAATAATATTTAGTATTTAAAATATTACTGTGAAATAAAAATGTAAATTAACTTAAAACTGTTATCATTAACCTAGAATAAAAAAAAAAAAATCTACAGCACATTAACACATCAAATGTATTGGTTGGTAAATATTTGAATAAGAAAATGCTTTAATTGTATTTATAATTATTATTATATAAAATAAATAAAAAAAATCCATCCTCACTGTGATTTTTACATTTAATTATTATTTAGTACATTTTAGAAAAACGTAGTATAATTGATTTTAATTAATTTTCAATTTTTCAAGGTGTCTATCTTTCATATGCTGTATTTGGTGGCTTGAATCACAAAATAATCCTTTGCTAGACACTGCTGGAGTGCGTGTTGCGTCTTTTGGAAGTTGCCAACACAAAGAGAAGTGTTTCGGAATTACTCATGGGCTGTGTCCGCCCAAACGCCCACCACTACTGACATGACTTTTTTGGACTTGCACTGTTTGGGGGGTGCTGCTAAAAAATGTCATTAAGTTTGTATTTTGTGGTGTTGGCTGCTCCTGCTCTCACTTCCACATTCCTGCCCACAATCCCACTGAAAAATGGCATCTCCCGCTGAGAGGCGCCATTTTTGTTGAGTTGCGCTCCAGTGTTCGGGATTCGCTATGCCACTGTTATAAAAGGTGTCTATGCACCAGACGCGCAGCAGTTACCTTTACTTTTATTGCTTTTTAAACTGCTGAATTGTTTTAATATTTTTGTTGTGTGCTTTGTAGTGTAATTTTGGACTTGCAGTGATTGGGTGTGCTGCTAAAAAAGCTGATTTTTAATAAGGGTTCGGGACAGTTTTGTTTTTTATTAGGGTCGAGCCTGCGTCGCATGCGCTCGTGCATGCGTATCGCTAGTGATGACGCAGAAAAGAAGGACTAACAAATATTCATATATCACGTAATCAAAATCGTATAAGTTTGTGTGATTTTAGCAAAGAAAAATAATGTACGTGGGAAATTGTGCCCACGGGGTCGTTCGCCATTACTATAAACGGGCTTAATTAATCAAGAAGAATTGACAATTGTAGTAATCCGTCATAATTGCAAATGTATTCTATGATTTTCTTGTTGAGACTGTTTTATGCTTATCTTAAATTTAGCAGAGGCTTTGGCCTAGTTGCCTTTTCTCAAATTTAACTCTGTGGTTTTCACTTGTATTAACAAAGACATATTCTTTTACTTTAAGGTTGTATTTTACCAGTAGAAATGACTAATACACTTATCTCAAGGTTTCGTGCTAGGCTAGTTTCATCCCTTTTGAAGCAAGGTCAGTTTCTGCAGGTGCAGACAATAAAGACTCTAAGATAAAATTAATTGGCAAACTTTGTTGCAACTTGTGTTCCAAGCCCCCAAGGACACCTTATGCATAAATTAGTACTAAGAGAAAGACACTATTCATTGGTCAAAAGGAAGCCACCCTATGAACCCTCCAATGGAAGACCCTGAAGAATTTGGAACGTTTCTTACTTAAACCCACCGGACAAAGAGAAGTCAGCCATTTTTCTTTGATGCCATTTTGAAGCAAGATTCAAGAAGCCATTTTGGAAAGAACCCTCTGATGCCTTTTCTCTGTCGCAGAGAAAGAGACTTTAAGAATTCTCACCCTAGAGACTTTAACTTTAATTTTGCCCCGTCTTGCCCATGCAGTAACTTTTGCCCCATTCTCCTTGCTGCTGCAAGGAAACTTGCCTTAACTCTGCCCCTTTGAAATCTGCCCCATGCTGATCGAACCAGTACCTGAAGGACGAAGACTATTCCTTGAATGCTGATTGTATTTGGTAAATATGAAAGGATAATTGTATTATGCATTGTGTTTTCCTTTTAGGTACCAACTGCTTATTTTGATAGGGCCCAAGCTAGAAGTTTTCTAAATTTGTGTTGACTAAATTCATTTTGCATGAAGCCCCACATGCCAATGCTAATTAGAGGCTAGTTGAGGTATTCATCTGATACACCATGTTAAATTGAAATCTTGTTATGTTGACCGATGTATGAAATTAGTCAAATTCAATTGCTTATATTAGTGATTTTCATTGCTATAACCGAGAGCATTATAATCCAGATATTGCGTAGATTGCGTTTCTTCCGTCGCTATGGACAGCTAGTAATGTTCATATACATATATCATTTTATTTTGAGACTTACTCATATTATGCTAGCTTTGTTAATATAGGGAAATAAACTCATTAACTTTTAATAAACTGGTGTGGTTATTCATGTCTGAAAGGTCATGGTGTGTCAATTACTGATTGTTATTGATTCCTAATGTGTTGATTGATTATTAATCGATTATTGGTTGTTGATTATAATTAGTTATCGATGATTGATTTGAGTGATCCGACTATTCTTGGTTGAGGAGAGACCAACTAGGTTAAAAGTTCCACCGACCTCCAGCGTGTCCAAGTACAAGTAATTTATAAGGACTGGACGCGCTATCACTATTGAGACGCTTTAGATATTAGAAAAGGGCTCGGAGCCCCGTCGACGTCTCGTCAGTGTCTTTCATTGGCATGTTGGCTTGCCTGTTAGAATCCGCTTGCTTTGATTAGTGGAAGGCACGCATACGTCATGCCTTTTCCGGTGGTTAGCCCTCCTCGAGCACAGCGACCAAGTACAGAAAACATGCGAGGCTCGCTGTTTCCCGTCAGATTTGTGGACTACTTTTTCGCTATTTTCGCAGCGCAATCTCGCTGGGCAGAAGTCAAGCGCTTTGCATACTATCAACCTTGTTACACAGTTAATTGCACTTTTGCCGGTTACGTTAATAATTGCACTTTTGCCGATAGGTATTATTACATGTGAACTGTAGCAGCGCGATCGCGCTGTTTTTTTCTTTTAATGCAAGAAAAATCAGGTTGGCAGTTTACAACTGGGAATAACTGTAACTCCGACAAGTGCGAGACCCTAGTGCATTGCAAATGCTTGTTTGTATTTTGTGGTGTTGGCCGCTCCTGCTCTCACTTCCGCATTCCTGCCCACAATCCTACTGAAAGACGCCTTTTTTTTTTTAGCTGCACACCAGTGTTCGGTATTCGCTGTGCCACTGTTATAAAAGGCCTCCATGCACCCAACACACAGGAGGCATGCCAAAGTCAAGCCCATCTTTGCCAGTCCAGGTCGCGGGCCAGCGCCAGCCAGGTGGCCGATAAGCCTAGCCACAAGGCACCCGTGAGAGCATACTCTAGGGCTGAGCTCTTGGATCTTCACACTGCTTCCTGCAACCTTGTTTTTGAACCTGTGAGGACTGTTGAGTACAGGGGATTCCGCTGCCTGGCTGTGCCTTTTCCTTAGATTGCTACACCAAAACTGATTTGCCCATTGATGTGGGTGGTGATTTAACCCCTTGCACTGTGCCAGAGGCTACAAACTCACCTATTCTCAGCTCTACTTTCTCTGCCTGTCTCGTTAACTGTTGCTCTTTACCTAGACATGCCTTCCAAATCTATAATTTACTTATTGAGAGTCACTGTGACCTGCTGTTTCTAAGTGAACCTTGGCTTTAAGGCTGGTTAGCAGCTGATATAACCTTGGCCATCCCCCCTGGTTTCTCCATTAAACATGTAGATAGTTTGCAGAAATATAGGGGAGGGCTTCCTATTATATGCCACTCCTCCTACTCCTGTTCCATCTCAAAATTGTTGAACATCAACATCATTGAACGTTTGTCCTTCACTATTGTCTTAGCCACCTCCTTTGTCCTATCTGGAGCACTCATTTATTGACCCCCGGATGCTCCAGCAGACCCCCTCCAACTATTAGCTGATACACTTGTTCAATTATACATCTTTACACAATACTTTTGTGGCACTTGGGGAGTTTAACTTACATGTCGATGATCACAGTAACAATCTGTGCAGCAATTCTTGACCTCATTAGGGGGCCTTAATCTGGAGCAACTGGTCAGGGAACCCACTCATATAGCAGGGCACACACTTGATCTTATTTTTTCAAATCCCTGCACACTCAAGGCCAAGCCTGGGCTTAAGCTTTTGTGAGCTTACCATTTTCTGGTTCCTTTTGTATTCTCTCTCCAGCCCCACACCAGGTACAAGGGCCGGTCATTAAAACTTCCAGACCTTGGCCAAGAATCTCTGAAGCATCCTTTATGCAGGCATTTCAGTCCTTCCCCTTTAAGTGCAATGGAGGGCTGGAATTGGATGCTGCCAACTTCAATAACTGGCTGATTTATGTATTGGACACTATACCACCCATAAAAACACACACCTCTAATAGATCAGCACTTTCCGCTCCTTGGTTCACTGATGCTCTTAATGGGAAAAAATCTTGATGTAAAAGACTTGGACAGAGATAGAGAATGTCTTATTATAACGAAGCAAAAGTAACCTACTTAACCACGCAAAAATGCTTTCATTATACCATCCGGAAAGCTCAGAAATCTTTCATTGCTTCATCTATTTCCGATAATAAGCTTTGCGAACCTTTTAAAATTGTCAAAAAAAGTTCCTTTCCCCTACAGCAAAAGTAAATGCTCTCTCTCCTTTGCTACAACTCTATCAAGATCTTTCCAATTTTGTTTCGTAAGCAAATTTGAAACCCCTATGAACAATTCACATTGCTGACTTTACCTAACGTGGGCATCCTTGTTCTCACTCACTCATGTCCTCTTCTTGTGAAGTTTGACCCTATTTCTTTAGAAGATTCAGCGTCCAATCTGGCTAGTTGGAAATCAGGATCCCCTCTCGACCTTGTCTCCGGCTATCTTAAATCTGACCTCTGATGTGGTAGAACCCACCCTCAATATGATATTGAATAACTCCCTGGAATTGGGCATGGTACCAGCATGCTAAAACATGCACTTTTGCTCCTGCTGCTGAAAAAGCAGCTGGCTGATCCTCTGGTTCTCAACAACATCAGACCTATCTCTCTTCTTCCTACTGTTACCAAGCTTCTACAGAAAAGAGTCTTGTAGCAGTTGTCACATTTTCTTGAATCTAACCTTCTTCTGCATGACTCCAAATTGCGATTCCACATGAGCTACAGTACAGAGTCCGCTCTACGAAGGGTATCTTAATTTATTAAAGGAAAAGCTCAATCTGAGCTCTCCTGTGATAAACATGCTTTTGGATTTGTCTTCAGGCTTTGATACTGTTTCTGATGCCATCCTACTTGACATAATCAAGAGAATTGGTACTTGAGGCCAGGCTCTGGCTTAAATCTTTTCTGTCTGATCGCTTGCAAGCAGTCTGGTTTCTGCCTTTCACCTCTTCTTCCAGATCTCTGGTTTGCAGTGTTCCTCAGGGTGTGGCACTCAGCCCCACCCTCCGATATCAACCTTGAGCCACTTGCCCCACCCTCCAATATCAACCTTGAGCCACTGGCGAATCTGGTGGAGGCCTGGGAAAGTGTATGTTAAAATCACGGTCCTCCACAAGTACTACCACACGAGGGTAGAGAATTAAATTGTGTTTTATTTCTTAGTCCTAAAAGAGTACAGGAAACATGGAGCTCCCTCGCCAGCCTCTGGGTAACTGTCACTTCAGAACCCACAGCTGGTCGTTCCAATCATTGGAATTCCCAGCATGTGTTGCATGCTGGGAATTCCTCAAGTACAACATACCCACTCCCTTTATATAAACAAAATACATTCAAAACATAAAACCTTATATCTAAAAGAAAATCATATATAAATATATATATTGATAAACCAATATACATACTATAACATGTTTTGAACATACTTACTCCTCTAGCTACAAGTATACTATTAAACACTAAAATGACTATGATTTACTGCTCTAGTTTGAATTTCTTACTACATAACGTAATCATGCAGATATTTTGGAATTCTAAGACACCTTGGACTAACATGTCTTGTTCGAATTCCCTGACCAATATCCTGTGTCTGACTAACGTTCTCTCCTATTACTATTCAATAATTCCTCATCATTCATGAGTGAGAAGCTGCTACACGTCGCATGGTCAACTTCAACTTTCCTTTCCTCCTCTACTGTAGAGGGCTACTCTCCTTTTATTCCACCGTTTATTATTCTCCAACACCACATGGAAGTCATGCACTTCATTCACTTTGTACGGTTCACAGAGTTTCGTAAGACCACCTTCCACACACCCAGATTTTATTTTCACCAAATCACCTTTTTTATGCCACCTCTCAAATTAACCTTCTGGATAGGTGTTTCTACCTCACCTTTACAGTCAAATAATGCAGACATCCAAGCAAGATTCGTTTTTGTGACTGCCTTCCTTCCTCTCATTTACCTCAAAAAGTATCTTGTCAGTCACACCATTTTTCGTAGTGCGATAAGCCCATACCAAATCGTTCACCATTGTGAGCACATTCTTTCCACTGCTTAATGCCATTTGATTAACTCCTTTCACCATTCGATTACATCTTTCAACTATTCCATTTGCCTGTGGATTATATAAGAAAGTGCAAGATCTTACAGGACAGCCTTCCTCCTGAAAAATGTCTTGCATTACTTTACTAGTGTTTCCAGTAGTGATTTCCCCAGAACTTGACAATCAACCACTTCGAGTGAATATCCACCATCACTAGTGCACATTTCAAGTCAGATCCAACCCCTCCTAATGGACCAATAAAGTCCATGCATATGCTATGCCAAGCTTTTCCAGGGTCCAGTATTTCTCCTATTAAATCTTGTTTCCCCACTTTCAACCTTTTTCCACCTTCCTTACAATCTATACATCTTTCTACCCAATCGTCCATATCTCAATCGATACCAGGCCACCAAGAAGTTTCCTTCAATTGTTTTTGATTAAGGTTTGACCTAGATGTCCTTCATGTGCCAATATAAGCAATTTATATCTTCCACCCTCAGGAGGAACAAACCTGTCTCCCTTCACAAAAATGTATTTTGTAATCAATGACCATTCTTCTAACACATTTATAAATGGCCAAATATGAATACTCACTGTACTTTCCCTTCTCCCTCCTCCTTTGATCATTTTAATTACCCCCTTCATGACTGCATAATGCATCATACTCTTGTACCATTCTTCTAGTGATACTATGCCTTGGGTACACTCTACAACATTATCAACACTCACCACCGCTCCTTCTTTTTCACATGTTTGTACATGTTCCTTGTCTACTTCTTGCCAGGGTTGTGGTAGACGCAATAGACAGTCGGCCTGGACATTATGCCACCCTGGAATGTATTCAACCGTAAATTGGTATTCTTGTAGCTGTGTTGCTAAGCTGGCTAACCGTGCCGACACTTTACCTACACCCCGGCAATAACACCCTTAATAATGGTTTATGGTCCATGTGAAGTATTACTCTCCGACTCCACCATAAGTCCTAAAATATTCAATACCCCATGCTGCAGCAAGAGTCTCTTTTTCAATTACAGAATAATTTATTTCTGTCTTAGTCAGTGATCGTGATGCAAATGCTAGTTTTTTTCTTTCTCACCTTCTACTTCTGATAAGAACTCCCCCAAATCAATTGCACTAGCATCAACAGTAACAATAGTTTTTGAGTTCACATCGAATGGCACCAATACTTTTGCTTCACACATATCCTCTTTTATGTCTTGAAATGTGATTACTTGTTCTTCTTCCTATTGAATATTCTGTCCTTTGAGCAAAAGTTTCCTTAGACTTTCTGTTTTGTCTGCAAAGTTCTTTCTACATTTTAAATAATATTCAATAAGTCCCAGAAATGACCTTAATTGATCTTTGTCATGGGGGGAGGGAGCCTTTCTGATTGCTTCCAGCAAACCTTTTTTTTGTTTGACCCCTTGTTCTGACAACGTATAACCTAAGTACTCAATCTCATTGACTAAAAGTGTACATTTCTCTTTTTTAATGTAAGACCTGATTTCTTGATTTTGTCCAGTACACGCTTTAAGATGCTGCTATGGTGCGCCATTGTGTCACCAAAAACTAAAATGTCATCCTGAAAATAGATGACATTACTCACACCTTTAAATACCTCACCCATCATCCTCTGAAATACCCCAGTAGCAGAGGCAAGGCCAAACGGCACCCTCGTGAACTGGAAGACCCATTCCATTGTAGTGAATGCTGTAAATTCTTTGGAATCATTAAGTAATCTAATTTGGTGGTAAGCACTCCTAAGATCTAATTTAGAGAAATACTTCCCCCCTTTTAACAATAAGACTAATTCATTTATGTTAGGCAATGGATAGTTGCCTACTACAATATTTTGGCTGAGTGAACGAAGGTCAACACAAAATCTCAAGCTACCATTTGGTTTTCCTGTATTCACTACTGCAGATATCCAACTAGATGTTTCAATCTATTCAATTATACCTTCCTGCATCATGTTCTTAATCATATTTTGTACTTCCTCACTTGCTGCTATGGTTACCCTTCTCACCTTGTGTTGAATGGGAACTGCATCCTTTCTCACAACAATCTTATGTACATATCCTTTGAGCTCTCCTAATCTATCAGTAAAGATTTTGTTATTTTCCTCTGAAATCTTTTCAAGTGTCATGCTTCTACTAACATAACTCAATGTTGTGCCCTTGGGTCTTCTTTAATGTGCAAGTCGTATTGGTGATGCCAGCCTACAGTTGGTGGACCATTAACCGCCACATAAACCTTTCCCTCTATCTGTCTTTTTTGGAATTCAATTTTTGTTAACATTTAACCAATTATGTTTATCTTCTCTCCCTAGTAACTGTCTGGATTAATGTCTTTTGGTAGGAGACGTACATTAGACCATTCCTATAAGAAAATGTATTTGGGTGTAATGGTATACAGTGATCCTGAATGTACCATTAACTGAACACTTTTCCCCCTCACTGTAAAGTTGGCTGTTGGTCTGACTGGATTAGTATTTTCTTCCATCTTGTTATCCACCAATAAAACTCTATGGCACATATTTATACTTTTTTAGCGCTGCATTTGCGCCACTTTTTGATGCAAAAATGGCATAAACTTACAAAAAACAATTGTATTTAGCAAGTTTGAGCCGCTTTTGCGTAAAAAAATGACGCAAATGCGGCACTAAAAAAAGTATAAATATGGGCCTATGTGTTCCTTCTTCACATGCTAAATATTCTTCATGAACCACTCCTACTCTAGATTTGTATCCAGTTTTACACATGTGTGCAAAATTCCCCCTTCTCCCACATTTCATGTATTCTTTCCCTAAAGCAAAACATGTCTTTGACTCTGTGTTATGAAACTGGCTTCCACACCTAGTGCACACCTTATTATTAGATTTGCCAGTATTGCTGTATGCACTTTTGTTATTATACTTATGCATTCCCTTAGTACTTGCCGAAACATCACTATCCTCTTTAGCTACACTATTAATATCAACTCCACCTTCCTTTCCTTTGTCCATTCTTTCCATTTTCTTCATGCAATATTCAGACTGTTCCACTATCTTCGCTATTTCAACAGCATCTTTTAACATCGGGTTCTTTGCTGCCCACAGCCTTTCTTGCATTTTCTTGCTTCGACACTAGATGATCAATTGGCCATGTATCAATTCATTGGTCATTGTGCCAAATTGCCATTTAATAGACAGTTCTCTTAATCTTGAAACAAACTCATCTATACTTTCTCCTATCCCTTGTGTTTGGATATAAAACTTGTGCTTTGTCATAACAATATTGAGCTTTTGTTCAAATCTTTTCTCCAATCTTTTCATTGCTTCTTTGCATATATCTGACACTTGTTGCTCTAGCACGACAGGTAAATATTTGAATATACGTTGTCCTTCCTGTCCCAAAGTGACAGGATTGCTTTCTTTCTTGCAGGTCGTAAATCTTGGCCATCAAATGCCACTAAATAATTTTCAAACATGTACACCCATTCTTCCTATGGAAAAAGTGGATTAACTGACTGGGCAAGGAATAAAGGTGGTGGTACTATTCTTTGGTTGTTGTTTGCCATTTTAACGATTATTAATATAAATCTCTTGAGATTTATTATTTCTTAATAAACTTATGTTGTTTTACACAATAGTCCTCAATGCTGCTGATAATACTTTACTTTGTGCTTATTACTTGACTTATATATTTTCCCAGAGTCAAGCTCTTAAAAATATCCAGTGAACTCAAGTGGTTTTTCCACAGTTCATAACAAATTTTGCTCCCAAGTTCACAATATGGCTGCCACAACATCGCTATACGGCTTGTTTTTTGTGAAAATAGAGCTTGTTCTGATGCAACGTGTCTGTGAGTATGTTTATATAGTCAATAGCGCTTGTTGCTCTAGGGTGAAGCACCAACTCATGCACCGTAAGTGTTCGCATGCCAGTGCTTATCTTTGATAACGCGCCCTTTCATTGATATTAATTATGTGTTGTTGGAGACACATTCCTTACCTATAAGCAAACATGCTCCGTTCATTATTTATTTCTCTGTAATGTTGATGAGTTTGTTGCTCCTTCGACCTATGTTCCTTTGTTACGGCTGGCACTCGTCGCCAATGTCAAGATCATGGTACTCCGCAAATACTACCACACAAGAGTAGAGAATTAGATTGTGTTTTATTTCTTAGTCCTAATGGAGCACAGGAAACATGGAGCTCCCTCACCAGCCTACGGGTAACTGTCACTTCAGAACCCACAGCTGGTTGTTCCAGTCATTGGAATTCCCAGCATGTGTTGCATGCTGGGAATTACTCAAGTACACCATGGTGCGGGTGGCCTCCCATGTGAATGACACCTAGCTCCTCTTGGCCTTCCAAGAAAACCTGCCTGCGACTTTGAACTCCTTTAAGCTTTCCCTGAAGGCAGTGATGGAATGGATGGTAGGAAGCTGTCTCAAACTAAGCTCAGAATAAACTGGATCCTTTTTTTTGGCACTAAGTCATCCCTGATGTTAGACTAGAGTGAACACCTGAACTGGGAGTTGCCTCCCCTCCAACTCAGATGGCCAGAAACCTTGGGGTAAAATTTGATGAAAATCTCAACAGTCACCCGTACCCTGGTTATTTAATAACTGGATTACGCCTACAGTCTATATCTGGACTTGGCGGCTTTTCTAATCTAACGACTTCAAATTTAGTACACGTTTAAGCGAAGGTGTATGCTTATAGTTCTTGTGTTGCTAGGTTAGGAATGTGATGAATCGAGGTTCCTGAGCGCCATTTCATAGAGTGTCAGTTGTTTGCTGTGCTCTCTGGGAGATGGTCGCTGAGGGACACTAATGCTGATTCTTCTACTTTTTAAATGAACCTGATTAAACCTACTTCTCGTCTGGATGATCTGCCTACCTGCGCCACAACACAACACCTCATCTTGAAGATCCCCCTATGTTTGCCAGTGTCTCCTCACCTTCGGCATTTCACTGGCTCCCAGTCATTAAGAGGATCCAGTTTAAGGCATTCACTTTTGTCTTCAGGGCCTTCATTCATAAAGGTCCTCTTTATCCGAGGAGAAGACTTAAGCCTTACTTCCATTCAGGGACTCTGAGATCTAACAACCTCAAGTTGCTCCAAGTTCTTTGCATACATAAAGCCAGAAGAGGCAGGAGATCCTTCACTTACCTGGCCTCCAAGCTGTGGAATGCATTGCTGCTCAGTTTGTGCTGCAGTTCATCAGAAACGGTCTTTAGACTTAGGGCCTGATTTAGATTTCGACGGACGGGTTACTCTGTCACAACGGTGACGGATAGCCTGTCCGCCGAAATATAACTATACTGACTATATTACCTGCTGCCGGTCGCCAGTGGGCAGTTATATTTGGGACCTAGTTTCCATAGGAAAAGCATTTTTTGTTTTGTTAATAACTCTGGCGCTGTTTGACGAATCTTCAAAAAAAATTCAAAACGCATATGACAATTGGTTCAGCTGCTATTTGAATAATTTCGGGGTAATCTGCTAAACGAGGGTCGAGAAAGAGGGGAGTACAAAAACGCATTTTCCTCATGCATTTTCCAATGGGGATTGTGAACATGACTACAGCCCAAACCGCTGGATGATATTACACCATATTTGGCAGAAAGGTAGTTTTTGGTCCAGAAAGCTTGCTTCTTGTGATTTGGTGCAAATCTGTTTAGAAGTTTTGGAGATATTAAAGAATAAAGGAATATAGAGATCTAGGGATGCGGAGGTCTGATTGGCTGCCAACACTTCAACCAGGAAGTGTTGGCAGCCATTTTAGGACTCAGCTTCAGCCAAGTTCCCAAAAAATGTTTAAAAAAAAAAAAAGGGATCAGCCCTAGCCTTGATGCTGGGGACCCCCTGGGGCAGGGCGAAAATATTTGTTTTAATTTTCAGCAAAATTCTTAGAGAAAAAAACAAAACAGTCTCCCACGCTCTTTTAAAATGTAGGCCCTAGGTGGACCAGGTCCTGGCGGCATGAGGCTGTATAAACAAAAAGGAGGGGGTGCACGGTGCCCCCTCTAGGGTTCATTTGATCCCCAGAGACCGCCACCTTCCCGGGGCTTTATTGTAATAGTGGAGGGGCAATGACCGAAACCCCCTGCTATGGGCTCATAGGAGCCCCGGGGACCACCACCTCCCCGTGGCTTTATTAAAATAGCAGGAGGGGGGCTGTGTGGGACCCCCTCCCTGGGGCTTTTGCATGCCTCAGGGACCACCACCTCCCCAGAGCTAAAGAAGAAAAAGGATCTTGGGTCTGTGTGGACCACTGCCCCCCAGGGACTACCACCTCCCCGGACCAAACATGTAAAAAAATCTGGGAGGGGGCCACATGGCCCCACCCCAGGCCATATTATGCCCCAGAGTCTACCACCTCCCTGGGAAAAGCCAGTGCCAATTAAAGGAAGGGGGGCTGTGCCCCCACCCTTCTGGAGCCATTAATGACTCTGGAGACCACCACCCCCCAGCTGGCTTCTGCTATCTCCAGAGGTGCCTACCCTCTGAAGATAGCTGTTTGCTTTTTCTTGACGGAAGCTGTGACAGCTCCTGCAAAGCAATAGAAAACACTAACTCCTCTCCATGCAAGCAGGAGCATAAAAAACTGTTCCCTGCCAACTGTCATGCAAGCAGGGAAACAGATGAAAGATTGCTCCCGCACGTAGGGAGTTGAATATTTAGTAGCTCCCTATATTGAGGAGCAATGATGGCTCCTGTCGGAAGCGGTGAGCCGGCTAGGCCCGCAGGGCTTTGAGGCCCCCCCCTGCGGTACTGATTTTGGAGAAGCGTTCTTGATGTACAAGAATATGATTGCATCTCCACCAAACAAATAAGTACTTACTTCTGTAAAGGACAAATCATACTCTCATCTTGCGCATGGCCAAGGCAAAGCAAGTGTATTTTCCCTGAAGTTCCACCTTGAACAGTTAAATGAAATCTTTGATGGGGATGTTTGCATCATTGCTCTTTCAAGCACAATCGGGGTCATTATAACCCTGGTGGTCAGAGCTGTTTTGGAGGAAGCACCGCCAACAGGCTGGCGGTGCTTCCAGGGGCATTACGATCGCGGCGGAAGCGCCGCGGTCGAAACCGCCAGGACCAGCAGTTTCCCGCCACATTGGTCCCGGCGGTTTAAATCCCCCAGGGCAGCGCTGCTTGCAGCGCTGCCCAGGGGACTACAAGTCCCACTCTCGCCAGCCTTTTCATGGCGCTAAGAACCGCCATGAAAAGGCTGGTGGAAAGGGGAGTCATGGGGCCCGTGGGGGCCCCCTGCCACGGCCCCATGGAGCTTTTCACTGTCTACTGTGCAGACAGTGAAAAGCGCGACGGGTGAAACTGCACCCGTCGCACAGCCGCAACACTGCCGGCTCCATTTGGAGCTGGCTCCCGTGTTGCGGCAGAGATAATAGACCCCGCGGGAGTGCAGCTGCATTGGCGGCCGCCCGGTGGTTCAACCTTGGCGGGCGGCCTTAGCCGCATGCCAAGGTTGCAATGAGAGTCAATATCTTCTGTAGTGATACTCTGAGCATGTACAATTACCTAGAAGCCCTACCCCATATTCACTAGTGGTATGCAGTGTCTTCCCGCCCTTTTCCCAGTGTGATTGACAGATAACCAAAGGCCCCCGAGTGTGTTTCCCGCTGATTTTGGAGACACATTCCTGATGCACATGATTATGATTGCATCTCCACCAAACAAATAAATACTTACTTCTGTAAAGGACAAATCATCCTCGCATCTTGCGCATGGCCAAGGCAAAGCAAGTGTGTTTTCCCTGAATTTCCACCTTGAAAAGATATCTGAAATACTTGATGAAGGTGTTTGCATTGTTGCTCTTTCGAGTGCTATTTCTTTTGCAGTGACACTAAAAACAAGTAAAATGACCTAGAAGCCCTGCTCATTCGGCCACACCTATTATACATTAGTGTATGCAAGGCCTTCCGGCCTGTTTCAAGGGTGGTAGACAGCTTACTAAAAGGGCCCACAAGTGCGTTTCCCACTGATTTTGGAGACACGTTCTTGTTGCACAGGAATATGATTGCATCTCCACCAAACTAAGAAGCACTTACTTCTGCAAAGTACAAATTACAGCCGAAGGCTGGGTGTGGTGCAGGGTTTGGTGGTTATATGGGGTTGGCCTCAGGGCCTGGGCTATACTCAGGCCCTACAGCCAACTCCAGCTGCGTACTGCCAGAGGCCATGCACTGCGGCAATGGGAATAACATAAAGTTATTTAAATTACTTAACATTAAAAAAGCATAGACATTTACTGAAAAAACAAGTCACAGGGATGTTACAGTTAGGCAATAGAATTAATAAAACCATAGAAAGTCACTTAAAAAAACAAAGGTTACAGTTAGGCTCACTTTTCAGACATACAAAACCACAGAAATTCAGCAGTTATAGTTAGAGTTATTTCAAGTAACTATAACTTGTGCCCTAGGGTAACTATAACTTGTGCCCCTGCCATGAACTACTAATTACCCCATATATTACATCAGTCATTACATCTTCTATGGCACCATTGAAATTATCACTGCAAAATTTGAAATAAAATTATTGATGCAGAAACTGTGCATGATGGGGGCACGAGTAAACACTGGTAAGATGTGTAGTTGAAAAAAAACTAGCCCCAGAAATTGTTGTCAACAGTTCCTGCAAATACAATAAATGAAAACTATTCACCCATATTGTGTCATTTAGAC
This sequence comes from Pleurodeles waltl, assembly GCF_031143425.1. Lineage (NCBI taxonomy): Eukaryota > Metazoa > Chordata > Amphibia > Caudata > Salamandridae > Pleurodeles > Pleurodeles waltl. Next base: position 86,762,831 of record NC_090436.1, read on the forward strand.
ACTGTACACAGTGTAAGTAAAAACAATGTCTCACATCTTGTGAGCTCCTCAAGGATATGACTAGAGATAACCAATCTGGACTCTTTAGGTTCAATTATGTCCTTAGTACTCAAATCCCCCAAAATGTCTTTCAATTTAAATCTATAAGAAAATGGTACATTCACCACCCGCTGCCTCACTCAACATGCACCTGCTTTGAGAATTATTCTATGTCTGAATTCTTTGCATTTTCCTAAAACACTCTGGAATATATCACTAAACTCACCCCCGGTATGTCTGTAAACCACCCTTCATTGATCCACACAGAATGCTTACTAAATACAAAGGGTAGGAGGGGGTCTAGTTTCAGGTAAATTTGGAGTGGCTGATGATGAGTCTTCAGAAAGCAGACGGTGTTGACTGTTGTGAGCAATCAATCAATTAATAGATTTGTAGAGCGCTTCTTGTCACCCAGAGGGTATCCAGGAGCTGGGTGTGCTGGATGAGCATGTAAGCTGATGTAGATTGCTGACTGTGGTATGATAATGTGTGCTGTGAATAAACATGAGTAGGTAGTGGTGTGTGTAAGCATGAAAGTGGGCTGTTTTAGTGCAGTGGTGATGATTAAGGATGATTTAAGTGGTTGTGTTTTTAATGCACAAGTTATGCTTATTCTTCTTCGAGCAGGTAAACTTGGTGCACCGTTGTAATTGGAGCAAAAATGGGTCACGAAGCCATTACATGCTGTGTTGAAACAATTCTACAGAGCATGGACTCTGCCCTTTGGTGTTGATCAGTGCAGCAAGTGTGCTCCATGAGTGTACTGAGGCGCATGAACTATCAGGTGGGTGACATGATCTGCAATGCACAATAGGCCAGGGAGGTAAAATATGGCTGAAGGGCACAGCCCCAAGCGCCTGCTTTTCTTTACAGTGTTTTAAACCAAGAATGTTGTAAGAAGTGTTATGTAAATAGTTATTATTATTAAAAAAATATGAAGGCCCTTTGAAGGAAAACAATGGAAAATTCTGCAAAAAGTATTGGAGCAATGTGAGTTTGCAGGTTTTATCCCTTCGCTCATCCAGCTGTGTACAGAAGGCCACACATTGGAATGCAGGAAGCATCACCTGCTGCCCAGCTGTGGTGTGGGCACTTCAAAGCAGCCTGTGTCTGCGACATCTGGAGGGCGAGATGCTGGCAATGGGCACCTGGCCCGCCAGACCATCAGACTGACTTGCCACCTCCCCCAGGATGGATTCAATGCCTTTTATTTCAGTGTTTAAAATTATGTAAAATGAACCTTTTGTTGTGTAGCTCCTTTAATTAATGAAAGTTGTATTCACTAGTTGTGCCTTAAAGGTGACATTTTACTAGCTGGAATCACACACGACTAATACAATTCTGTTTTATGATGGAAATGTGTTTCCCTGAAGCGATCAGCGTATAAGTGTATATTGCAAAAGACATGTGGCATTTCTGTGGCATTCGGGGCATTTTTGTGGCATTCCGTAGTTAATCCGGTGGGAATTCTTATGAGTTTAGAAAGCATTGTCTGCACCAGATGTTAAGAAGCGCTTTAGATTGGTGAATTAACTCAAATGAAGTATTGCAAAATGTCATATTCAGCAAAACATCAAGTAAACATTGAACAAAAGTTAGAGAATAAATGTATTAGGTGCCTTCGACCAATATTGTAAATGATCAGTGTAGCATTACAGCTTGCTTTAAACACCTGTTCTTTTAGATGAAGGGTGACTTTCAATGCATGAAAAGAGCCAGGACAGAGGTCACGCCATCAAAAGGAGCAGCTTCCAAATACTTGTTGTCCATCTAGTCTCCACCTTAGGTCCAGGACATTCAACCACTGGAAAACTGGGGAATCTGGGAATCATTTTCACCTTCAATATTGACTTCATCGCCAGATGAATGCAGAGATCAAGAGTATTACATGGCGGCTTTTCATACTCCCTCTCTTCCAGACAAACCACTGAGTTTTCGTGTCAACACCCTTGGTGAAGGTCAGCCTAGACTGATGCAACATAGTCTACTCTGGTCTTCAAAGAAACTCACATTTATACTACAAATGTTAAATTACACACATCAAGCTGCCAGACCATGTCTTATATCGCTGAGACCAGGTCATATTAACCTATCTGGTGAGGTAGGACAGAATCAAGCTGAAGATGTTCTGCACTGTAAATAAAACGTACCGAGACAAAGGCTCATTGTATTTCAACCTTGCCTCCAAGTGTGACCCACGCAGGACACCACAATCAGCCACTACACACTAGACCATCTAAAATATTTTCAAATAGTTGAGACATGTAGGAAAAAACATTGAAACCTATGTAGACCTAGAGGTGTGGACCAAGATTCATGTTTTTCAGGAAGACTTTTTATGGCTCATCTACAGCTGATCTCAAGTATTTATTTAGCTATTATTGGGAAGGGAATGTCGCCTGCATGATAAACAGGCATGTTCCCTTGCC